>NW_027072089.1:32417418-32887418 GCF_038088225.1 Cyrtonyx montezumae | reverse complement strand
AGTAAAATGACCATGATGGAGTTTGATTTTCAAGCCCTGGCTTACAAAGGAGGATCTTACTCAGTGTTTGCCATTATGGGGTACACACTGTTCTGGTACAGTCATTCCTTGTGTCAGAGTGCACGGAAAACTTTCTGGCCTCCTTGATGCACCTCAGGAGTTCTACAGTTCTGTCAGTACTCAGAGTACTGCAGTGGTACGATGGTTTTTGAAGGTGCCTACACCAGAAAAAAAAAATCGAATATTTCCCCCAAGTTTAAAGTCAACTAATAAAGAACATTTTGGTGAACTATCATGAATCAGAATGCTAATACTCCCAAAGCTTAACTAAATCTTAATTCTTTATGGGTGATTCCCATGTTAAGTCTAAATTTAGAGCTTCTGATTCTTAACTTGTAGGGACAGGTGCACTGGGGAAAAATGGTACCCATTAAAATGTACACATTCTCTATGAAATATCCTAGTTATAAACCCAAAAAACATCAAAGCTTATCATACTTACAGTCTAATTCTGTCTTACTAGAGGGACAAATCTCCTTTGATTTTAATGGGAACGCTACATGCTTAACTGAGGGCCAAATTTGGCTCTGTGACAGATGTCCTGAGATAAAGTAGTCACTACCACTAAAAATGTCAACAAGTATCCATGGTTACCATGTGATATTTGAATGATCATAGTTATTCCATATCCTGACTTGCACATACACACTCTGCTCTGTGGCAAAGATGGGTGTGCTCTGGACTTTCTTTGCAATATATAACCAGCTGGTGAAATTTTCATTCCATTTACATCCCCTGCAATCCCAGTAAAACAGTAAGGAAACATGACAGATAATTGAGACAGAATTTGGCCCCCTTCTTCTCAACAGTGTGTGAAGGTTTCTGAGGTACTCACGGAGTTTGCTATACTGCAACATAATAAACTACAGATATAAATCAATTTTAAAGAGCAAGAAATCACCCTGATAAAGAGATCCTCAATTCCCAGTCCGCTTCCCTGACCATTTCTTCCTTTCCAAGCCACTTACAAATTTTTAGCTCCTCTTATTTTTTTTAACCTCTGCAGGATCTTCCCAGCCCTTCTGAAGAGTCCCAGCACTGCTCCCCCTGCGCTCCTCTCACCCCTGCTTTCTCGCACTTGCACGCTCTTCACTGAGGCCACCATCTTTGTGATCAAAGCTTGGAAAGAATGCCCATTGGAGTGATTTTTAATAAATAGACTTGGAGTGTTATTAACCCTAAAGATGAAAGCTGGCTTCCTAACTTTGCGTTTACAGGGTAAACAATTTAAGTTAAGATTTTTAATTAATATTAATTTAAACCATCTGTCCACCATCTGCTTATTTCTGATGCAAAATATGAGTTTCTTTGTGATCTTTAATCAGACTCTTAGCAAACACACATCAATTCTTATCATTTTTTAAGCAAGAAAATAATTTACAGCAAATGGGTTTTCAGACAAACAAAACAATTTTAGCAAAAAATTTAAATCAAAACTCCTTCTACACTAGCACATACTTTGCAAAAGAAAATCTCTGACAAACAGAATATCACAGATCCGTATTCTTATTATTCTCATCAGGTTCCCGGTAGCAAAAAGTAAGTATGTACCAAAATATAATTCATTTTGTAGAATCAGCTCAGGCTCCAGACCACATAATTGCAAGTCAACAGCATACATGAACACAGAAAACAAAACACTTAAGTTACTGTATTTTTTGTGATGCCTCTATGCACTTTTCTGTCAGGGAAGCGGAACCCCTCTATAACAAAGGCAGCTTGTATATGTACCTCAGTGAGGATATAATTTTAGACCTCTTTGTTAGAAAAAGAATAAAATGTAGATCTAATTAACTGCAGTTAGAAAGTTATTGTTGTATGAGTATGGGCACCTTCGGCCGTTATATCATGCCCTGCACACACATGCATCACCACAGATTGGCACAGTGCTTTCCACTCAGTAAGAGATGGATGATAATTACCAAATCATGCCCCAACACCTCCCCTACCTTAAGCAACTTTTGAGAACTTAACAGCAAACAACCAAACTTTCTGACCTCAATACACCATTTTGAGGTTTTTTGAGCATCAATACCGCAATTAATTTTGCTTTTCGGGTCACTTTGTTGCTATTGTTAAGGGCTATTCCCACTTAATATCCCTGGCAGTGTCAAATAACAACAAATGCAAGGTTCTTCCTCAAATTTCATTACTGTGCAGTATTTTAAAATGCAGCTTTCCCGCTGCCTCTAGTGCCATTCTTTTGCAGATAATGCCAAGAACTGCCTCTTGTAGTGGTCTTTTCTAAAACAGTACCAAAATACTGATGCTCATGAGTTTCCAACAGAATACTGGTAAAGGTAAATGTCAGATCAGCCAAAAGCGGAGGCACGCCACATGCCTTCCAAATTGGGAAGCCTTAAATTCTGAATATATTTATAAAGAAACCACTGAGGACAAACCTTGACTTGTTAGAATATAAAAAAATCATTTGGAACAAAAGAGCAAGTAGACTTGTCCATACAGAAGTGTCACAGTGAAAATCCCAATAGTTTAAGTCACGGAGCTATTTTATTTAGTACAATAGAAACAAGTCAAAATAATAGATGTATACTTGTTTCTGTAAAAAGCCCTTTGAGTTATTTTAATACGGACACAGAAAATTTATACTCCTTGTCCAATCCTTCAGTTTGCATTACAACCGTGCTGCAAATAGCCTGGTTATCTCCATTTAGTTTATACACTTTCCTAGAAATAGAAGATTGATGTGGAAAATATGAAAATTGTCAACTTTGGTAAATCTGAGCACAGAAGCCAGTATTTGTATGATAGTTAAGAAATTACTCTAATAATGCATTCTGGATCTTTTTAATGCTAATGATGAAAGACAAGCGTTTCATATGCCATATAATGATGGATGTTATTTCAGTAATGCTTGCAGCAGAGTTCAGCTTTATAAGTTCATGGAAATTACCTTTTGCCTAAGACAGAAAAATGCGGTACGCTGCTGTAGGCGTGTCATGATTTAAAAGAAAAGAATGACTTATTAGCACAATTAAAAAAGGCCACATGTGCTTAACAAAAGCACCGAAAGACAGATTACTTTATTAAGATTTGAGTCAGACAGTCTCATAGATGGCACTGCAGTGCCCGCTGTCATTTCTAATAACGTATCAGGAAAAGGAGATAAAGTTTAAAGCCAGGAAACTGTGACAAAACTGCTTCAAGATCGTTAGGTTCTTACCTAGCTGCCTGCCTATGCGGCTGATCCTTAGCAAGCAGAAAGGCTGGGCCAGGAAGTACTACCAACTAAAAACAACAGACTCGGGAGCTTTCTCTCTCATCCCTTCCTTCTCCTTTTCTTTCCTCTCCCTCTCTTTTTCTTCTTTGAACACTATCGCTTTTACGTAATCGTCCTCTTATTAGGAAGATTCTGCTGAACTGCTGACAATGATGTACAGTAGTGCTTCGCCGGTATGACGTTCGGGGAAAACGATTCTGCTGCACCACCACACAAAACCAATTAGAGAACTATTTTCTGCGACAGGTCAGGAATTTACATTGTTTCTCATAGAAAGATGTGCTTTTTAATTTCTTTATTAAGATGACATCCATGTCCCTTGCGACTTTTAGGTATGACAATCATTTGCTCATCACATGGGAAAGTACAATCAGCGAAATCGCATTACCGGTACGGGGCAATGCCAGAAACTCCAAGCTTCGTTCCACATTTTCCAAATGAACTAGTTTGAGAACCAATAATTAGAACAATACATATTGATAGGATTTGTTGACAGGACCTGTACTCACTCACCAGGGGGGTAAAGCAATGATAGTACATACACAGCCGGCTACGTTACGTTTGCTGAAGCACAAACATCATCTTTGTCAAATCACAGAGACACACAGAAAGCCTGTACGTCTCCGAATCAAGACAGGATACGAGCTACTAACTAGCTTCATCTTCCTTTCCGAGTTGTGGCTGACAAGCTGTTTCTGTTTAGTGAAGTCCTGATGGTCAGTATTTTTAGACTGGAAAAAAGAGATCTCAAGATAGCATCTCCAATATAACAAATTCACAGAATCAAAGATTTCTCAAAATAAGGCTGAAACAATATCCCTAACTCACTGTTTGCTTTAACCTGTGCCAACGAAGGTTTCCTCCAAATACCTAAACATAGGGAGATTACTTGAAAAGGAATTCCGTTTATCATGCAAATAGAAATTTGTTAAAACTAAATTACATTTACAGATTGCTTAAAGACACAAATCTCTAAATACAGCCTTACGTAAAATAATAAAAACAAATAATTAAACACATTATGGATTCTGAAGCATGGCTGTATTTGCTTTTACGAATGCACTAAGATAGTCTTCAAATACTTATTAATTTTGACTCATAAGAAGCCATTGCTGTGTATAGTATGAATGTACATCAACAATAAAAAGACAATATTTCAAAAAGAGTTAGACTTGTAGATGAACTCATTTTCAAGACAGAGAAATACCTGAACATGCCAGTTTCCAAAGGAAAAAAAAAACCCACAAATAAATAAAAAAACCCCATATAGTTAACAGCAGTAAAAATGCCCTTCTAAAACACAAAGAACAAACTCAGTAAGAGGAAGTAATATTTTACTAATTAAACATACTGCATGCAACTTACTTGATTTTTGAAGTAAAAAAAAATACTGCTAAACACAAATTAAATGGAAAACTAAAAATAATGTCACCATCAAAAAAATCACAAAGCAAACTTTATACTTTCGTTTTCACTTGAAACTCTTTAAAAACAGAAAGATAGCTAAAAATGGGGTACGGAATTCTGAAGTAATAATTGGTACAACTATAAAACTTATCATTTGAACAAAGATATCAGCATTCAGAGGGCCAAAAGATCCACAATACAGACCCACTCAGATAAGAGACGATCTTTTTCTGCACAAAGGAAACTACTTGATTTTAGATTGATTTTAGTAAAAAGTGTGTGTGTGTGTGTGTGAATATATACACACATGTATATATGTAAATTTATATATTTAGGCTTCATTCAAGAATCCAGTTTCTTTCTGTGCTTTCCTTATGCTTTTAAGCACGTAGGTGAAATCACTCAAATGTTTGTGTTTCAGTTAGTGTAGTAAAACAGCTATAAATACAGAAAGCAGCAAGGTTATATCATGCTTTATTATATTGTTATTTTCGGCAAGCACGGTCAGAGTAAGAGACTGGCAAAGGGAAGTTTCTGTGTTCTAGTCCTGATTGTATCACTGAGTCAACGTGTCATTCATTCCCTTGTGTTCCTGTCAACCAGTTGTAAAACGTGTGAGAACATATCCTGCACTTTTTTTTCTTAAGTGTTTTCTAAATTTAATCTGATATTTTTCTGTGCAGTGTCAAGATGATGTTAGTTCTCTCTTCCTTTAGGAAAAAAAACAACAATGCACATTTAGATGTGTTCCTACATTTATACGTCTGTCGATGTGCATACCCATAGCTATATACAAATACACATACTCAAATCCTGTGGATACTTTTTTATGTATAAAATACATTTGAATTTAACATACTGTGTCCCGTGCTGCACAGGAATGTTTTTAGTTACAAAAGATTCTACAGTAAACATCTGAATTACTATTTAACATCACTGATGGAAAAACCAAGAGAAAGACTAAAATATTTCTCACCAGCAATATGTACAGTGAAAATATCTCCAACTTTCTTTTGCTGATCCAGTAAGAATTTGAAAGCATCTTTTCTAAAAATCAAAGCCTTCCCAAGGTAAGGAATCCAGCCATTTATTAGTGGGGGCTCTCCAGACTTCCTGTTAAAAACATAAAAAAAAAAAATCATGAGGAATGAGCTCCGGTGAGAGAGCAACTCATCTTTATATCTATTTATATATCACAGTTAGACCTAACATCTACGCAATGTATGATACACTGTACAGAAAGTTCTTCAGATACGACAGCAGGTTAAATCTAATCACACCTCTGAGCACTGAAGGCTCTGTGCGGTGATTATGAAAAATAAGAGGAAGAAATTGAGACACATTTAACTACAGGTCGTCCAGTTATTACCATAAAGTTATGAACACAGAAAAATTACATATTGGCGAAAATCTCAGAGCGAGGAGTCCTCTCATTTTCAATATTTTGCATGTCAAAAGGAGACGTATCAGAAGGCATTTATGACAGATTTAGGTAAATAGGACGCTGACGTATCACACAAAACAAATATCCTTACAGATAAGGTTTTAAGAATTCCTTTTTACCAGCACACAAAAAGGCCACCATTCTAAGTATCTTTAAGATACGGAATAATATTAGAGGCTGAACATTCACTGTAATAAATCTCAGTCTCTGTGCATTTATAGTCTGCTAAGCCAGCAACACGTATGAACATTTTAAGATGAAATTCTAGATAACTGTTTCTGTAATCCAGTCTGAAAAAGCAGACATGCTGCATTGGTTATGTTCGCAACAGCGTAAAATACCTTTCAACATTCTATTAAGTTCTATTTTACTTAGCAGAGGAAAAGAGGTTCACACTGTCCTATTCCTAACTGCAAGTAGACGCCTTTCCTTCGTGCCGCTCTTCACTTGCTTCAATCTGATTTACAACAAAGATACATAAAGCATGCTTGCTCTGGAAAGGATTTAAACAAATATTCACGAACAACTCTGCTGCTACATCCCATCTGTGAAGGTGACTTATACTACATGCAGAACAACTCATTCTGATTAAACACAAGATATTTACTAGCTCGGATCTAATCAAAGATCAAGGGATCACAAGCTTTACTACTATCATACACAGCATGGATTTTTGTGTAGCTGGATTAACCCTATCATAGTCACATTCTCCCACGAACTGCTCAAACAGAAATAAAACAAAACATAAATGCGATAGGTTGAATTTAAATTTTCTATTTTTCGAATTAAAACTTTCCAAGGACCAAATTACAAGCCCGTGATTTGCACTTCTACTACAGAAAGTTGTTACAAATTCAGTTAAAGAACAGATGTGGCCAAACCACGCTGCACATCTTGAGCTCTTTCCGTTTCACTGGCCACTAATTATGGATGTTGGTTTTCCAGAAAATCATTCTGCAAACATTCCAGTAGCAATTGGAAAATTCTACATCCCACACCTTTGCACCAGCTTTTTCGTTGTTGTTCCTTTGAGTTTTGAGGGTTGGGGTTTTGTTGTTTGTTTTGTGGCGGTTTCTTTACGGTGGGAAAGGTGCACTCTTTCTTTTTTGTATCTTGCATAAGACAACGTGCTGTGCATCCTCTCACAGGCACGTAACTCCATGATTTACTAGAGTGGGACAGCTAACTTTGTACCACTTAATTCTGTGCTCGGTAAAGACAAGACAAGAACTAATCTGAGATTACATGAGAGGGATCACCAGCCCTCAAAGAGTAGCAGCCCAATTGATATCCTTAATTATCCCCTCAAAGCCTGTAATGAAACTGGGTGTTTTACCAATTTTTCCCCCCCGACTATGCAGTCCAACCAGCGGTCTGCCTTCCCTTCCTGGGTGACACCCTGTTCATAGCCCTGTGACAAATATTTAGATAGGCTTTTTGTCATATTCTAATTTAACGCATCTCATTTCCCACTCCATGTTCTGTCAGTCGGTCAAAAGCTGTATTCTTCACCAGCTTTCCGCCGGGTAAAGAGGACGCAGCTCAGAGATCTAGGGGGAAATTAACTTAATGCTCCAAGTCCACGGGATCACATCAGGGAGACATTTTGCTATCGCCAAGACGTGAGGGTCATCGTTCGCTTCAGCCGCGTTCAGCTCAGCAGAGATGAGCTTAGCACCGTTAAACACCGTGGCTGTGCTCCGTGTGCTTTGCAGGGAAATGCAGCACCGCTTCAACTTACGACCCACAGCAGGCTGCTCACAGAAATGAGTCTTCATTTCCCTCTTTGTCACTCTTTGGGAGACAGAGGTCATCTTAATGACTTACAGTCTGCCAACAGACAGCATGGCACAGGTTTTCCCGACCCCCCCAGACACGCTTCGCTGCACACATTCAGGCAGTGCTGCTCACCTTACCTGAGCTGCCTGAAACCTGTGCTCAAAACTCTCTACTGCACTGCTTTCACAGCAATTGGTTGATCCGTCAACAAAGCCCACACAAACTTCTCCCCTTCGATTAAATTTGCTCACAAACTAACTCAGGGCTCACGCTTCACAGTCGTTATAAAATTTGGTAGTTAGTCAAGATAGGACAAACATTAAAAAAAGTTATTGCTTTCTCACAGCATGATTTTTTTGTATTAAACGTAACACATATCTGAGAAGTTAAAAGCAAAACAAAAACAAAACAAAAGAAAGAATCATGAAGCATTTGGGTGGCAATTTAAGATTGCAGATTTTAAATTCAAGCACTGAGAACTTCCTACCTGGCTGCCCACTCAAATCCAAACCACTCAAATCTTAATTCACCTAACACATTTAGTATCTTGTAATATTTATGCCATGTTCCTTTTTATTATTATTATTATTTGCATAGTGGCTTGTTTTTGCACATATCTGGGACTATTTACGCTTTCATGAAAAGTCCCTTTGAAGTCAGTAAAACTTAATGGACAGATTTCTCACATATGACTGAATTGTACAAATAAAGCATCAGCAACGCGGTCACTGCAAAATCCAGTAGGCAGATCAGTCAAGAAGTGGAGGGAAACCAATGCAGCTGTATCATACCCCTTTGGTAAATGGATGACTCCAAATGGCATTATGCAAAAAATCATCTGGCTACAAATATGGTGTATAAATACACTGAACAGACTGATATCTGTAAATTTTCTTTGCTTTCATTTGAAAGGATATTTCCTTGTTAGCAAATAATAAAGTTGTGATTCTATTCAATCAAAGAAGTTTTGGAGTTTGTTTACAGTTTCCTTAAGAGATATATTTGAGCTAACATAAAAAAATTTATGTCACTAACTCAGGTATGATTATTTAGTTAAGAAGCTGAGGCAGCACTAAAAATGTGCATGTTGTGTCTATGGTGCAGTGATTAAATAAAAAAGAAGAAAAATGGGGCTGCAACATTAATTATGTGAAAAATAGATAAAAATATTTATTTCTAATCGCAAAGTTATCTAAATATTATTTTCCATTAGTGAAAGTGAATTATTTGGGAAATCCAAATAAGGTCATTATTTCTGAAACTCTCCGACTGTTAACATATATATATGTATTTATAACTCTTCAGGAAAAAAAAATAAAGATTCCCAAGAAAACAGACTTTGCCAACATTTATCTCTAGTAGAAACACTATTGCTTATGAAAGTCTGCAGGACTATTCTTTTGCTGGTTACATCACCCTAGCTCCTGTGCAGAGTTAAGCACTGGATCAGCGTAAATGAGAGAAGAATCTTTCACTCATTATTTGTATTCCAAAGGAGCAGATGCCTTTGAAATTATGCAAAAATCCACAGAGCATCTAGTACTACAGCAGATGAACAGGTTAATTTTTCTCTTTGCACATAATAAATCATAAGTGCTTTAACACCCATAGTCGCATTTCATGAACATAAACCTTCTGTTTAATAATGTCTGTTTACAACTAGAATCAGACATACAGTAATCTCTTGCCTGGGATAAACATTAATCCAGATCTGTCTAGAAAAATTATACAATTCATTACCATAAGTAATCTCTATTGTGCCCTGTGCTTAACCTTCATCTTTTTTCCTGTCCTATAATCTTGCAAATCCACTGATGGTGTATGATTGGCATCTGGTGTGAGCACAGCCATCGCTGCACAAAGAACAACCGAGAAAGCCATACATGGCAATGTCACTCAGTGGGGTACTGCTGCTTCACCACAACTTTCATCAACGGGTGAAAGAATCCTCAAGATGGGAAGAAAAAGGGCCCAGAAAAGATTGAGTAACATTATTTGCCACAGAGGGCCCATTTTCACTTTCTAAATCATTACTATCCACAAAAATAAAAGGTGTTGATCTGATTTCCACGTAGCACTTTTGGTCCAACTGCCCCATTCCGTGTTGATATTGCAACAGACCATGCTGGGGGACTTCAAGGAATGGAAATGTATGGGTGCAGGAGTAGAACAAAAGCTATTATGAACATGTCAGAGCAGTCTGAGATTATTCACAGGCTCGATCACAATATTTAAGCAACAAGACATGACAGACAGTGTCTTTCCAGGGGCTTATGAGCACTCTAACTGTGAGGAAAAGAATGAGGCCAAAGGCTTCAACCCCAACAAAGGTAATCCCCAGAAATGTGGTGTCTGGAGTGTCTTGTTGTATTATAAAAGAAAGACATGGGAAACTTAGGACAGGAGAAAG
Organism: Cyrtonyx montezumae; assembly: GCF_038088225.1. Taxonomy (NCBI): domain Eukaryota; kingdom Metazoa; phylum Chordata; class Aves; order Galliformes; family Odontophoridae; genus Cyrtonyx; species Cyrtonyx montezumae. Next base: position 32,877,077 of record NW_027072089.1, on the reverse strand, counting down.
CCAGCAAGTCTTTCTTTCTTTAAAAATAAAAAAATAGCAATTAGTTTTAAATTTAAGGCAGCAAATCTACCTTTTTTTATTATTTTTTTATTTTTTTCCCACTTCCTACAGAGGAAAGGACCAGCTGTTCTCCTAGCTGATCAATATTTGGAGGTTTGTGTAGGCAAATGGATGCACCAGGCTGTAGCTTGGTAGGGTGATACAGACACGGATGGACTCATTGAAGAAGCTGAGTCCTCATATGTAGAAAGGAAAACCACACTGTCCACTCTCATACAAGCTTTTTATTTGTGCTCTAACTTCAAATGCAATCAGCTCTTCACAAGAACCTCTTATTTTTCCCCCTCTTCTAATAATTCCACTTGGACCATCCCTAAAAATCCCCAAAATACCTGTACTCAAAAACATATTCAGCAGTTCTGCAACACTGTTGTCTAGGAAGCTTATTATTTTGCTCACTTTTTTTAGCCTACATTTTCATAGCAGCTAATGGTTCAAATTGTGCATAGCACCTCTTCAGAGTTCTGTGTTGAAGGACACATCCACAAACTCAATGTCTACTTGTAGTGACTGGTTGGAGCATTGCCTAAAAACCTAAAAGGTGGGAAAATATAATTGTAGGGAACAGTTTAAAAATGGAAACCTGCTGAAAAAGCCCTTCTGGCTCAGGCTTATCAGAGGCTGAAAATTCCCAGAAGGAATTCTACACAAAATGTAATGTCAAGTTTCCTAACAGCCAGAATTAGGGTAATGGAAGAGACTCAGTTAATGCAAAAATAGTTCACCAGTAATAAAAGTTAATATTGATTCAATGACCTCACCTCTGAAATTCTACATTATCTCTGTTCTGGGTGAAGTCAGTAAGAGCAGCCATGATTGCTCAGCACATTCCCCAGTCAAGCCCACAGTTATTTTATTATGTCTTACATTTGAAATCAGTTGTCCAGTCCAGGTCTTTTCCTATCTTAGTTTAGCTTTAATCAAATTAAAATAGGTCAAGATCCTGAACGTATATTTACTCCATGCCTAGTACTCCAGGTAGGCTACTGGATGACAACTTCCTTCTTCATATTCACCTATGCTGCTCTTTTAAATACTCAGTTAATAGAATTTCCAGTCTCCCTGTTCTTATCTATAGAATTATGCCTTAATTACTCTATGTTCTTATCTATATAATCTGTTCTTATCTTCAGAAAATTTCCCCTCATGTCTACGGTTCATGTTGCACTTTAAGTCCTCTACTTCCCATTTTGTCTACAGAGGATAAGAGAAAAAATAACCCCCTTCACTTCTTCAAGAGCACTTTACATATTCAAATGTACTTATGTTCTCCTTTAGTCTTCTTTAGGTTAAACAACTCCAGTTTCTTACAGTATTTCCTCACAACTGTTTCTGCACCCCTATGCTCTCACACTCCTTCCCTCTTGATTTTTTGAGGTCAGCCCCCAACCCTTTGGAAGCAGCACTGTGCCAGCACCGAGCACCACATAGCAATTACCTTGAGCATCTTGCAGGCCTCTGCATCCCAGCACAGCCCCAGCTTTCCATGCAATATCTCTATGGTGTTGAGAAAAACCCAGGTTAGGAATCATTACAACCTTCAGCCTTTTCCCAGAGAAAAGATGCTAGTCCCATCCAGATGCTGATGATTAGTCCTCTATTTTTTCAGTTTGCCATTTGGAACACTAATCCCTCCTTTGCAGGCTTGCAGCCCCTCCTCTTATTATCCACAAACATAAATGCTTTTTTTTCCCCCTGCATTCCAATGCATTCCTGCATTGTAAGAGGTACTGGATCAGAATGTGAATTCACCAATACCTCCTTTTAGCACTATCAGGAGCATATTTACACTGCACATTGATTGACTTCACCCAAGAGAACCCAGCAACTCTCATCTGATATCTATCTCCTCCATAATCCATTTCTGCACTTTAATATACTGCCTTCCTGCAACACATGTTAAAACTGTACACAGTAAGTAGCTCAAAGTAGGAAATCATATTAACCGTCTGGCCTAGAAATGACAAGTGAAGTGTGGATAAGAATGTCAGCACTCCACACAGAAATATATTCAAACATGCAGAAATCATTCCTTACGTAATAAAGAGCAAACAAATAAATTCAGGCAATTTCAGAAACAGTGGTGGGACTTCATCATGTTTAAAAAATGATGTTAACAAGGGAAGGGAAGAGAATATTATATAACAGCACTACATACTGTGTGTGCATCAGCTGTATTTTCTCTGAGTTTAGAGCATAGATTTTCAGAAGAAAAAAAATGTAAAAATCATCTATTACTTCATCCGAAACATTATGAATGCCAGATAATGCAGGAAGTTCATTTAAACAAGGCAGGTATTGAAAATACAGGCTTCTTTCCATCTAAGGGAGCTGTCCAGCAGTTTGGCATCTTGGTTATGCTGGACATCTTGAAGCTCTCTATTATTAGTAGACAGAAAAGGTGTAGTTTTCTTGGAATTACTGGCATTTATTTAGCAATCCGCAGCTCACTTAGGCAGCAGCAGATGAATCCCCTACCATTCCCAAACTCTTCCATGTCTGCTCCCACACTTGGATTTCCATCCTTCCATCCATTTCCACCCTTCATTTTACACACTTTTCCAGCTTATTTTTCCTGGCCCACTATTTTTAACCTGTGTGATCCCTCTGCATCATTCCTGCCTTGCTGTCCACCCAGGTTCCTCAGTGGATTTGCCCAAGCTGTTCAGTCCTTTGCCCTACCACTGCTACCTTGCTCCGCAAACCAAGCTGCTATTCAGGTCTGGGGCGCCTCCTGCAGTACACTCCTAGTCCTACTACTGCCCACCTGGATTCCCTTCCAGCTCATCTTCAATTAAATCTCTTCTTGAATCCCAAACACCATCATAGCTACTGCAGACCACATCTATAACACATGCAGAATCCACACAGCTGTCATCCGTCTTGTCCACTGTGGCCTCCTATCTGCCTACAGCCATCTGTTGCCTCTTCTCTTTGCCTGAGACAGGAACAGCCTTTCTACAGTGTATGTCTACACTCTACATCACAAAACCGATCTTCACTTGGGAGATGGACCAGTGTCAATGAAACACTCCCTCTCTGCATTCCCCTTGCAGGGAGTATACCAACCATTTTCAACAAGTCATTTTCACAATCCACTAAGAATGCATGCATGTGTTTGTTGTGTTCACTTATAAACCCAAACTATGTGCATGTAAGCAAACTTATTTCTATACTTAACACACAAATTTATGCATGCAGAGAGTATTTCCACTGTAGGAAAAACTGAGTATTGATAATATTGTTTTAAAAACAGTAACAGAAACATTTAGTTTTAATGTAATAAACTTCTGATGTTACAATCATGATCGTACTGTGAGTATGAGTTCTGTTCCTCTGAGCTGAGTGTGGTATGTACCACCACAGGCCACCAAAGGAACCCTGCAAAATGCTCTTTTCTCACTTGCTCTGCCTACCATGCACATGAAAAAGCATTTAAATGCTTAAAAAAGATGGAAAACAGCTATGAAGTTTGCCACTAACAATTCCATGACTTCCACAATTATGGCCATGCGTTCCCTAGCTCAGTGCCAAGTAACATAGGGGACCTAAAAGCAATTGCTCTCTTCTCCCTAGCAGTTTTGAATGTCTGATATTTTGTGAATCGCAGTACAGAATTAACAGAACATACACATTTTGCTCAAAGATGTATTGAAAGATTTCAAAGCATAGTCTGAAAAGATGAATAAATACAAAGTGTCCTAGATACCCTACTTAGTCCACTTATTTGCAAATATAACTCTTAAGTCAAGATGATGCACTGAGAGAAGGTGACAAATCCTATCACTAATGCATACATTGCAGGAAAACACCAACTGAATGCAGTAATGAATGGTTCAAAAACCTTAATGCTTTTCAGATGAACATAGTATCAGAAGGCCATGTTCTCTTCATGGTTTAAAGGATTACATATGCCTGCATCCCAGACCCTTGTTTTCTCTCTTTTCCTTCTAGTTTCTCAAGTCTATTGCACTTGAGTTGGCAAATTCCTTGTCTCCTGCTTTACCTCCTTATTCTGCCAGGCTGTATTAACATCTGTTTCTCCATCCAAACTGATGCTATACTTGAAATCCCAGCTATCTCTCTTCCATCATCTTTGCTTCACTATGTGACCTCTCCAACTTCAGCTTTTATTTATCTCCACACAGAATATTTCAGAAGAAAGCAAGTTGCAATCTGCACTCTTTTTCTGCCCCTCCCTAGTTGTAACATCTCCTTTTCTTCCCTATCCATAGATATGCTTCTATGCTATCTCCTCAAACCTCTTCTCCTCTTCCAAAAATTGCTTATTTTGTTCCCCATTTCCCTTGAATCCTTTCCCTCCAACTTTTCTTCCCCCAAACTCCACTGAGGCTCTGCCACTGTCTATGAGACCACAGTTCAGTCCTTTTCAACAGACTTTCTCATAGCCTAATAAATTCTGTCCATGTCTTAACGAGCTTTCACAATTAGAATCACAGAAACACAGAATTGTAGGGGTTGGAAGGGACCTCTGGAGATCATCTAGTCCAACCCCCCTGTCAAAGCAGCTCCCTAGACTGCGGAGGGGGCAACATACTTGACTGATGTTTCTTGGGATGGGTAGTGATCCCTTTCACATGACTCTACGTATGAGAAGCACCCTTCTATTATTTGAGCTGCACACTCTAACAGCAATGTTGTTCAGCATCTCGTCTAGTCTGATTGGATATAAAGTGCAGCCTTTTACAAAACAGTCATGGGTACTATATGCCTGAAACCAGATCTCTCATTGTGAGGGAGATTCTAAAATATCTTAAAATATTTTTATTTTTAATTATTAAAAAAAAAAGGACCCTTCAATACATTTCCCACCAAACAGCTGCTCCTCAGTTTTATTTAGCAAACACCAGAATGAAGGCAGCTGCAGCCCTCTCAGTGTGCCTACAGAGCTCCCCAGCTCTGTCAGGACTGGCGAAGGGGCAGTGGTGCCCTCTGGTTCTGGTGGGGTTTTGTGGGGCTGCCTGCAGACATCCTGCAAGCTGGGCAATGGGTTGGGTGGCTCATAGACAGCCCCCCTGGCCTCCCCGTGGGGTGTCCTCATCTGCTTTTTCTTCTCCTGAGCCTAAAACTCTGCTGAGCCTGTAACAGATTTAATATGTATTAATTTAAAAGCTTTGTTGTATTGCCTGAAAACAATGGTTTGATGTTTGGGAAATATATTCCTTTAATTGGTCTGCATCTGCCCTTTTCAAACATTTATGTAAACTCCACTGTGTTCAAGGGCACAAGGGTTAAACCTCAAAGAGGTTCTTGGCTTTGTACTTGTTAGCGCACAGTATCCATGTCAGTTTTAGGTAACCTAGCTAATTCCAATTTTAGGTAAATTGGGAATACATTTTCATTCTGCATTCATGGAAATCTAAAATATTAATTGGAGACTGTAAGATGGAACAATAACAGGAACATTGTAGGTCTGAACATGTTTTAAATCCCTCTACTGTGAAAGAGGGAGCAAAAAAAAAAAAGCAAATACAATTCTCAAGTTTTTTAAATTATATTGAGGAAATGTCAACTTGGGAACTTACCAGAGGCATTAAAATTGCAAAAAAATAATTGTTTCACTGCATGAAATAATACTTGGGTTACAATAGGATCATCTTTCTGGGGAGTCCGAGGCTTCACTGTCCTAGATTAATGGTTTTTTATTAATAAAAAAACTAAGCAAGTATCATTCAATTCCATTATTTCCTACTCTGGCTCAAAAGGTATTGGATAGATATATACTTCATTCAGATTTAGATTTGAAATTTGATAGGTATAGTTTTGCACAGCCTGTGCAGTCATAGGTCCTTCAACAGGTAGAATCAAAACACAACATCCAAAGGCACTTTTGCAGATTGTGTCTTTCTATCCCCTCTTTCTCTTGGACTGGTTAACATGGAAATGATTTAAAACATCACTATCACCACCTTTCAACAGCAAAATTTCTAAGTGATATCTATCTTCTAATTCAAACTTTATGACTTCAGTCAGCTTCTAATTAATACACCTCCCTGCTTCTAAACTCCCTGGTGCACCTAGCAGGTAACAGTAATTTCCATTTCCCAGCAAGTAGAAGCCTGAATTTGAAAATTAGCTGTTTGAGAAACATTTAATATTTTATAAACAGCTATTTCAACTGAGCACTATTACACCTGTTTTGAAGCCCCACATTACTAAATTGCTGAATGCCAAGCAGCTGATGTGCCAGCCCATACCCAGAACACAAAGTCCTTTAAAGTGGCTAAGCTTCATGAATCTTCCAAGTTTAGAACATTTCGACTGGGGAGATAAGTGTTCCATGTTCTAGTGCAAAGCAAATGGATGCAGGCAAAGAAAGAGAAGAAAGATTCAGGAAACCTAATGTTAACATTACTGTGCAGAAATGGATGCAAAGTGTGACTCTGGCCAGGTTGCTCACCCATTCATCCTTCTCCTTGCTGAACCACCCCCAGGTTTGGCTGTAGGGCCACTTGTCTAGTAAAGAAAGCTGAGTGTGAGCAGTTTTATAGAGTATACTCAAGGAATCTCTCCCATATGGTCCCTCCCATTGTCCCAATATTTGAAGTTCACTAATTCAACAGCTTTTCATTCACTTCAACTGAAGGCTGTTATGTTTTTTGAATGCAACTTTCATAAAGAGTGGACATCAACACCATTATAAACTGATGAAGAAACGGTCAAAATGCAGACTTACTAATGTCAGTTTTTCACTCTTCAGAATAACTGTCTCATGCCACGTGCTGTACTGCAAAGTCAGGTACAGGTTGTGCTCTGAATCTTCTATTAACACTGACACCCTGTCCTACTGCTCACAAAAAATGGTGCTATCATAGGGATGATGAGGATGCATCCAAAAGCATGGTCAAATCCTGAGTAACTGGTTTCCCTAGCTATAGGAAAAAACTTAAAGATACTTTTGTTATAACTCCAAGTTTTTACAGAAGGAACTGGAGTTCTGCTTCACAAACAACTGTTCCATTTCTCTGCTCTATCATGCACCTTTGACTTTATTATTTTTCAATTTGAAAAGAATCCTAAGAAAATGAAAACTAGAAATGAAAGGTTATCAATAACAATTTTAACATTTCAATTCCAAGCATTTGCACCATTCTCATCCAACGTAGCCTTCTGTTAATGGTACATCTGTCATTCATAGACACCCCTAAACAGCTTTATTCTCTTTTCTAATTAAGAGACAAAGCTGATTATGTCAATCCATGAACTGACATCTGAGTGCTGTTGTTATAATATAAGAAGCAACGAATATGACTATTGTTATGCTAAAACAAAAAACTTGGGAATTTTAACTGAAAAACCCAAGATAGCAAAATATGTAATGGCTAAATTAAAAGAGATTCTTCCTATTCATGCAAAATGCACGTGTGATTGTGTTATCTAATTAAATGCAGATACTGCGTGAAAAATTAATTTTCAGTAATAGGAAACATAAAGCAACAATGATACATAACATGCCTTACTAAAATATGTGAGTAGAAGATCATAAACTATCTCAAATAAATAAATGACAGGCTAACCCATCAATCCTCAAAGGAAAAAAATTAAGCTACCAAACAATCTAGAATTTTTGCATGCAAAGACATGACTTCAGCTCCAACCTGCTGTTAAATCAAAGATACCTGCTCAGGGGGCTCTCCTGTACTTTCTGGATGTACTGTCCAGCACTGACCCATGCATCAGCTGGGAACACAGAGAATAAGCAGATTTCACTGCCTCCCCCAAGCTACCATAAATGTTCCTCTGCTCTGTTAAGCAGAACTAGCTGCAAAGACTGCTCAGCCTGGTGAACTGATTGGTGCTTTACGACAATACTGAATGAAATGATGAAATGCTTGTTATAGTGAGAATGTCTTCATGTTTGAATGGACGCAAGAAGGTACTTGAACAACCTCCCACATGCCCACATTAATTGATGTAATCTGTGTTACCTGAAAAGGCCACAGAGAACACAGCAACAGGCAAACTACAGAATCAGAAGATATTCAATATTTTGGGATGTTAACAGTTTTCAGACTTGAAGATAACATTAAACAGTTTTCTCCTCAGTTATGACTGAAGGCAACAGACAGAGGTTACATGTCCCATATGACAGCACCAGATCCTCAGTACCAGTGCCTGTGCTGAATAACTCGCAGCTGAAGCTGCTGGCAGGGGAGCACGGAGCCCTTTCCAAGGAGCTTGACTGCCTCCGTGCAAAGGATTCTTGCAGGTGATGCTGGCTGTCCTCAGGACAGAGCTAAAAGTGCTGCAGGCTCACACAGCTCTCCTGGCACCCACTGAGCTGCGTGAATTTACACCCTAAAGAGTTTCTGGCTATGTCAACCAGTGCTGAACATGCATTTGTGTTCTTTCCTTGAAAAACGTGTGTTCTAAATTATTAAAAAAAAAGACAAGACTTTATAAGGTACAGTATCATCAGAGTTCCTGTTTTATTACAGATTGCAACATCCACATCCCCAAACTTGCACATTTCACCTCTGGTTACAAATTATCCTTTCACCACTTGCTAGTCAGAGGATCATATCCTGATTGAATATACATGAGCTCACATTGGAGAAAAATCCTCTGCCTGTTCCTCCACTGACTGTTAGTCAGTTGGGAATATACCTCCTCATATTTTTATTAAAATACATCTGGAATGATAAACTGTATGTTTATCTGCATAACCACAGAGTGATGCAAGTTAGGGGGATGATGCTACTTATAAAACCAACCACAGGATACCTAGCTGACTGAAAGTGAAATGCTGGGAATTGCTGTAAAGGAATTCTTACAAGGGGTAATAATTTTCCCTCTGCCTCACCACCTCCTCTAACAGCATGCCTGTTGTTACCAATCAGCTTGATAGCATCCTGTGCTGATAGTGAGCTGCTAACAAGGCTGGGCTGCTCTGCTGCAGAGTTGGAGAAAGGGAAGGTTTGGAAATGTATGAGCTCTGCTTTGGAAAGCAGCAGCGTCATCATCTCCTAAGCCACAGACATTTTGCTCATATGGAAATAAGAAGACTGGGAAACTTAGAGAAGAGTTGGGAAGAACACTGAGCCCTTAACTGCAGCTTCCATGTGATGTAGGGTCACCTCAGAGGGCCTGAGGACAGCATCGAGCTGTCCTAACCCAAACTGTAAATGTCTGCACTTGCAATTACCAATCAAAAGAATTAATGTTGATATCTGGCATTGTCTTTTGTTTTTCTCCTGATCTGGGATACATGTTCTGTTTCTAAGAGCAAGTAAATAAATAAATTCATTTAAAAACAAATTACAGTTTGTGAACTCAGCTCAGCGGTACAAACTCACACTGACACATTCATACAATTTACACGTTACGATGGCTAGGCTAAATAATACCAGGTAGGTAACAGTGCCAAATTAACTCTGATGTGCAAACAAAGCAGCCCGTGGCTGTGGCAGGATATGAGCACATGCCAGCATGCACCAGAGCTGGATCTACACCACAGTCAGCATCACAATGGGATTCAAAGGGAAAGGGAACCCTTTAGATCTCTCCACAAAAGCCTTTGAAAAGCAGGTTTGTAAAACCTGGTAACAGAAACTGCCCCAGAGCCTGGTGCACAGCCCCCAAGCCTCTCCTAGCCACACTGGGGTTAGCTCCCCGCAGTACCATGGCCGCCTGCACCAGGCCCTGGCCACACACCAGTCCCTCAGTACCTCCCAGCAGAAAGCCACTGCAGCTGCTTCTAAGCCTTCCCTGCTCTCCTCCTGCCTCTCCTCCCATTAGCTCCCCTGGCCGGGCTGGAGGACATGGCCAAAAGAAGAGAAGCACAGCCAAGGCTCTGCTATGCCCCAGCAGCTCCGCACTGCTGCGATGGGGTCACGACAGCCAGGATGATTTAGAGCAGCCTTCAGGCTGTTCTAAGTTACTGCGACTGACTCACTGCTGCTCCAGGACTGTGGGAACATAAAGCTACCTTAAAGCCATTTGCAGACATCTCTGCTTCTGAGCTGAGCTATTTCATCTCTGCAATTGAAAAAAAAAAAAAAAAGAGATAACAGCCTGCTTGCAAGTCCTGCAGCTGAAGCAATGGGATGGCTTTGCCTTTCTTCTGCTTTCATTTTTCTGTCTGTTTGGGTTTTGCAGGTAGCTCTGCGAGTGCTCACATACCCAAGCCCAGCAGGCACGGTGAGCCGTGCCAGTCTGTCCCTCACTGACCAGCCTTACACAGCTGAGGCTGTAGGGCTCTCTGAAGCCATGGTGCATGGGAATTTGCTGATCTCAAACAAGACACGGCATTCTTCTGCTCTGCACGTGTGCCCTGCCCATCAAGAACAGTTTTATAATTTAGCACCTTAATTTTAAAAAATTCAGCTGGTAGTGACAGGATAAACTGCTTCATTTCACCACTTAGAAGCTCACTTAGATTTTTACTCCAGAGAGACTTTGGTCTACTGCATTAATAATCTATTTTGTTAGTGCACAGAAAATACCAAGCTACATTTATTCCCCTAATCTCTGTGGTATCCATGCACTTACTGTATACCTTCTGTTTTGCCTTTATTTTTAGATTCACCACTTTAACGTATTGCTCCTGATTGTATTTTTTCACACCCTTTGTCCTTTTTTTTTTCTTTTGTAATATCTTTATTAAATCCAATCTTTTTAGAAAAAAAGTACTTCCATTTTTTAATGTTATTGCTTCTTCTCTATCTCTATCTGGGTTTTACATCTCATTAAGCAGACAGCTTTAATTTTACTTTTCTCTGGCTGCTCCTTTGATTAGACTGTTCTTGTCTTGACCCTTTCATTTTATTTTTTCTGTAATTTGCTTTTACTCTGCCTAACCAATGTGTGTCTCTTTTCAAGTGTGCTTCTATTCCATGCTACTCTCCTTCTGACTTCGTTGCTCAGTGCTGTCAGAGTTCTTCCCCTACCCCTATGAATGACAGTGACAGCATATGAGTGGTAGCTGGCAGATTCAGGCGCAAGAAATATCTGTCTGAAAAGATTTTATTTGGTTTTATTTTTATTTTGACCGTAAAATCAGACCTCTCAAATCCTAGAGCACCAGGGGGCATTGTTTCATTTAGAAAATAAAAATTGTCGTGATAGCTATTAACTCCACAACAAGTCCATTGCAATACCAATCAGATCCAAAGGGGAAAAAAATCAAAATGGAGATATTATGTCAATTGTAACAACCAAGGCGGGTTATGGGTCAAATGTTTCAGTGCTTAAAGATGGGTATTATTCTGGGAAGCTGCTCCATGGTAAATCAGAAGTGTTGCACCTCTGACCTCCATTCCTGTATTCCTCAGTGTTCAACTATAGCATCAAAAAGGACATCAGAGACCAGAAAGTACACTGACAGCTCCCAATCAGAAACCTGAACTGAAATAACAGTGGAAAATACTGACTGGAGTACCCAGAAGAAACAGGCAATGATGGCCAAGGGAGATTACACAGAAACAAAAAAGCAGCCTGAACTGCTTTTAAAATTAATGGAAATGTAGAGCAGTAGGAAAAAGTAGAGTGTTGGCCAGGATCAAGCCCAGTGGCTGCATTTTGGTGATGTCATCAATAGGTGCATTTCATAACCAAGTGCATGGTAATAACAATTATAAGTGCAACTTCACAGCTGGCTACACTTGGAATAGCAACAGGCAACTCTATTAACACTAGTGAAACAATACTGTTTGCCAAAGAAAAAGAGAAAAACAAGGCAGCAAAACTGCCTACAATTATGAGGGAAATCATCTATGTAACAACTTAACTAATGCCCAGAAGCTGAATGACTCACAGCATTAAGAAAATTGGAAAGGGTGCTCAGTAGTATTATATAATTCAGGACACGTACATTAGAATATTGCAGTCTTAACATACCAGCAACAAATTTAAGCACTGTGCTTAAATGTGTAGTTCCAAACCCTGCAGAACATAAGCGAATGTGTAATTCAAACTACTTTGTACAATTAAGCTTCTAGCTTTGACAGACTGTAGACCTAAATGTTCAAAGGTGGATTTTTTTAACTCTTGCTTGTTGTTATGGGTTATTTATTTTAATTTAATTTGGTGTTTGGGTAGCTTGAAGAGTTTTTGCTCAACAACTTGGGCTCTAAGTGTGTTTCCAAGGAGGAAGAAGCCAAATCTAGGTACCTTCGAAACATTTGCTACAGCTGATGAACTCCTAATGAAACTGACTGACACCAATCAATGTGTGAAACATTAATTCCTCTTCAATGACAAGCATAGTTCAAACCATAATGACCCAAGCTCAAGGCCAGGCCACGTACAGACCACACAGACAAATTAAGGGCAAGCCTCACATCATATACCTGATCTATAAATCTGGAATGGTTTCCATACATGTGTAAAAAAATGAACTTTCTTTGTCTTTTACTACTTCCAACTATAACAAAGGGAATCACAGGTTCTCCTGACCCACTGAAGCCCACAGGAGCTCCTGTCAGACCAGCAGACCTAGATTTCCCTTAGGGAGAAGGCAGAGCCCTGGAGGTGCCAGTGCTGCCCCATTGGGAAGTCAGTTGGAAGGTCATGTCAAACAGATACCGAATTCAAAACCCATTACAGCAAAGTTCTTGAAGAGAAACTATTCCTTAACCCCTCCACTTCTTCATGTTCCTTCAGTTTCTGAGCCTGTGTCACTGCAACCCAACAACAGAGCACTTTTTAGAACAGCATATTCTTCCTTTGGATGGCATATTGACTTTTCACGGGAACGCAAATCATACAGCAGACACTTCATGGTTTGTTATAACTACTTAATTCTAGAGAAACACATGTAGATGTATATTTATACCTACAAATAAATCAGCAAGCAACAAATAAAAGACAAAATCTTCCAACTACTTCGTATTTTTTGCAAATGCTTTCCTACTGCTTGCAATAAATATATTGTTTTTTCATTTTTTCTAAATAAAGCTCTTATTAATTGACATATATTGTTTCTAATGAACAATAAAAAAAAGCACATACGTTCCCATTACACATAAAATCATACACATTATTATATACACCTATGCAGAGCTAGTACTACACCAGCAGTTTGCCTTACTGTGATGTATTTTCACTTGCTGACGTATTATCATTTCACTATTACAATTGATAGGATTTTAAATACTTATTTTCTTATTATATTATAAGCAACCCGTTGAAATCTAATTGAATACCAGGCAAGTAATTTAATCTTGAGCTTCTACTGCTATCTGCAATATTAGCAAAATACTGTATGTAAATTATATCCTTATACCCAATTGGTTAAGAATTTACAGTTCTTCAAGAAAGGGATCACCACAACAGCTTGGAGTAATTCTGTGTATTAATTTCCATTCTATTATCAACTGTATCTTTTATTTATTTTCCTGTAAAACTGCATTTTATACGTTAATTATTTGTTTTTTATTGCTTCCTCCTTTATTATTTGTTTTGGAAATTAGGCTAAATTTAAAATATATTGTTTATAATTAAAGAAAATTTGTGTTTAATGAATGCTTACTTTTTGAGTAAATATTTTTAAAAAAGGGCTGGATGCAGTGTCATTAACCCACCATCCTTATGAAAATTCACCTAGGGAATTTGGAAGGACTATCACAATGCAAAGCCTATAAATACAGTTTAGAGTAAGTCTTATAATATCTCTAGCTGAAACATCCTTTTATGATATATAGAGACATATCTTCTATTAATATCTATAGATTAATACAGATCCGATTCTTCAAGAATTACTCTGAAATCTCAAGCTAAGCAACTCTGCAGAGCTGCAGCTATATTACATCTGTCAGTTCCTAGACTGTCATGATGAAGAGAATGTTATTATTAATTTTAATGTAATGTGTGGATAATACTGTCCGTAGGCACAGACTTTCTACCAAGGAGGTTAGATTATTACAATATCCACATAATTAATTGCATTATCAATTTTCTTATTTTTTAAACATTTGTCTTTGGTGAGAGCAGATTGTTGCATTGTCTCTAAAAATGTATTTACAACTAATTATCTTTCGGCACAGAAAATAGGAAATGGCTATTAAACATATAGGACTTCCTCATATTGCAGGGATTATTTCATTTTTAATTACAGGTGACACAAATAGTTACGAGACCAGTTGTTCATGTAAGGAATGTGGCAAAATATTTCCAGCCTCTGTATTATGCCATTTTACACAATGTTCAGTCCTGTTACTTGTTTGCATAAAATATTCCAGACTGCTTGGAAATGTTGTTTAGCCCTTAACATCATTTGCTGAGATTTTCACAGAAAATGAACTTCAGTCATCAGATCAGATCTGCCTTGCAGCCAGTGAGTCAGGGACTGACTAGGAGGTGTTCCTAGGAGGTGCTCCCTCCCAGACAATATGCAGCAATGAGAGCATCTTGTTTTAAAGAGATCACTGACATATTAAAGGCCTGTGTTCTTGATTAATTAGAAGCCCTTTATGACTCAAAACTTGAGCTGATAATCTCACTAAAACAACCATTTCCCAGCTGCTCAATGATGGTATGATTCCCATCCTCACTGACCAGTTTGGTATTGTAAGTGGATAGAGGTATGCTCAGCTGTGATGTGCCCCAAACATTCACTGTGTGTTCTGTCCATGGCAGTGGGGTTGGTACTAGATGATCTTTAAAGTTCCTTCTAACTCAACACATTTTATGGTTTTAGGATTCTATGTTTCTGTGATTCAGTGCTCAGCTATAGTGGGTCCTGCTTCTATCATGCAAAAACACATCAGACACTTTCCCAATGATCCATGATGAGAAGAGCTGTCTGAGGATAAGTTCCTGGAGAGGAAAAAAAGAAAGGATGGTGAGAGAGACAGAACAGGGTCAAGAGCAAAACCATGAAGAACATCAAGCTGAAAAAGAAAGGAATAGATCTGGAAGTCATTCAAAGATCTAGCAAGGAAAGAAAAATGCCAAATTCCAAGGAAAAAGAAGGCAATGTCTGAATAACTTGGTCCAGCTCCTACAGATTTTAAAGTGCTGACCTTTCTACTGTAAGAACTAGAGGGGATTAAATCAGCTCAAGAGGGTGTCTGTGGAAACTGTACTATGGAAACTATAAGTTTGACACATAAATCAAACAAGTAGAGAAATCTATGGATGGAAGTTTAAAATTACAAAAATAATGCCTGTAGGCTGGAAAACTAGAGTTGCAGTTTCAAAGAAACTTAGGGGAAGCAGAAGAAAGCACTTCTGCGTTTTGCTTCTGCCATGTCACTTCATGACACGTACTCACTTCTAGCTACTAAAGTTGACAAGAAACCAAACCAGAGAGTTGTTAGTCTCATCTGACCACTCTTGGAATCTTATCTTTGAATGTAGCAGGGTCTGCTGTGATAGAACAAGAAATAGTTTCAAAATAGAAGAGGAGAGATTTAGGCTGTACAGAAGGAAGAAGCTTTTTACAATAAAGGTATCGAGGCACTGGAATAGGATGCCCAGAGAGGTGGCAGATGCCTCATCCCTGGAGACATTCAAGGTCAGGCTGGATGGGGTTCTGAGCAACCTGATCTAGCTGTAGCTGTCCATGATCATTGCAGGGGAGTTGGACCAGATGACAGATATGGGTCCCTTCCAACTGTAATGATTCTATGATTCTACAAAATGACAAACATAAAAAAAAAAGAAAAAGTTCATTGTGAAAGAAAAATAGTAGATAAAAAAGCTCAAAGCAATAAATGATTTTTAGTGAAAAAGAAGTCTTATCTCAGGGCCATATTGTTGAAAATTGTCCTGCTTCATGTTTGTTCACTGTACTGCTCACAAAGTTACTTCTCACATAAATCATTGCTTCCTAGCTTTTTATTTTATCCATTTAAGTTTTAATTGAAGTTTTAGCCACACTTCAGCTACACTTCATGGAATAACATTTACCTTGTTCTTTTATTTCATAGAATCATGAGGTCATAGAATCATAAGGTTGGAAAAGATCTTTAAGATCAACTAATCCAGCTGATCTCCTGACACCCACATTGCTCACTAAACCATGTTCCTTAGTACCACATTTACACATTTCTTGAGCACTTCCAGAGATGGCAACTTCCTGGGCAGCCCATTCCAGTGCCTCATTGCTCTTTCAAAGAAAAAAAAATTCCTAATATCAACCTGAACCTCCTCTGGCACAACTTGAGGCCATTTGCTCTAGTCCTATCACTAGTTACCTATGAGAAGAAACCAATTCCCAGCTTGCCACGACCTTCTTTCAGGTAGTTGTAAAGAGCTATAACATCACCCCTGAGCCTCTTCTCCAGACTAAACAATCCCAGTTCCCTCAGCCACTTCTCATAAGACTTGTGCTGGGCCTGATTCCCCAGCTGTCCTGCACATGCCATGTGATCTCACTAGCAATGAGGTCAGGGTGACAGGTCTGTTGTTTCTTGGATCCTCCTTACGACCCTTCTTGTAAATGGGAGTCACACTGGCAAGCCTCCAGTCTTCTGGGACCATTCTGGTTGTCTAGGAATGCTGACAGGTGGTAGAAAGTGGCTTGGCAATCACCTCCACCAGCTCCCTCAGCACCCTCGGGTGTATCCCATCTGGTCCATGGACTTGTGATAGTCTAGGATGGAGTATGTCTCTAACTGTCCCCATCTGAATCATGGAAGGGCTTATTCTGCACTCCATCCCAGACTTTCAGACCAGGGGTACAGTACTCCAAGGATAACTGGTCTGACTATTAAAGACAGATGTAAAGAAGGCATTGAGAATCTCGTCCTTTTCCTTAATCTCTCTGGTCACATTCTTCATCACATCTAGTAAATGATGGAGATTATCCTTGACTCTCCTCTTACTGTTAACATATTTGTAAAAAAAAAATTGTTGTCTAATGCAGTGGCCAAGTTGAGTTCAAGCTTGGCTTCTGCCTTCCTGATATTCTCCCTATATATCCTAACTTCTTTGTACTCTCTGTGAGTTGCATGGGAGTCTATCTTCCTTCTTCCACAGGAGTTAGACTCTCTTTTTCTCATGAGACTCAGCAAAACTTTTCTGCTCATCCACATCAGTCTTCTTCCCTCTGGCTCATCTTATAGCACAGGGGGACAGCCTGATCCTACAACTTCAAGATTTCCTTCTTGAGGAGTATCCATCCTTCCTGGATCCCTTTACTCTTCATCAGGATAGACTTCAAAGGGATTCTCCATACCAGTGTCCTGAATAGTTCAAAGTCTGTCTTCTGGAAATCCAAGGCAGAAGTTGTGCTGACCTATCTCCTGACTTCACCAATAGAAAACTCTACTGTTTCATGTCAGTTTCTCGGTGAACATTTACTTGTTTATCTAAAGCTTAAAATCAAGCAACTTGTGGGTTATAAAAGGATCTAGATTATATTAGATCTAGCTAATATTATCTTTAATTACAATTAACTCTTGCACTCAGCATTCCTGCTACTCAGATCTGCATCATGTCAAAGGATTTCTACAAGTCACCCAAGAGAGTACAGAATTTCTGATGTGCAAACCTGCTTTGCTTTTCTCAAAAAGCAACTATATCTTTCTGATGTTAGCACTAGCAACAGGATGAAACCTAATTCTTACAGGTGATACCAGCTGCAGTTGTTCTACAAAAATACGGACAAACCTCTGCTCTGCAATTTTGTTTCCTTATGCAATCTCCTTCACCTGAGATGCTTCCCAAGTCAAGCATTAACTTGGAGAGAGAGAGGGATATGACTTATTCTCACCAATTTTGCCCTTGTGGTGCAATGAGGTTTTCTTAGCTAGAAGTACAGAAAAAAATATTGCTACAAAGGAAAGGAGAACAGAAGACAGAGGGTTAAGTAGTGTACATTTAAAGCAGCAAGGTGCAGGAAAGAAGTACTGATTGTATTTCCAAGAGGACCTGAAAGACCGTCCAGACAGAGAAATTGCAAAGAAAACATCCTAACACCAAGAAGGAAATGGGAGAACAGAGATGCAGAGTATCAGTGAAGCTGTAGTGTGTAATCAATCCATTTTCACAACACGTTGTTATAATAAAAACTCTGGGCAGAATTACTCTCCAGTTAACTATCACAAACAGGTTTGTACACTATTAGATGTGCTAACTGGAATTTAAATTCAAAGCCTACATCTCTTTCACAGTTACTATGGAAGCGCCTACCCTCTGTATATTTCAGATTTACAGGTCTCTCAAAGCTACTGGAAATAGTTCAGGAAAGACTCTGCTCCTCTTTCTTCATTCTGACCACATTATAGCTGGGCTGTTTCGGTGGGGACCAGGGAAGGAGGTTGCCTTGTCTTGCTTTCTTCATTCCTCTGTATCAGGTACAAATTGTTCTTCTCTAATGCTAAGACACTTCATGGCTTAGCTTTGCTCTTGGGAAAGACAGTTTCCAGCTAAAGCTCCACTTTGTTACCAGTGCTCCCTCTCAAGGCCATTGTATCCATTTCCCATTACACTACCAGTAGTTGGGAAGATCTCAATTACCCAATACCAAGGATGATGGCACCTTGGGAAAACAGTGTGGGCTTATCCCTTTTACTTGGGATGTTAGATATACACATTCCCATGTCTTTTTACATTGCTACACAACACTCAACTAAGATTTGTCTGCTCCTGGCTTTCACATGTGGCTGTTTTCTCATTCTCAGCCAATGACAGCCAAAAGTTTCAGCTATCTATTGACTGTTGATAGCCAAGGTGAAATGGATTCATGGCTCATTTCTAGATGGTCATATAACTATAAAATGACAATTAAAGAACTGAGGTGACCATCCATGGCAGATGTACAGTTCTTTTTCTGCACATCTTATTAACTTCTCACACAGACATCTCTCTGCTGAAGATCAAGATGCCTGAATGACTGATACCATGCTGTACACGCTACTCTATGGAGTAGCAAAGGATGATTGGATTGTTTGCAGCATTTTCCATAAACTCTGGAAGTGTATGAACAAAAATTAATTAATTCCATATGCACATGATTTTTTGTACTAATACTACAGGCTGTGTCTATCTCTGTGTTATCCTCAACTTGTTTGAGGACAACCCTTGCCAAGGGTAAAATCATAATACAGTGAAAGATGACACGTCCCCTGAGATCTTTTCCTCCATGATACAACCTAGATTTCAGGAACTTTAATGAAAATATTAAATCACTCTAACACCGTCAAAGACTACCGAACGGTTCCTGGAAACAGAAGACCACAGTGTAGACTGCCTACCTATTCTTGTCTAGAAGAAATCAAAAAGTTTTGAAACAAACTAAACTGTTTTGAAAGAGCAGAACCAAAAGTTAACTGTCAGTTACAAAAGGAAGGCAGGGAAATAATTATCTTACTTGCATTTCTTCTGTGATTACTTTTAAGAGAAATATCTAGAGATGCAGAAATAGCAGTTAATCTTTATGAAATAAGCAACTCTTCACAGGACTACATAGGATAGACATGCACCAGAGAGAGTTAGATAACATGTTACTCAAAATAGACAAGAGCTAAATATGCAGGCTCTGCTCACTTTCCAAACTTTCTTTAAATGCTGACCAAGCTCAGCCGGGCAAGACCTGCTTAGTGTAGTCATTTTCACATTCCCACTGAACATATCAGCTCTGACAATATATATATATTTTAATCTCAACAGCAGGCGTAGTACATAATTCCCTCTAACATAGTAAAGGAAAAAATATTTAAACTTAAGGAACAAAAAGTGCAGATCCAGTATCGAATTTTACGATGGTCCAATGTCCCTGATATTTTTATCTTAACACATCAAGGGTGATAGAAGCTTCTTTTTGCTGTCAAAGTGATCAAAGAGAGGTTGAGAAAGAATCTATAAACAGATGCTGCCCAGTGACAAACCTTAAAGAACAAGACTGTGGGGCCAGATGTTTGAGTGACCTTCGGACTACAGAACATGTTGGCATGGTGTTGATTTAGATAGCTGTTGGCAGGGGCTTTCAATCCAGCAGCTGAAAAAAAAATCTAAATTATGGAAATATTTTTTCTCATCTTTCCTCTAACTAAAAAAACTGAAACTACTGGTCAGTGAGGCTGATGGCTGTCAAAGAAGTTGAATTCACCACACAACCCTGCCAGTAGGTATCACATCAAAAAGGAGTTAGCTGAATGAACAAGAACATCTTCAGGCTGTGCCATTTTGCATCCCCCTCAACTTTCAACAGCTGTTTCTTGAGTGAATACAGATGCAAAATAATTATATGAAATGTTTTACATTTTCAATATTCTACCTAATGTAAATATGGAATCTACGGGTACCTATTGGTGATATAACATAAACCACTATCAGGAAAGGAACAGAGAAGTGGAACAGGAGAAAGAATGATAATCAATAATGCTGACTTCCCTAAATTATATTCTTCATACACTCTTTTTGTAGAACTGTATGTCATTAAAAAAAAAAAAAGTAATTGATCAGGTGCATATTGTTTATATCAAACTCCAGAAAACTGTGGAAATTATAACTACATAAAACATTAGCTATGCTGCACTTTTCTGGATATCAGACTCATCAAATCCTTTCATTTTTTATCACAGTGTGTATTAGGAAATATAAAAACAAACAAAAATTGTTGTCAAACCAAAATTCCAGCAGATACTCAGGTATGAACCCCTACACATTACTGGAACAAATGAAGAAAGCAGAAAAAAGTCTCGCTTTGTAACATTAAATGTGATTGAAGACTGTACAGCTCTTCTTACGCTTTTAGACGTTTTGTCACTTTACCTGGAGAAATATACACTGCTTATTCTGAATTGCTGCTGATGTCCAGCACTTGTCAAAACCGTTATCTGTCAAGCACTTCACAAAGTGTTGCAAAATGACAGATCAGGATGTCTGAATAGATGGAGCCCCAGGAAAAACAGAACAGATAGAAAATTCATGACTCTAAACTACATCAAAGCGACTTCTGTCAACATCATGTCAAAAGAAGGAAAAAAAGAACTGTTCATTTTAGAGAGTTTTTTTCATTATATAAACACTTTTTTTGCGTATGAGCTAAGTGTAAGGAAAAATTAACTTGGTGTACAGTATGATCATTCAAATGTGCCAAAAATACTCTTTAAATAATCCAGGAATAAGGAAAGTTCTAACAGTAGATACTGTCTGGCAGTTAAAACCAATGACATCCAAAAGAAATGCACGAAGATTCTATCAGCTTAAAATAGGACAAACCATCTGGCTCCAAAGAAATAAAAGTACTCCTTTCTGCATGTTTGTTGGGTTTGCAGAATCCTACAACTGGATTAATTTTGTATTTCCTCTCCAATCGGTTTTGATCATCTCTGCTTAGTCCGTCAGTTGTACAATACTAATTCAATGGTATATTCCAGGCAGCAGATTTAGTAATATCAAGGCATTACTTTAATTTAAAAAAAGAAAAAGAATCACCATCAATATCCCTGGACCTTCCATCACAGATAAATCTTTTAAATAGTTCTTTCAAAGGAGACAGAAAATAAGTGGGTTATGATTCATGACTGTACTCATTCAAATTATACATGATCAAATTTCAAGCAAGGATCACATACTCCAAAAGCTATGACTAGCACAGATCTAGAAATGCTGTCTGTCTCAAACACTGCAGGCAACTGCCTTCAGTACTGAATTCAAAGAAGTTTCCTAACACTGCATAGATCTCTAGAAATAAACAGGCTACACTGCCACGTGCAATGGTTTAGGTGGCTTGTATACCACTGTGAAACATGAAATACATACAAACTTGGAGAAGGGAAAGCAGTGCTCCATGCTCAGTTGAGTAGGCATTAGCAAAATATGGCAATCACATTGAGTTTGTAATTCCAGATTTTCCGCATTTACTGTCTCCTGTGTCATCTCTGCTTGCTGGTATTTGGTTCCTGCCACTCTTCCACCCACTTTTTCAAAGGACCTATAAAGCTGCTGCTACTGCGGGCTGCAGGATACTGACAGCAGTGACTGCTGATCCAGAAACCAGCCCTTGCTCAACGGTGCAAATATGCTCTGATTTTCCTCAGAAAAAGTGCCTGTTAGCTGTTGGCCGGAAAAGTTTTGCTAGCTTTAAAACACTTGCAAGACAGCAATGAGTCTGAAAAAGAATAACACCTTCTGGTCTGGAGATTAGAAACATGCTTCAGGATGTCCTGTTGAATGAGCAGACATGGTTGGGAATTGCAATCTATTAATGCCAGAGTACAGTGGAAGGCATGCCTGCTCCTTATTTCAGGCAGAACTCAATATATCTTGCTTCCTACTTACAAAAAGATGTTTATTACCTGTAACTGTACAGAGGTGTGTGCTTCACAGCAGCCGTGATTGGTAATAAGCCTCCTTTTCTCATTTACATTGATAGCAAGCATTAGTGAAGATATATGCATTTCATTTCATGGTTCAGAAAGAACAAAGTATATGTATATGTGATAGCAGTGGGTGGTTAATGAAATGGTCTGACAAACATAAGCTAATACATAATCATACCAGAATGTGGACTGGAACACCTGTTCCTGCTTCACAGGCTTACAGTTCTTAAAGAAAAGTTACTATGTGCAAGAACTGAAATCACTACTATTTAGACATCAATATGCTCCAAGGAAATTTTAGTCATTTTTTGCATACACTAAAGGAGGGGGGGGGGGGGGGTTAATGATATCAAATCTCTTTTGCTCGTGTCCTAAGAGTAATGAAAACTTCACACATGCATGAAGCTCCAGTAATTATTTTAAACTGCCTTCTGTTGTCCCCCTGAGGAACACGGTGGTATTTGTTTGATGCAGTTTAATTAGTGTCAGGGTAATTAATGCTATGCTATCTACATGAGATCAAAACCCTTTCTTTGTAACACTCTGGTAACTAAGAACTAAGAAAAGGAAGTGGCATGAAAACGTGGAAGCTTGGCAGGCTAGGTTCAGAAACAAACCAAATTGCTCAAATCTGCATTTATGCATCAGAAATATTAAATGCATCCAGCGAAGTCAGCACCTTCAAGTGTGAGATTGGGATCATAATGCATTAGAACTGCATGGTAAGATGGGAGACTCACTGCCTCCCATGTAAGTGAAATTCTTTTTCTATGGATGTAATCAAATTAAGTGAGACATTCATGGATACCATGCACCTTGTAAGGAGTTTAAATCCTTTAATAATGAAATTATATACTTTTGCACAACCAGATCACCACAGTTATTTATAAGCAGCATGTGGTGCTACCATGTGCTGATATATTTTTCTAAATAAAAGCATCATTTGAGTTTAATGAATGAATGTGATTCTGCTTTAGTGTCTGAATAAAATTTGCATTTAATTGAATGTTCAGTCTCCACTTCAAAATAGTGCCCTCTACTAACAGGACCAAGGAGATATCGGAGTACAGAAGTTACAAATATGCACAAGAATTCCGGATGCACACGCTGCATGCAATACATAAATCCTTCCTAACTGTTTCTTTGGTAATAAGTAACTGCGGTATAAATCTCACAACACACAAACTCAGGCTGATTACAGGCTTAAGGAAATAGCTACAGTTATCTTGACTGGATAAATTATTATATCCTAGAGGTTATTCTGTGTTTTATTTTTTTCTAATAAAGCTTCCTAATGAAGGAAGGGAGGAAGGGAGGAAGAGAGGAGGGAAAGAAAAGAGGGAGGGAAGGAGGGAGGGAGGGAGGGATGGAGGAAGGAAGGAAAAGAAGGAAGGAAGGAATTCGGAAGGAAAAGAAGGAAGGAAGGAATTTGGAAGGAAGGAAGTAAGGAAGGAAGTGAGGAAGGAAGGAAGGAAGGAATTCGGAAAGAAGGAAGGAAGGAATTCGGAAGGAAGGAATTCGGAAGGAAGGAAGGAAAGAAGGAATTCGGAAGGAATTCGGAAGCAATTCGGAAGGAAGGAAGGAAGGAAGGAAGGAAAGAAGGAAGGAAGGAAGGAAGGAATTCGGAAGGAAGGAATTCGGAAGGAAGGAATTCGGAAGGAAGGAAGGAATTCGGAAGGAAGGAATTCGGAAGGAAGGAATTCGGAAGGAAGGAAGGAAGGAAGGAAGGAAGGAAGGAAGGAAGGAAGGAAGGAAGGAAGGAAGGAAGGAAGGAAGGAAGGAAGGAAGGAAGGAAGGAAGGAAGGAAGGAAGGAAGGAAGGAAGGAAGGAAGGAAGGAAGGAAGGAAGGAAGGAAGGAAGGAAGGAAGGAAGGAATTCGGAAGGAAGGAAGGAATTCGGAAGGAATTTGGAAGGAAGGAATTCGGAAGGAAGGAAGGAATTCGGAAGGAATTTGGAAGGAAGGAATTCGGAAGGAAGGAAGGAATTCGGAAGGAATTCGGAAGGAAGGAATTTGGAAGGAAGGAAGGAATTCGGAAGGAATTCGGAAGGAATTCGGAAGGAAGGAATTCGGAAGGAAGGAATTCGGAAGGAAGGAATTCGGAAGGAAGGAAGGAAGGAATTCGGAAGGAAGGAATTCGGAAGGAAGGAAGGAATTCGGAAGGAAGGAATTCGGAAGGAAGGAATTCGGTAGGAAGGAAGGAAGGAAGGAAGGAAGGAAGGAAGGAAGGAAGGAAGGAAGGAAGGAAGGAAGGAAGGAAGGAAGGAAGGAAGGAAGGAAGGAAGGAAGGAAGGAAGGAAGGAAGGAAGGAAGGAAGGAAGGAAGGAAGGAAGGAAGGAAGGAAGGAAGGAAGGAAGGAAGGAAGGAAGGAAGGAAGGAAGGAAGGAAGGCGGGGGGGAAGGAGGGAAGGAGGGGGGGAAGGAGGGGGAGGAAGGAAGGAAGAAAGGAAAAGAGAAGGAAAAGAAAGCAAGAAGAAAGAAAGAAGAGGAAAAAAAGGAGTGAGAAAAGAAAGAAAAAAGCAAATAAAAAGCTTGAACTTTTTTTTTTTAATCAGTGAAATTACAGGGTTGCAGTTACATTTTTGACACCATTAATGTGAAGAAAAATGTTTAGAGCCACATACATAGGAGAAACATTTTATGCAATAATACAGAACTTCAGTGAGGTTTCTTGCAGAAAAAGAAATACTGATTTGAAGGCAAACAAGGTAGCAGAATTAACCTTGTTTCAAATCTAAGGGTCCAAGCAGTTAAGAGCCCTGCTCAGGAACAGCAAATATTCTGCCAAAAAGCACAAGTAGCAGCTCTGCGTACTGTGCAAATTGTACTGGTATCCATCGCCATTACATTAACGTTTATCTTTACAACAGGAAATTTCACCAGTTTCTTTTGGCACTCCACAGTGCAAGGGGCTCTGCTAAGTGCTGCTTCCTGAGGTCACTCATGACCAAACAGCCGCCGGGATCAGGTGACTAGCAGAATATGCTTTTTCATATCTGCAGTTCTGCTCCCTGCAACTTGGTTGTTTATCAATTAAAGTGATAAATACAAATGACTTTGATAACACAAGCAGCACATTATGCAGTAAAGTAAGCCCCAGAAAGCCCGCTGTAAGAACTGCACGCAAAGTTCAACAACTGTGAAAGAACTATTAAAAAGGACACACAAACAAGTGACCTTGACTGACAAGCGCACTTCATTCCAGCAATAAACAGCGGCAGTGCTGATAAGTGTTCATTGGCGCAGAGAGTAATTACCTATCTGTCAGCGTTGCTGGTGTGTGCGAAATAGTATAAATGAAACATACATAATGTACAGCAATAATATCGGGCATGCAGAACCTAATGTATTATCATCATTCTCAGGGCTCAGGTTTATGTGGCTGCCACCACTGAGTAAATGCCTTCTAGCCATGATAATTTCATTCTAATCTCTGTTCCATATTATAATTTTCATAGCTAAAAGATACTGAGGAGCAATACGTTTCAATCAAGGGCTAAATAGAACACAACCTGTAACTGGGTATTTTATACACCTATATATTTTTTTTCTTTCAAAAAAAATTTAGTCAATTTATGAATAGACTGAAATAAGCTGTAAATTTATGGATGACAAACTCTGTCTGTAGCAATGTCACAATGTCTGGAGACAGGCTTTACATATCTTGTAAAAGGGATGCCAGCTTTGTCTATCATATCTCACAAAAGAATTCAACCCTCTGGAAGAATAAAGGCTTCTATGTCCCTTTCTGGTATATTATCAAACAAGGTTAACTTTTAAATGAACAAAAGAAGGGTCCTACTGAGTTAAAAATAAAACAAGCTTGTAGACAATGTGTGTTCCTATTTTAAGTGCCATTTAAAATTCTGTTTTATTGCATAACCTTCACGGCTAGACCACCGGTGCGGCAAAAAAAATCTGCATGCTCCCCCATTAATACACACTTTAAAATAAAGTCCTTGTATATTCTGAAATTATTGTGGAAATCTTTACGAGGGAGAACCACAGTGATTTGCAGGCATGCTCAGCCTCCCCTCCCCCCAGCACCATGAAAACGAATGCTGCTTTATCCAAGTACCACTGACTGTATTTTAGTATCAGGAAGAGTGAAGTAAAATGTGCGTTGGAGCCTACACGATACCAGCAGTGGGTGTCATGTGGATGACAAACTGTTGCGCTGCTGGCACCCTCCCAGAAAACAGAACCGAGACGCAGACCTCACTCATCTGTGCTCAAGGAGGCTCCAAATGGGCCTCCAGCTGACTGAACGCAGAATGTGTGTGTGCTCCAGCTGGCTGTGTCCCGGCAGGCAAAATGGTGCCATCGGAGGCTCTTGGGTGAGGGCGGCTACGGGTGGTGTGCTGGGAGCAGCCCCTCTTGGAGGAAGGAGAGGAAGGCGAGCAGTCAATACATTCATTACAATAACATCAATCACCAGATGAGCAACGCAGGTCCAGGAAGACAGACGAATTTGAACGTGCAATGCACAGGGGTGGGAGGAACAGGTAAAATCCTTCATTTTAATTTCCAGCAGCAATCCCTCTTACCGTTTGCTTTCTTGACCTTCCACCTAGCAGAATCTGAATTCTGTGTGGGGTCTACAACCCAAATCTGCACAGATTCCTGCTTAGCACAATGCCAGGCCTCCATGGGCCTCCTCGGGAGAACAGATTTCACAAACCACCTCCTTGATAAACCCGGACTGCACTTCAAGTGGTACGGAAACCTGAAAGCTGGCATGTTTTGCCTGGCTGCGAGTTTCACTAGAGAAATTTCACATGGCTCTAAATATAACTCAACAGCAATATTTATTTTATTTAAATGTTTCAGAACATTGCATTTGACAGAAGACAACAGACTGGAAAATTGCTTATACAAAATGCAAGAGGTGGTCGCAGTATTTCCTGGCATGTGGCATTCCTCCGCACTTGGCTGACAGTCACATCACCTGCCAGGCATCACCGCAGCCTCTGTGTGCCTGTCCCCAACACTGGGCTGCTGTGTGACAGAGCCCAGCACGGGGCCATGCTGCCCTGTGTGCCAGCCCGGCTCTCTGCTTCCTGACATCGCTCCTTACACAATGCTCTTTCAGACATTTGAAGGGAATCCAGTCTATCAACAGATGTGGGACAATGTTTTGATGCTGAAAGTTGGGTTTTGATAATATTCTAATGGCTGAAAGTCAGAAGGATGAAACTTTCAGGCAGTTGGTCTAGGTGATCTTTGAAGGTCCCCTCCAACTGAACTACTGCATTTTACACTGAAGTTTTGTACAAAGACGGACATAGCCAAAATATATACCAAACTTAGACTGTGAACGATATACTCGTGATTTGCTTTGTACAAATGTACAAAGGCAGATTTCATTTCAGGAAGCAAAACGCTACCAAACATTCTACACTTCTTCTGAGATTAAAAAGGGAACAGAAAAAGCACCAGAAAGGTTTCTGTGTCCACCATACACAATTAGAAGTATGTCACCATTTCCAAATTTACAGCCAAAAAGAGTTTTTAGAGGAACAAAGATTAGAAACAAAGGACTTTTTCCATTTGTTTTCAACAAAATGAAACTGGCCCTCGGAGGGCAGAATAATAATGGCAGCCTTTTTCCCTGAGAAACAAAGGGAAAATAAAAATGTTTTTTAGCCCAGCTCAGAGCACTGGTGTGAGCAAAGCAAACATAGAGCTACTATGTAGTTCTGACACCCATTTGCTAACATGAACTAGAATTGTACCTAGAACACAAAAAGCCTCTTTGAAATGCTTGCTGACATGCAGACGGTATAGAAAATTTAGTGTCTTGCTCCAGAGTAACACTTGCAGGTGCAACAAAAAGGAAATACAGCATGCTCCAAAACAGCAAGAGGCACATTCCCCATTAACAACTGCCTCAGTGGAGTCCTCCTCTTTGTAGCAGGCGTGTCAGCCCTGTGAACAGCAGAACAATTAAGAATGCAAAAACTACTGAGGCTCGGCATACCCTGCAGTACAGCCCCAGCCTTCAGTCCAGGCTGTGTCCCCAACTGTCCTCCATTCCTTCTTTGTTTCTTTTTAAATCATGCTAGATAGGGCATCGTTCAAACGTGATGTGCATACCCCCTGTAATAGCTGGTGCCTACAGGATAAAAGGCTTATTACGCTTTCAGCTAAAGTTGTTAATCCCCTAACAAGCTGAAACAGCATGTGCTGTAGTCTTAGAGGCCCAGGGTTCAATGAGTGATCATCGCATATGTAGGAAGTTGTTGCTACAATAGCAAGCAACATCATTCTTTCTGGCTCTCAAAAAATACAAAGGAAACAAACAACCTAATGGAATTACATTTTAAATCTCAGTTAAAGGTATGTTGCTTTATCAAGCATAAAGCGAAGAAGTACCAGAATTAAAGCTGCCCCGCATCATTGTATTTTATTTCCTTTCTTTTTATATATTATGACCCGCTCACTGGTTACAGGCTTGCATGTGCTCTCCTCTTCCATGGCCTCAGTGATCATAAAGATTATTTTCAGGGAGCAAATTAAGACTCTGCTGTAGGAGAGGCTCTTTTCAGCAAGACTCCTGCCTCTACACTGCAATCGGGGTCAGAGATGTTCAATTAAGAGGTACAGAAATGGAAGTGTTACGAAACTGCAGAAAAACATCCACGTGATCAAGGGAGGTGAATGCCACCAAAACAAATCCTGTGCCTGGCGCTCAAAAAGATTTTTTATTTCATGTGTGGTAGAGCCTTTAAACCAAATTCTTGACAGATGTCTTTACTATGTATCCCATTCTTCAGATGCAGAATTTGTGGTACCTGGAGCAGAAACTGAAGCAGGACTGAAGCACTTGCCAATGTCATAGGTATGAAGTAGGGGCTGGGCACTGGAACAGTGTGGTACAGTGGGGGCTGCATTCAGGAGGGGTCACACCACCATCTTTGTTCCACCAGTGCTTTGCCACCTCAAACTATTCCACTGTCTCCATTTGCAAAATAGGACTAACAGCAATCTTTTCTCTCCCAGAGGAACTATGAGGATTAATTAAATTCATATTTAATGGTCTCCAGAATACTATATTGCTAAGTATATTTAAAAAAAAATCCTGACTAACTCTGTGTTGGTTTCAGCTGCTAATGCCGTGAGGCACGTTTCCAAGAAGTTCTTACACCATCCTCCCCCACTCTATCACAAACTAACTCAATACCTGAAGAATTAGATCTCCGACAGCAGTCAGGTGACAATAAAAAGCTCACTGTTGCTTACTCAATCTGATCTAACCCATCCAGGCTTGGGCTGAGGAGAGCCATGAGAACCATGGCGGCTTCCAGAGCCTCAGCCCTGCCAACCCGGCCTGCCCTACATTTGACATGGAAACTCAATGCCTGAGATGGCATTTTAGAGAAGGTAACTTGAAAGGCCAGGCAGGTAGAACTGAAGCCCTGTACTCCTCACGGAAAGGGATGCCAGGAGTTAGGCTATCCTGGTTCTCTATATTCAGGATTGAATATTCAAACTGTTGTTTTGTAGAGGACTTTTTTTTGGTTGGTTGGTTTTTGTTGTTGTTTTTCTGGTAAAAAGATTCTTAGCTGTTTCTCTTTTTTCCCACCTACATGTGAAAAAAAAAAAAAAGAAAAGAAAAGCAACAGAGGAGTCTGCTGTCCTTTGCTGTTTCTCTTCCCAAATTCAGGCTCTACCCAGCACACGGCCGAAGAAGCAAATGTGACTCTTTGTTAAAGCACCGGGATACATTATTAGCTCCCCCCAGGCCTAATCAGCCAGAAGGATTCTACTGTTTTTATTTAATTATTAATAAACTCTCCAACTGTTTGTATGGCAGAAGCAAATAAAAGCCCAATTAAAATTTGGAATCCCTTGTAGTAGGTGCCTCCACACCTACCTCCAGTGTCCTTTTGTGTATCTGTCAAACACAGAATTTCCCCTAGTATACATTTTCCTGTTGGAAACCACTGGCATCCTCCCTTCTAAACAGCCTTGTCAGAGAGTGGACTAAGGCAAATTACATTGAAGCCAAGAATATGCCTATTCTGGCTGTATACTTATTTAAAGTCAAGGACATTTTAAAGAGCAGCTCCGAGCTACTGTAGAGATGCCAGCCTATGATATTTTGTGAAGTATGTCTATGAAGTAAATAAAAATAATAATGAAAATCCCAAAACATTAAATAATCTTTAATCAGAAACGTAACCCATTATACAGTAACTCTGAAAACTGCTGTGTATCCTAGCTGTTATTCTGCAAATAAAATACAATCCACTATAATTAAAATGCTCTAACATGCATTATCTATCCCCAGAGATGAATTATTTAAGAAATTACAAATTGGTACTTTTTCATTATGTGTCTCATAGTGACAAGTGAACAGTTCTTTCTCCTGAAGTAAAGTGAATTACTCAAATGAACAAAAGTGGAACATTTGGGCTTTTATTAACAAACATCTATGTTTGACTAGTTCTCTGGAAGGTTCATTTCATATCTAAAAAGGCTGTGTTATGCAGCTTGCAGAACAGTAAGGATTCCTGACTGACTAGTGAGATGTTATTTTTCTTCCAGGAAAGAACGATTAATAAAATACTGCCTGAGCAATGAGAGACGATAATACATTTCTAAAATAAAATAAATGCATAAAATAATATTTATTTCATGCGGTTAGAGATACCTACTGAAAGTTGTATCTCATCTTGTCCAGGATATAGGTGTTCTGTCACCTGTACCATATACCAGATCGTAATCGCAACAATGAAAAATACCAGAGCTTTTCTCCCAATTTTTATGTAACATTATTCAGATCTTTGTAACTTTCCGATAGAAGAAGACCGTATGCCACAACACAACATATACACAAAATGTCTGAGTTATGGAGTGTTACAGAAACATAAACACGGAGCTGTTTCACTTTTATGAATTTATGACTTGGTATCATTTGAATGTATGTTTTATGGTCTGATTTTTGAAAAAGGCCTCACATAATCACTCATTTCGCATCCACAGCTTAACAGTGTTAAATTCAAATCTGCACCCATAGTATGCACAGAAGTAGGGTTATCTTATCAATATAGCTGGCTGCGCTTTCGTAGCATATGTTGTACTGAACATCCAAATGACATTAGCTACATCCAAGTCTAGTTATTATACAAAAAGGAAAGATTCAGGGCTTAAGGCTTTTAAAAACAGACAATTCTCTTCTTCAGTATTTTTATTATATATAAAGAGTATGCATACTCACATATGTACATTAACTCTTCTTAGAGAAGTAAGGGAATAGAGCATTTCCATACTCCTATAAAAATGCCCATACACTGAAACGCCACAGCAATTTCAGCAGTCCTGTTCTGAAATATTTTAATTAAATTAAGAAAAAGCCCTAATAAAAGTTGCAATTGATGTTGAAAATGCATCAGTTTTGTAAACTCGCAGTGTAGTAATTCCAATGTTATGAACTGCAATGTAATGGAAAGCCTTTTCAAATGAAGAGAGGCACACATAAGAAAACATGGCCATGCCCTAGAAAGGATATAGTTTAAATCACTCAGTTTTTATCAGCTTGCAGCTTGGCATGAGTGTGAACCCAGTGGCTGGAGGTGAAGATCTCTGCACTAATTTACTGCACCACTGAAATGCTTCCTAATCCTTCCCGTGACACCAAATGAGTTTAAATCTGTCTATATCCTTTTTCCATTGTTTCCTAATATAATCAACAACAACTTCTATGAACATGTAGGATTCCTCCTCCTCTGTAAGCAGTGAACATGAATGGATGTCGGCAACAGCAGCATTTCCTGTCCAGCACCTGAGTGAATCCTCTGGATGTGAATGCAGCACAGCAACCTGCACATCCACAGTCACACAGGTTAGAAGGAGGAGCTCATCGCCCTTCAAGTCTTTATATGGTTTGTGTTTAGCTCCTGTTTTCAAAGCCTTTGAGAAGCTTGCACAGCATTCACAGAATACAGCCTCCTCTCCTTTAAACATCAACCACTCGTGACAGCTCTGCCCCTTGGGAACTATGAATCCTGAAGGATGAATCTGGAGCTCTCACAAGAAGGCCCTCTCGGTTCCCAGCTTTCTCAAAAATAAGCTGCACATACAACCTGTGAGCATGCATGGAGGTGGGGGGAGGCAGGGAGCAAGGGGGGGAATAAAGCGGACTCTGCTGCTTTGGAGACGATTACTGGTATAATTTTACTTAATAGATGCAAAACAACTGCTGTTCTTCTATTATCTTAAAAGAAGCATATATTTTCTATTAAAATAACACAGTCAGTTATACACAGTGAGTTATACACATATATATATAATTAATACTATATATGTGATACATACAACGAGTTTTAATACTGTAGTCTTGGACACTGTCTGAAAATGTGGAAAAAAAAGGAATACTTTGCTTTATGTTTCTCCTGAAGCTGTAGGACAATTCCCGATGACAACCTACTTTGTGCTCAGTTCTAATAAGTCATTTTAGCAGTAAAAAAACTTCCCAACTTGTAATTAGAAGTAGAAAAAAAACCCAACAAAAAAAAACCCACCCATACTGTAGACTGCCATGGATCAAATGGACAAAATGCTTCATCCAGTCTACTTTTTGAACACCTCCTTCCCTAAATCTCTGTGTTCTATATTGATATCCTATTTTATTTTGTCGCTGTAGGGGAAGGTGACTGAATTCAAATGGGGATATGTTCATGTTGAAGTGAAAAGAAATGAAAACATGTGAGTGCAGGGCTCCTAGCCCATCTTTAGGATAGGTGGCACTAGAAACCACCTCAGAAATGTTATTGCACAAAGCCCAGAGACATCTGAGTTAGTCTTCTGGGTTATTAGTTTAATTTAGGGCAGCCACCAGTCTCAGCAAGCAAGCAAATCTCTGTAGTGCTACAGAAGGATAAATTCAGTTGAGAGAACTGATTCAGTCCACATCCCTTTCTGCAAAGTCCACCCTGCAGATGGCCTTCCTACTCAGTACTCAGCGGGATATGGACCGTATTTGGATTTTTCAAAGGGCCTGAGACTGCAGTACCAATAACCCGGAGGCAATAGAATACTGAAAGGCAGAGAAAGACCTATGCTTATCTTAGAAGCAATAAAGGAAGATATGAAAAGAGCAATATTTGTGAGTTAAGGCGGGATGGGCTGGGTCTCCAGCAATGCTCTGCTGATTTATACTGCTCAAGGTCAAAGGAGCTCTGCTAACTTTCACCAGCAGAGTCCCTGTCCTATTTATCTAAAAGTATCCTCCATCTGAATTTTCTGCACACTTATTTTAAGTGCACATCCACAAGACTGTGTAAATGAGTGAAAGGCAATCTGTTTACATCTATTGAATGTGCATGCCTTACACAAAAGAGGCAGCAGCAGAGGGGTGACAGGCATGTTAAAGCTCCTCCTCTTACTACATCTGCTCAGAAGTGATTGAGTCCTTAATAGTTTAAAAAAATGTAGCATTTTGGTCAGATACAGGAAATTTTAAAGCTTTGTGACCTCTCTTTTTTTTTCTTACCATCTCTTGGAAACCTCCCTCCCAGATTTCAGCACAAAATTATGACACAATGAAGATTGTCATCACTGTCCTGATTTAGGTATAAAAAAACCAAACACGTTTTATCATATCCAGCAGCCCGTTGCTGAGGTCCTTCTGATAAAAAAGGAAAATAGGCATCAACATAAGGAACAAAGTGTCTATTTAATCCTTCTCCCTCTGTTAGTGTGTCACCAGGCAGATCTTTCCGTCACACCGATCCTCATTGCACTCAAAGCTATTGCAGAAAGCTTTAAAATGAGATATATGGGCCATTCTACTCAGCTCCTCTGAAGTCTTTAGGGCCTTGTGTGTCTGCCAGATTACAATTTGCCTCGGGCAAAGAGGCTACTATTTTTTTTGCTGGAAATAAGAGTCAAAACTGAAATCAGAAGAAACTCAGAACTTATTTTCTAGGTAACTATTCTAGTAACGTCTACTTAGCCAAAGAGTATCGGTGAAAAGGAAAATCAGGAAAAGAAATAATCAAATGACAGTTAATGAATTTGGGATTTCTTCTTGGTATCCACGTGAGAAGTCAACTTTAAATGTAGTCAGTTAAGAAACGTGATTTAAAAATAGCTTCAGGGTCTGCCCCCAAGTCAGTTTACCAATTCTGTGGGTTTGCAATCAGATTTGTGTATTTTATGTCAAATTACAAAACACAGAACACCAACCTTCTTTCTGTATCAAACAAACAAACAAATGGCAAATCTGACTAATGCTTCATTGGCTTCAACAGGCTTTGGATTCTCATCATTTCCTTCAGGGAAACACTGTAACAGTTTATAAACAAAATGCTATAAAACATAAGCAAAGGGAGAAAATACATTTTCTTTTTTTTTTCCTTCTCTTTTCTCAAGACAGTAAACTGACTTGGAATAGTAACACAAATGAAGATTAAATTGCTGGTGGTCTTTATTTTTCTGTTCTATTGTCCTGAATCATGATGGAAGGTTTTAGTTAGCAATACACTTACTTTATAATCTCAGAATGAATTATTTTGACTTTGAAATTCACAGGAATTTAAAAGTAATTGCTTGCAGGCAAAAAGATGAGACATGACCAAAGCTATTACGCCTAATCATAGGAATAAACTCCACTTTATTATTTTTGGGACTACGTCTATAATCTAAAGCACGGATCAGGAACCCATTGAATTAGTCACTGCATAAAGCCAAAGCAATTGAAGAAAGCATGTTCTTCCTCATAGGTACTAGTTTAGACAACAGACAACAACTGTTTATAGACAGAAGAAAATAGCAAAACAGCACAGAAAAAGCACTGAGTTAACACTGATTAGCGGTCATCGTGACAAAGATGCAAATAATCTATTTTTTGCATCATCACAAGGAAATGTAAGCTCTGGAAGTCATCTATCAAGGGCAATATCCTCAAAGATGAACCAGTATCTTGGGCAGATAAAGGACAGTGTGCAATTTTTTTGATACTATATGAAAGACAGATTAGGACAGACCATGAAAGGAGAGAGCATGAGAAAGGAAGTGTCCCAAGTAAAAGTAAGCATACGTATACTTATACTTTTCAATAAATCATTATATTACCGACACTTAAGTTATTAGCAGCTAGATTTGATTACACTGACTAAATGATGAACATCTTCAAGTGTTTTTTTTTCCAAAATATAAGCTCTTTACTGTCAAAAATACACAGGCTTTTCATCGGTAAGGCCAATAATGACACTGAAGAATTAAGTATATACCACATGGCAAGCAAACTCGCAGTGAACTTACAGAATCAAATGCAAGCTTTCTTCAAGGATAGTAACTATCAGTTGGAGATTGCACAATATTCTGCAGAAGCTAGTGTTATCTACGTAATAAAATGAAATAGACATTTGAAATGTTCTTTTACACACTAACAGGCCTGACCTGCAAAAGTCAGGTGGTCAGGAGTACTGTGTCCAGTTCTAGGCTCCCCAGTACAAAAAAACACAGGGATCTCCTGGAAAGAGTCCAGCGGAGGGCTACAAAGATGATAAAGGGCCTGGAACAAGTCCCTTACAAGGAAAGGCTGAGAGACCTGAGTCTGAAAAAAGAAGACTCAGAGGGGATCTGATCCACGTCTATAAATATCTAAAGAGCTGGAGGCAAAGAGAAGAGACTGGACTCTTCTCAGCAGTGTGTGATGGTAGGACAAGGGGAAATGGCCACAAACTGATGCATAGGAAGTTCCACCCAAATGTGCATGGGAACTTCTTCCCAGTGCAGTGACGGAGCAGTGGCACAGCTGCACAGAGAGGGGGTGGAGTCTCCTTCTCTGGAGACGTTCCAGACCCGCCTGGACGCCTACCTGTGCAACCTGGGCTAGGGAGCTGCTTTGGCAGGGGGGTGGACTCGATCTCTGGAAGTCTCTTCCAGCCACTACAATTCTGTGACTCTGTGAACTAGCAATAGCTTGATCAAGTTGAGTACAAATTCATATAGACACAAAACTCAGAAAAGTTTGTTTCATCATTATCAGAAACTGAGCTGTAGCTGAACATCAACAAACGAGTTGTGCATTTTCTGCCAAATTGAGAAGGTGAAATAGCTACTACATTGCTCAAGGGTCAAAAATCTCTATCCAAGCAGATTGAGCATATGCATGTCTTGACTTCACTAATTTCACGGAAAAAATGTACAAGTCAGTCTGCAATGAAAACTCAGCCCTGGGGTTACACATTAACTACTTAATTGGTTGCTTCACCACTACTTCCTGCTTACCTTGAGTTATGAGCAACTGCCAGATATCTTGCATGTTTCTAGATATCTGTAGATGTAAATATTCTTTTCTATGCATATTTTCGCAAATATGCACAGCTTTGGACACTTTTGGACACAGCTTTTGGATAAAATGAATAATGACAGATATTAAATGTTTGCAAAATGGGTTTCTCATTCAAGGCAATAGGATTTATCATAACAGAGACTGGCACATCTGGGATCAGTTTCTATGATGCTCTCTCTTTATCAGTTGTAAGTCATGTAAGACAGTTGAAAGATTGGTATACATCCAAGTGGATGCAATGTGTGTTTTGATATTACTGCAGCAAAACCAACATACACTCAGCAACAGTATACTTTTAATTCTGCTTTCAGTTCCTCCCATTATTATCTTCCTTCTTAAATTTCAATTTCCTAATCTTGCTTTCTGCCTGAGTATACTTTTCCAATGGAAGTTTCATCAGTAGCAGATCAGCCATCCACGAGAAGTGAAATAAAGTCTTTCCATAATGCAGGAAATCATTGCATCTTCGCTTTAAATAGCAATCTTGTCAAGATGGCCACAGTTGGAGAGCCAGCATTTGGCAAGAATATTTCTCTCAGTGGGAAGATATCTTGGCATCTTCAAAGGAAAACTTGCTCTGATCTGGTACATTCTTCTCAGTACGTTCTTAAAGTTCACAATATAAGGTCTGCTGGAGTGAAATCCTGTCTGTGACTCGTTTGATTTTGTACCAAGCCCTGGTAACTACAGAGCTATTTGGTACATAAGTCTACTTGAGTGCCCTTAAACATACATTGGAAAACACGGGGAAAGTTAGAGCTGTGAAATGGCAGGGATGCCAAAGCCTGGAGAAAGCTCCTGCAGGTCTCAGAAGCTCTTCTGAAGTATTTCTGTCACCTCCCATGATTTGAAGGAGCTATAATAGCTAAAGCAAGGGCTCCACAGCATTTGAGCCATTCTGAGTACTTGCATTTTAAGTATTACTTTGCATACAACAAAAGTGATTTATTTCATCCACTCAGGAAATATCTACCCAATAATGAATGAAAACCTAACCATCTCCTCCCACTTTTTATTTTTATTTTTATTTTTTTTTAACAAGAATATTTTTGCTGGTATGGAACAAAAAAACCCCCAAAACCAACAGTGTGAGCAGTTTCAACTGAGTAGTCTATCTTACCCTGAATTTTGGAAACCAACCACCATTGAAATCAAAGCTATAATACCTTGAAAGCCAAGACTCCAAGAGAAAAGTTGATACATGTTAATAACAATGACGTTATCATGTTGTGAACACCTCAGTACTGCACTGAAAGTCAGCTAAGCTTCAAACTTCTGTTTTAAGGCTTTGCCTTCCTGCATACCAGTGTAGCAATTTTTGCATCTTAATTGACTGGAGATGGTTATGCTTCTATGTATTGCTTAAAGCCCCTGCCCAGACTCCTGTACATGTGCCTGCAATTATGCCATAAAAAGGAAACCATTCAGCAATGGTTTCTTGTACTGCCTTATGTCAGGGCACGAGTCGCAGAGCTGCATCCGCATCAGGAGCCAGAGAACCATGCCTTCCCTTTGCCAACCCATCAGTCTCTGAAAGGAGCCGCTGCTTAAGGCTTAAAATGGCTTCTAACACTCATTGTTTCTGGAGGAGAAACATAGTGTAACTCCTTCTGATGCTGCTTTATTATTCCTCATCAACGCAGGCCACATAATTTTATGGCAGTTTTACTTCCCAGAGAGAAAATAAGAGAGACGGGTTGTGCTGCCTATAAATTTCAATTCTCATGGAACTAAGGCCTTCTTTTAAGGAAAACATCCTCCCTAAAAAGAAAGCATGAGATACCTGAGATTTGCCCTGGACTTTACGGAATAACTCAATTTCATCAGTGGACTATTGGATGCGTCTGCCTATCACAATCTCCTGCTTTTCTGCCTTTAGTCTCCACATAAGCATATCACATCTCTTCCTCCCCTAGACCTGTCAGATTGCCAAAGAATTGCTTTAAGACAAAAATGCACTGAGCTTTTCTTTCAGGGGAAGCATTTTTCCATTTTTTTCCCAGTATTTGCATGGAACTAACTTCATATATTACACATTAACAATCACTCAAAATAAAAGGTGGACTTACAAATCTTTTGTAAGCATAAAAACATTTGGACCCAATGGAGTATAAATCAGCAAGTTTTTGCAATCTGGACGTCTGTACAGAAAGCAAGCTGCCGTGCCCAGGAGCAGTTTCCTTACAATTAACTTAATCCTTACAATTAACTTAATGCTAAAGCAGTATGATAAATGTACAGTACGGATTTTTAAACGTTACAATGAATTAGTATGTTTCTGCACTAGCTTGAAATGAAATCCAGATCACGGTAGGAATTATTGTTAAAAAAAAAAGACAAAAAAAACAATACACATATCATAGCTGGGTGGGAAAGATACTTGTCTGTCATCAGTACACTAAATCCAGTAATAGTCAGGCACTAGAATCAAACATCTGAACAGGCCATCCATCAAGCCAGAATCAACACTCATAATGGAATGAACAAAGGTGGAGTTCAAGACGTATATTCAAGTTAGTGTCACTAATAAGCACTACACAAATTGAGACATGATCATGCAGATTAGAAATTACCACTAAAAATTGTGATTGAAAATATATGCCATAGATTTTCAGTTAGATAGTAATAAGATGCTCAGAAACAAAGCTGAAAAACCAAAGACTTACAGCCACTGGATAGAATTTAGAGTTTGTGGCCTGCATAAACTTGTTTCCAACTAGGAACAGATGTACCTAACACTGAAGAACTCCAACATTTACTTTCCCTGAAAGGTTTGGGTCTCTGAACAGAGCACTGTTTAGTGTAGGAGTTGGTCACAGAATCATAGAATTAAGTTTGAGTTGGAAGAGACCCTTAAAGGTCACTTAGTTCAACTCCCTTGCAATGAACAGGGACAGGTTGCTCAGAAGCTGCTTGAAAATGCCCTGAAGACACTCCCTGGATGTCCTCTCTTGCCTTTCTACTGAGGTAACCTGGGGGACATGGGAGGAATTAGTGGATGAGGAGGACTTGGAGCAGTTCCAGCATTACTAAACAGGTTTTTCTTTTTTCCTGGAATACACATGCATGAACTGGGACAATAGCCAGTGTGATCTGGTGGGAAAGAAAGAAAAAAAAAAAAAAAAGGCCCATCAAGAACATTTATATCACAGTTCACACAAAGCCTACAGAAATCTGAAACAGGAAAGGTTTACTGTCCATACTACAGCATGTCATTGTAAGTGACTGTATAGGTACCGCAGAGTGGTAAGTTAACTAAAAGACAATCAGTCATGCTGTTAGAATGCTTAATAAAAAACATGTGCATCCTGTCTTTAAAATGCCTTCTGACCATAAAACTCAGGGTCTGCATTTTAAAGCAATTTCACTCAATTTAAGTCCAGACTACCTGAGAACCTAAAGATATTATGATGGATTTGCAAAAAAAAAGAAAAAAAACCATTCAATTTTAAACAAATAGATTGAAGTAAAATATACATTGTTAGTAGTAGAATGTATTTTGTTGGGTAGTTTATGTGAAGAACATAACCTGCTACAGGATGCTGAAGTTTGGACTATAAAAAGACTGATGTTTGCTGTAGTAGTACTTTTAGTAGCCACTAACTCCACACTGCATCAGGAAAAAGTTACATGCCTAACAGAATGGTTTTAGAAGAGTTTTCCATGACTTCTGCCGAAATGAAATCTTGATTGAAATCAAAGTGGCAGCACTGAGAACACAGGGTTGACAGAACAAGTGCCACAGCCAATATGAACAATTATGAGCCCAAATCTGCCATAATTTACATATACATATGATTCCAGTTGGTGAGCAGAAATTTTGTATTCACAACAGAGAACACTTTTCTAACTCCAAGTTTTGCAAAAAATACAATGGAAATTCAAGTCAGTAACATTTCGGCAAAATAGGAGATCCATGAAGGAATATTCTGAAAATTACTTTGATTCATATGTTTGTCCCAAGGACTCCTAGAATTTGCTCAGGTTAACTTTGCCATTATGAGGCCTGACAGTCAAACCACAGAGCCTGAGTAGAAGAGAAACTTCTGGTGGGTCTGCCTATGCCACCTCAGCTCTATACTGTAACAGCCACCACCATCAGTTCTTAAATTGTCCTCCAGATGCCAGTGGTTTTCAAAGCATAGTCCATGAATCTCTAATACTGGTTCTCAGATATCTGCAAAGGTCAACTGAAGGAAGCAAATCACTTGCAAACAGGAGAGATCTGCTTCTCCACTGGGAGAAAAACCAATCACAGATGCAAATCTTTGCAAACATCTTACAGCTTCCACTGCACAGAGCCCAGTGGTCAGGTGAAGCAGTCCCCTTCAGTTTTCAGGACAATAAAGTGAGGAAATTTCTGTCTTTGTTCTATACATTGTTCCTTTCCTATGTTCCCCTTTCTTTGAAGACCTGATAATGCCATCTTTGGTTCATCTACAAGTGTCCTCACTAGTTAAATGGAGACATGACAACCTTTCCAAAATGAAATACTAAACTCATGAAAAAAAGCCTGCATTATCTAGCCTGTGGTTTAACTTCAGATACTATTTCAAGATTCCACAATGTTTTCCTTATTTCATTTGCTCTGCACTTTTCCTCAATATTATTATTGTTCTGTAAAACGACTTTTTCTCAATTAAAATGAGGAAGCTTTCTTTTTTTTTACTAAGAAGAATACGCACTTAACTGAAATAGTAAATGCTGATTTCAGTATTTCACTTGAAGGGGATCAATGTATTTCTATCTCTATCTACAGATTTCTATCTATAAATGTATAAATCAATCAAAATACTATAACACACTTATCTGTAAAAGCAAGATCCAGGTTATCTGATCCAATCTGAGATCAGTGTGCAGCTTTAGCCAGATAAATCAGGTTCATTGCTGTATTCTTCCATTAATGTTACATCCTTCTTCCACTCCTTTTATCACACATTGAGTGTTTCAGTGAAGAACAAATACATTACAGCCAGTCTGTATTTAATGATCAGTTGTTTTTCAAGAAATGGTCAAATCAAGACCAAACCCCTAAATTACCACTCATATCACAGAGAGGGGTTTTGGCAAAATATAGCGCATAAAGTTGTGAAATAAAATACAACTGACTTGCCGTGCTATAGCACAGCACTTGCTCTCTTGCAAGCATACCTAGTAACATATATTGAAAACAAATGGTGCATTTGACCTTATTGATAGTAGCACCGGAGGGAATCCTGTGTTGTTTCAGAGCTGGTAAACCTGTGTGAATCATCAATGAATTGCAATTAATTTCCTTTAAAAAACCCAAACCAAACCAAAACAACAAAAAAAAAGCAAACACTCCAAAACCAAACAAAACCCTCCAATAAAAATAAATGAAAATCTATTTTTTTTCCATCAAGCACTGGTATTTTAAAACATTTTGTGTTAGTTGATATACAGTGACATTTTCTGGAAAGGAAATAAGGAGTTGGTTGACATCATGCGGGTAAATTAAGTTTATGCATGTGTAAATACAAATGACAAAATACTATGTTTATGGTGTGATGTGATAAATGAAACCAACCTTGCATGATTCATGATGAATAAATTTACTGAACTCTATTTCTTACCTTATGGGCACACATATTAACCCATGAAAAGAAATGACTCCTTGGCACTATGCTACTTTTAACAGAAAATTCATAAGAAACCCTGACTGTA
Organism: Cyrtonyx montezumae; assembly: GCF_038088225.1. NCBI lineage: Eukaryota > Metazoa > Chordata > Aves > Galliformes > Odontophoridae > Cyrtonyx > Cyrtonyx montezumae. The sequence continues at coordinate 32,834,795 of NW_027072089.1, read as the reverse complement.
ACCAAATAATGCATAAAACCTGCCCACTAGGGCAATGGTGGGGAGGTTAAATGACAGTGAGGGGCAGATAGAAGCAAGGTAGAAAGATTTTCACCCCTTTGAGTCAAAAAGGGAGTGTTCCAGCTGACATATGCAGCCTCTGCTTGCCCTTTGTCATGTATGTGTTTCACCTCAAAAACTGTCAGTGACTTGTCAGAATCAATCAGAAAACCTAATGCAATTCTGCAATGATGTACAAGTTTGGACAGCATGACATCAAATTTCTGGTAGTGTGTGTCAAGTACCATATGAAAACAGATGTCCTCGTTACTCCACTGCTTTGGTACAAAAGAGTACATCTTACCTTTTTGACCCATATCTGGCAATTGCAAAATTATAATAAAGGACAGCAAGCAATTCAGCCTCTAGCTAGTACTTTTATCATATAAATCGAATTATAACGCTCCTTATCTTCTGGCAAAACAAGTTTGCGTTATCAACTACAGTTTTTCAACTGGATATTGCTTTATGTTCCACAGGCTTTGGAGTCACTGTGTCAGAATTCTGTGGACTGCCTTGCTTAACACAACTGGGTCTTCTAGAGTTTGAGACATGAACTGCTGCAACAGGAATGACAAAGCCAAAAGCCTTTCACTGGGAGGCTGTGCAGCTCCTGGATGGAGCCTGCGCTGAGAGAATGGAGAGGGACCTACAGATCTGCCTCACTGGGGTTACGTACATCCCAGCCCACTCTAACAGCCAAAATGCTTACTCCCAAGGAATTTAGGGTCTTTATGTGCCATAGTGCAGATAATGCAAAGAAAAGGGCTGATGGCTGCAATCTTTTCCAAAATACAGTCAGTACTTTAACTCTGTACTTTATTTAATCATCTTAAATGAGAAACAGCACTACCAAAAGCCTTCCACTTCATTAAACAAGGGTGTATACAAACTTCCCCACATGACCTCTTTGATGCCATCACCAAAGCTCTTCTGATGTTAAGTAACAGAAGACAGAACACCTTTTTAAAAAAGGTAGTAAGTTAGAAACTTAAAGTAGAATCATAGAATCATTCAGGTTGGAAAAGACCACTAAGATCATCTAGTCCAAGTTAGGAGCCAGTGGACTCTAACTGCCCAGGACTCTTTTGCCCAACCTGTAACTCCTGAAACTGCTGAAACATCCTCAGATGAACTACACTATCCAAGACAAAATGTGAATAACTGTCCTTCAGGACAACCTTGGGAGAACAAGCAGATTCTCTAATTGCATTGGTACAGGACCTAAGGGAAGCCTATAATCTGAGGTGTACTAGCAGGTAAAAGTAGCTTGATATAGAACACATTTGACTGTAAAATGAATAAATTTCTATTGTATGTAATCAGTAGGAAAGGAATACTTTTATCTCATGAGGAAAATGCAAGCACGCCTCCCTGTGCCAGATAATACCCAAGAATAGATTCATAATTAGGTGCCTCAGGAAAGAATACTGCTCTCTCTATTTGGAGACAAATCTGAAATCTGACTCTTAAAGAATTCTCTTTGCGTTAACAGGGAATGGCAAATTGGGTCTCTAAATGATTTTGCTGTTTGTGCCTACTGCTCTCTCACTAAGCACTTTGGGGTGTACAACCTGCTGCCATTAAGGATGTCTGTGCAGCCAGAAGCCCCACTCTGGAAAACAAGGATGGGCATCAGCAAGGGAATGAATCTCATCTGCAAGAGCTCACATTGCCCATTCCCCAGCAGGGAGATCTGCTTGCATAAAGCCACACAGAAAAACATAACACAAAAATATAACACAGTAATGTCCAGAGTTATGTATAGCTATTCTTGCCCAAATCTAAGCATGTTATAAAAGAGAGACAGGAACAAGTAACAAGATCTGCTTCATGGAAATACATGATTTCTGCTTTAATAATTGATCATGCTATCATCATTTGCTAGAACACAGTATTCAACAGCAATGGAAAAATGGATATAACAAAGATGGAAATGCCATCACTTGGAGTAAGATGGAATTAAGCCCTTGAATCCCTCCAGACAATGGCTTATCTACTGAAAGAGCCTAAAGAATCCCAGTTATTCAAGAAATTATTAAGGTTTGTAATTTGGTTTGAGGCTGCATACTCACAAGCACCTGGGCAGCTCACCTCAAGTACTAACAGCTTTGGTCAACACTACATTAGCCTGATCTTTAATTTGCTGTGGAATTAGCTCTGCCTCCATCCACTCCTTACAGAGATTTTAGTAACTGGCTTTCCTCAAGCTTTTTTTGCTGTATTTCAAAGTTTCTTTTTCTTAGTTCAGTCTTTACAACCACTGACATCAAAACAGAGTAGTACACACATCATTTTAATCTATTATCATATCTAAAACACTTTGAACTGAAGCACAGTTTGCAAAAGCATGGTAATATTAGCACATTTAGTACATTAAAGACATGAGAATAGCATGAAGACTAGTGTTGGCATATTGTGTTGCAGGATTAGCTACTGCACTGCAGATCCTATAAGATATCTTGTGTACCTGATTCAAAGTCAGTCCCAAATACAGATCAGTGCACAGTTTGGAAGTACCACAGCTACAGTCCAGAATCCTTTGGCATACCCTACGTGGACCTTTTTGACCTCCCATACTTTGTACTTTATAGTTATCTTTTGTATAGAGGTGATAACTGGAACTGCTATTAGTAATAGATTAAGAGACAAATAAAATAAAGTTTTTCCAGTTATTTATTTCATCTTTCTGTTCTATCTCTTCTCACAAGACCAGCTTATTTTAGAAGATGGACAAAATACAGGCCTTTTTCAAGTTACAGGCCAGTTATTCAAGTAACTGTATCAAATTTTAAGGCAAAGTAAAAACTTTTCTTCAGGGTAATCAGCATAAATCAAAAAGATTTGCCTACCTTCCCCATGTACAGTATATGGGCTGATGTTGCTTTGATTACCCCTGCAGATTAAAAGCTCATCCATTACTCTTCACGTGTCACTGGAAGATACTGATGAGGAAAAGTAAGAACCTCAGAGGGTAAGAAGAGCCAGATCTGAAGTGATCTTCCTGTAAGTGGTCAACAGACATTCCTGGAGAAACACCTCTCTGTTTTCCTGCAATCTCAACTTCTCCCTCCTGCCATCCCTCCAAAGGATACCCAGCATTACCCAGATGGTCAGAGTTCTTCACCTGCCTCTTGTCCCAGGCACCAGAAAACTCCAGGATACACGAGGCAGCCCTACAGACAAATATCTTTTCCCGAATCTGTGTGACACCTCCAAAGTGATGTACTGTCACTCACTGAAATCCAGTTATAACGCACAAATTTACCATTTTTAAGGATTTTCTCCTTAAATTTGAAATGAATGACATTTCTTCAGTAAATACATAGAATATTTTAATTTAATTTATATTTGCTCTTTTGCTTACTGAAGTCTCCCTGGGCCAAATGACAAACAAATCAGCTGGTCTTTAAACTGCTCTATCTGTAAATTGAATCTCATTTGTCACTGGAACAACTCAAAAGCCTGTGTTAATATTCTCGTTATTTGCTATACTGAGTACAATTTTTTTTTACAGTTCTTTAGCACTTGTGGCTCACAGTGCTGCCACAAAAATATTTTACTAATTTCCTCAAACATTAGAACAGGCTTATAGCTGTTAAAATTGTTCTTTCTGATATTTACTTTGTTAAAACGTGATCAAGGACAGGACTTCTGCAAACATCATGTTTTTATGATAAATCAACAGGGCAGCAGATAAATGCATTATGAAGTTAATGGTCTGTCAAGATATTAACAGTGTTGATTCCTGAAGAGAAGTCTAGAATTTAAAAGACAAAACTGGGTTTATCAGATAGGACAGATTGCTGCTTGTCTGACTGACTTAGTTTGTGTGACAGAGCTATGAGCTGCCTTTGGGTTCACAAGTCCTTCAAAACCAAAGATTCATGATAATAGAAAGCTTTTCAGCATAAAACACCCAACAATCAGAGTTAAAGTTTTATTTATTGGCTCTGACCATCTACTTCTGTTATCAACCATAAGGGCCCATACACTTCATCAGCTCCCAACAATAGCTGCAAGCTTGGACAATCTGTCTTGTGTCTTCATCGGGTAAAACTTCAATGGAGCAGCATCGATTAAAGGACAGCTCACGCATAAAATGGAAACTCATTAAAATAAACTTTTTCAAAGGGGGAAGAAACTTTGGTTCCAATTGAATTGAGCTGTTTTTATTTCAGAGATGAAAGCTCCATTACCCAGCTATACATTCATGTGCTCTTGGCTTAAGTGCTTTTTATTTGACTTAAACTTTTGGTTCCTTCCCATGTCTTTTTGGAGGCTTGAGAAACATAATAGGAATTCAGACCTTATTGAGCTTGATTAGAACACAGTATCTGTGAACTTCATAATAATACCTCCTGGACCTTTATGTTGATCGTCTCACTGTGGCCTCTTTTGTGTGTTTTCCTGGCCCTTCCTCCAACAACAACTGTGTCCTTTCACACATATTTGCAGAGTCGTTTTTAATGCTTTAAACATTTTTAAATGAGCGGCTACAAAATAATGAAATAAAAATAACGCAGGTGTAGTCATTTAGAAGGCTGCATAAGCTGCTGATGTCAAGATAGCTTTTCTGAAGTGTTTATATGAAAGCTGACTTGCAGCTTACTGCCTGAAAACCTCACCTTGAACTTATTAAGAGGGCAATAATAATATGAAAAAATACAGATGGCAACCTGTGCTATATGGAAACTTCACTTTAAATAGAGCAGGCTTAATTCATGGTAGATTACTCATTTATATCAAAGTTAAGCAATAATATTCCAAATGCTTTGATTTTAGATGACTGAACACTAAATGAAATGAACTATATTCTCAGTTACTTACATACACTGAATGTCAACATAAATTTGTATAACGCTGTGAAGCTATACAGAAATATTCGCCAACTGTGGCGCCAAACGCCCTGTACTATAGAAAATGAACCCATAAATGCTTTAAAAAATTCCATTATGTTTTGTGCTTTAGTCTTCACATACACTTTTAAAAACTGAAGTAATCCCGTTCCATCAAAATATATATGTGATTATTTCTTAAAGCTTTCTTCTTAAACAGCAACACACAATTTACAAAACATTCAACATACAGAAGATAAATATAAGTTTGTGCTTCAAGACCACCATAAATATTTTTCTTGTCTAAATTCTGGTTTTGAATGAATGAATCTAATGACCTTTGTTTTCAATTAGACACAGATGCATGCAAGAATAACTCGGCTCCTAAAGTTTACATATGGCCATGCAAACAATGAGAAAACACAAAGGTCTATTAAGAATCATCTGCCTAGAATGCAAAAAATGTACTTCATGCAGCATATTATTTAAAAACAAACAATGTGTGGGAATTTGACAGATTTTAAACCTGCATTATTCTAAATTTCTGCATAAAGACTCAGTGTTGATTATAAATTAGTTTTTCTTATCAATGTGTTCATTCTCACACATTTAATTCTTCAGGCTGATAGACATTAGTCTAACACTTAGACAAGGCAAGGAGATTATGAATGCTCAAGAGAGAGCCACGCAAATCTGGGAGTCTGGGACTTCCACATCTAATCATAATCTCACAATCTCTATATTGGGTATGTCCTTAGGATACTTCTGCATATTGAAGGAAGGGACAGTTAACAGCTTAGGTACACGAACTTCAATTAGCTTTCATCTCGGTCCTCTAGACAATAACACAAGTAAAGATACACCTTGGCTGCACAGCTGTGCTGCTACAGCTTCACAACCATTTGTTACTCTCATTTTCAGCTCGATGGAAACCTGCACATTTACGGCAGCCAGTGCTTCATCTGCTGTGTGGAGAGACTAATTCCTTAAGAAATGGCATGGGAAAAACTCCAGGGGAAATCCTCAAGGCCTCAGCACAGCAGAGGATCCATTTGTTCATTCTCTGCCTCAGTTTCTCCAGCTGTAAATGCAGCCTGCTTCACGGGGACACTGTGTTAATTGGTTAGTCCCAGCACTGACCTGTGTTCTCAACCCAGTTACATGGAGATCAGTTTTCAAAAACATTTCTTTTAATGTATTCTACAGCTTTTTTTCTACTACGAAAACATTTACTTAACCCCTTTAAAATGTCTAAGTGCTAGAAAAAAATATTTCATGTATTTCTTGCTTAAAAACTTAATGTAAAAAGTAATTTCAGAAAATAACTTCACATAGTCCATTTCAAGTGAACCAGCACACAGTGCTTTTATCCACAGAAAGTCACCACAGAGCAGGGTCAGAGTGTGGCTATGCAGGAAATGTGAGACTGAGTGCAGATATTCTGGTTTGCTCTGCAAAATAAAACGTTTTTAAATGCAAAATTTAAAAAGCAATTTAGAAAAAACATAAAAGGTCAGTGTCGAATAGAGGAACGTTTAATTGGTAGTATCAGAAATAAAACAAGTTAAACATCTGTGAAAAACATACCATTGTTACGAATGTGACGAATATTTTCTTGATGCACTTTGCAGTTCACAAATACTTATGCCTGAAGTTAAATACACAAACCAAAGCATAAGTCTATAAAACTGAGCAATGCTTCTACATTGCTGTGTTCCTAGAGTTTATGTTCAGTATGTGCTCAACTATCACTACTCCCCACCACTTTCAAGCCAACTGGAGAGCTTTAAAGAAGAAAGTAGGATCAGAAGGAAGCTGAATACAGAATTCTTGATTACACTGTCTTCACATGCCATTTCATTATTCCACAGGTGGTTGCAATCTGTTTAGACTTAAAGAGGACAACGTTGGATACGGTCATATTCAGGTTCAAAAGTGTCTTTTATAGCCTAGCACTGAATTATGGAGTTCAAAAAATAAAACTAATATATCCAATTATTACCAGATTTACTAACTTAACTCAAGATGATTCTTTTTCTCTTGTTCACACAAAATATAAACTTGCACTTCACACACACATACGCAAAAAAATTGAGAAAAGTTTGCTTATAATGCTACTGTAACTGCTGGCATGGAGATTTATCCCAATTAGACATTAAAGAAATGTACTGTCCTATAATCTGAGTGTGTTTTTGGAAATGGCAATCAAAGAAATATTCTAACACGAACAAGTGTTTCTAAGTGCTAATTATTCATGGTATCACTTGCTGATTGGTGCCTGCGGCCATGAAAATTTATTTCTAGGCTATATTTACAGTAAAACCAAAAGTGCTTAGTGGCAAGTAGCTTAATCAAATTTAAGAACAGCAGACAGATAACATAGGAGAATTTTTTTTCTTCTGTTGCTTTAATCCTCTCATTTGGTTTTGAAACATAAGGCCCTGTTCACTTCATTTAAGTCTCACAATGACTGGAAGCCTGATCAATCTGTCTTGTGTCTTCTTAGGGTGAAACTGCAATTGAGTGGAAGCAACAGATGAACAAAGCCCACATTCAAATCTGTAGCTCATTAAAATAACGTTAAAATAGGGTAAAATCGCAATTGTAAGTGAATTGTAGTTGGCTTCTTTCAGCTACATACATTTGATTAATAAACCATACATTCATTAGCCATGAACCGCTGGTCGTTAAAGTAAATTTGAATGAATGACCCCGCTTTTTTGATCTTCAGTCAGTTTTGAAAACATTTATGAAATAAAGCTTAAAAAAATAGGTCAAGGGCTGTTTCCTACAGGCCAAAGAGCTAATGGGATACAATCTGTCAAATCCCATAATCAATTCACATTCTGATACAGAAACTTAGAAAGCTGCAAGTTTACAAGAGACATATTGTAAAACAGGTTTTACAGAGGGAAAAAAAAAGAAGCATTGTTAATTTGCTTCAAACTCACAAGAAGTCCAACGTTTCTAAGAACATAGTTAAAAAAACTCTGTAATGAGTCAACCTCAATTAAGGTGATGACAACTCAAAAAAAAAAAAAATAATTCCCCCAACTCTCCAACTCGTAAAGTTTAATATTTGAAGGGACCCATAGACCATCCTGTTCAGAAAGCTGAAGAAGGATGCTTTGTGCTCAAAACAAGGGTAGACACAAATCTAGGTGTTTTTACATTTATTTTCTGTAAAGACCATCACTTGCATTAATCAGAACTGCCAAGATTTCCCATTCTGTCAGACCTGAGTCCGCAGCCTCCTTGCCACCACCATCATCAGCTCAGGCCCTGCAGTGACCTCCCACAGGCAAACACAAGGTAGCACGGCAGTACTTTGTGTTTGGACAACTAGCATCCCCTCCCCTCCACCCTTCAGTTTTAATTCTTAGCCTTGAAAATCACTCAACACTGTAGCAGTTAAGTGAGTAACTCAAGTCACCATCTCAGGAATGGAAATCTGGTAGAAGGAGCTGTCCACAGTCTCAAGCTGACCCTGCAGGAGCAGAGCCAAATCTCTGCAATAGGTAGTGCAATGGGACAGTCAGACTTCACTTTTTAAATTTTATTTCCAAGAAGCGATCTTTGTGTTTTCCAGAAAAAAAGAAAACAAAATGAAGAACATAGCTTTGTCTCACAAATGGAAGTCATTTTTGGAGCATAAATAGAATTAACAGGAACTGCTACTACAGCACATTAGATGACTAGGGACACTTCAATATTCCTGGGGAATAATCAACAGTTTCTCCTTCTTTCCCACTAGAATAATTCCAGTTGTTTGTCAACATTCTTTCATGAGTTCCCCGTAGAAAAGACATAAGCTGAGAGCTGGGATAAGCCACTGCTAGTCCCATTCCTAACACAAAATCAGCAGGCCATCAGGCTGTGCTCTTAAAGATGAGCAATAAAATAACTCCTAGACCAAATTCAACATTCAGCTCAACAACTGAGGCTGCCCAACACCAAACCTATCCGCTGTCAAACTCTGTAGACACATTATTATTATACACTTTAGGGGCCCTATCTGAAAATGTAACATGAAACAACTTAGGTCCATGTTAATGCCCCTTATATTAAGGCAAACAGTAGGGATCCTGAACACTTTGTATATCCTTTACAGTTAATGGAAAGTATCACTTTGCATAACTATGCACCATAATGGCTTTAGTTTAGTAGAGAGCAGCATCTCATTACCAAGAAGACACTCGGCATTCTGCTTTTGGCTGTATACAGGGGATTTGATTTTAGATTAAATAGATGTATCTTAGTGTAGGTGCCTAAAAATGCTGTATCCGTATCAGTACAGTCAACAGAGCCCAGACTGATTTATTTCACCTCAAGTAGACAAACAAGGCTCGGTTTGTTGCCTCAAGACAGAGGGCTACGCAGTGCCATGAGACACTCAGTGGTACTCCACATTCATGCATTTATGGCAGGTGTGACACTACCACAAAGGAAGCACTGTGCCTTCTGGACCCACAGCAGGAGGCCATGCATGACAGACATCTCCGTTTAGGAGAATGCGCAGTGCCCTTTATGTATTCATTACTGCATCGCTATGAATGATTTCCACAACAACATCACTGGCACCTCAAGGATAGTCTCCTTCTAGGGATAGAACTGAGGACAAAATCACAAAGGAGTGGCTCTGAAGGTCTGTTTGCACTCACCTGAGGCTCAAAGCAGTAAACACAACACATTACAAATCCTACCAATCTCAAATTAGGGCCCTGTTTATGTATTACATCAAAGCTATGGTTAATGCTCAATTAAGCACATGTATGTAAAGAAGTAATTCTGTTGCCTGAACTAGAGGGGAATGGAAAGAAAAAAAAAGGTAACAAAAAACACAAGTAGCAACAAGAAAATGAACAGGAAATTAGTAGAAGTAAAGCTCTTCATCTGTGGGACTTTGGGGTGGCTGAGGTCAACTATCAAACTTCCAATGAAACCAAATCCCAGGGAGGAAGCGTGCTGAAAACTGGATATCACATGGGGACTGAAAGATGAGCATTCCCACTTCCTCATGGACCAGAAATGAACCTATCCTCCAATAAATCATGAACTTTGATTTTTTTTCTGACAGTAACTTAAATAACATCCACACTGATTTTAGCAAAAGTTACTGTTACTGTGGCAACCATTTTTAACTTCTCATTATATCTGCTATTACATGGTCATTCCCCTAAGGGTAAATTATCCTATCTGATAAAAACATGTATCTCAGCTTAGCTGGTCATAGGAAGTCTTAAACTAAACTCTTTATATCTCTTTCCTATAGCAGCAATAAAAGATTTAGAAATGGATGAACTAGATAAATACTTACTGAAATTTCTCATAAAATTAAGGAAAAAAAGCCATGAATTTTACTACTAAGCCTTTTTGAAATTGTCTAAACAAAACTGTCTCTTTTAAATTACGACAAATATTTATTTTACTATAATTACTACTCAATGTTTATACCTATACAGAAGCCACCACTGTGCTATGTTACTACATAGTATTTTCCACATACATTTACATTTTTTTTCTTCTGTGCTCAATACTGGAAAGACATTGGCTTTATAACAGAAAGGAATGGAGGTAAATATCCATCAGTTAAGAACACAAGGGTGGTAGAAGAATACTTCTGACCTACAGTGCTTAAGATTCTGAAACTAAATTAAAATTTATAACCTTTCATGCTTGTTTCATGAAAAAATCAGTTTATTTAGCACCATTACTAACATTAAACTTTAACTCACTCATTGCTGGAACAAAGGAGTCATTTAAGAATTTAAAATTGAGAAGTCGTTTAAGAAGAAAGCCTTCGCTTTAAGTTGAAAGCAGAGTACAAATTCCTTACTTGATCCAAATTAATAACATTCACACATATCAAGGACTGGATATGCAGTATTTGTCTGCAGTGAGTACTGAATATCAGATTTGTTAAGACAATCTACGCACGAAAATTTGTCTTAAAAAAGTAAAATCGTCAACATCATCCGCTTTCCCAAATTAAAGATCCACACCAAAAGGTCACTCAGTGATTCCTCGTAATAAAATATGAGAAAGCTACTTGAGCAACATCCACACCTGAGCAAAACACATTAACTTCCACTCCACTGCTGATCAACTCTGTTTTAAGGTCTGACTCCATTCAGTTACATGAGAGCTACTGAATCGCAGCAGCTCAGTAGCTTTTCTCACTGTTTTAGGATTAAACCATGGGCAGCTTAGGACATAAAATAAAGGCAAGTAATATTAGAGGAAAGGTATTTTCTGAGATGACTTAAATATGTGACTTGGCAGAATCTGATGAGCATCCTACAGCACTCCTATGGGATCTCTAATTACCAAAAACAGTCTCATTTTTTAAAATTCATTTGCAAGACAGTGGGATAATTTTTCTCTCAGTATTAATGGTTCCATATCTGTTGGCTTATACTTGAAAAGAAGCTGGAAAGAAACCTGTTGGGACTAACAAGTTTCTGAATAAAAATAATTCAGAAATGATAATTCTAGGAGATAAATTGCTGTATAAATATATATCTTGTGACATTCAACATCCATAAAGTGCAAATGAACTTCATTTCCAAAACCTGCAAAACGTAACAACTCAACAAGAGTCTGCATTGAAAGACCACTGAGCTAATTTTTGCATGAAATAAATTCAGTATTCAAACAAACCAGAAATTGCACTGTCCAGTTACGCCCATTCCTTTTCAAAGGCAATACTGAAGAATAACAGAATCCTTAAAGTTGGAAGTTACCTTTAGAGGTCATATAGTTCATCCAGGGGCATGCACAGATAGATCAGGTTGCCCAGGGCCTGATCCAGCCTTGCCTTGAAAGTCTACAGGTACAGGGCATGAACCACATCCCTACATAACCTGTTCCAGTGTCTCGCCACCTTCACCATAAAAGACTTTTTCCTTATATCCAACCTAAATCTAACTTCTTTAAAGTTGAAGCCATTTCCACTTGTTCTGTCTCCATAAACCCTGCTAAAGAGTGTGTCCCCTTCTTTCCAGTAGCTCTCCTTTAGATACTGAAAGGCCACTATCAGGTCACCTGGAGCCTTCTCTTCTCCAGGCTGAACAACCCCAGCTCTCTCAGCCTGTCCTTGCAGGGGAGATGTTCCATATCTTGGATCATTTCTGTGGCCTTTCTCTGGATGTGTTCCAACAGGTCTATCCCTCTCCTGTACTGAGGACTTCACCAACTAAGTATTAAGGATCCTAATGAGAACATGTAGTTAGGATTCATGAGCAATACAACCAGAAATCACAAAGGAGAAATCTGGGATGACAGTAATGGAAATGGAAGATTTGTCAGAAACACTGAGAAGTCATACACTTCCAGACAGAAGCAAGAATTTCTGCTGAGTGCTAAAGCAGGCTGAAGGAACTCCATCTAACCATTTCTTCTATTCCAATAGTAATGCACAATCAATGTTTTCCACAGAAATATTTGTACCACCTCCAAAAAGCCTCTGATGAAATATCATCTCGAATTTCAAGGAAAAATCAGTGGGGAATCCTGGATACTGGATTCAAAAAAAGAGATGAAGTAATTTGGCACAGGAGTGAAAGCAGATCTCTGGACATCATAATTAAGGAAACGTATTTATTTAGCACAGTAAAACTACAGCTTCCTAAAAATATAATGGAAAGAAGTGAAAGGTGAAAACAGCAGATTTATTCATGCTAGAACAAAAATGTTGGCACAGAAGTGTGTTTGCAAATTACCAATGAACTCATTCACGTTTGAGATGAGAATTCTAATTTTTTTAAAGGTTTTACTTCATTCTCTCTCCTTTCTTCCTAAACAAATAGAAGAATGACGCTAGGGACTGCAAGTCAAGGAATGTGTTTGTATTCTTAAACAGAAGATGAAATTGTTATTCCACCACAACTTTACAAGTTGAATACCTTTAAGAAAGACACAAACCAAGAAAAACAATCCTCCCAATGTTCTGACACTCCAAGTGAAATGACAGTTTGCCACAGTAGGAATGAAAATCAAATTTCTGCAAGAGAAGTCCTTCCACGTCACAAATTAGAGTTGATAAATTAGATGCCTTGTCATAAAAGTTTTGAATTTATGTGCCAAATGGAGGATAGCAGGCAGTCCTGATTTCTCACAGTGGTGAAAACCTGTCTCTGACTGAAATTATGGGTGATGTGAGGATTCTTAACAATTTGACAGTTAAAAACGTGACCCACCTTCAAAACATAAGCATATGGCTTTCAGCACCCAATTCTGACAACGTTTTGTCCTTATTCCAATTTTGTGCCAAATTCTCTAACTGTACTACATTTTTGCCTAACATAGTACTCACCTCGTGAAAGGATGTGAAATAGTATCATTGTCAAAATGTTTCTTTGGGAACAAGTTTTTCTCTCAGAGAAGGAAATTGCTTCAAAAATCATTTTAGTGTATCGTAACAAAAATGTGAAAATAGTATTTCCTTTACTGGGAAGAAAATAAAAAAGGTTTATTCAGATGTACACATTTTTACACTGAGAAGTTTAAAACTGTAAAGGAAACAAGGAAAGATAGGTTTTGTTTCTGTGTGTCCACCTCAAACAAACATTACTTATATTAGACTATCATAGTCCCATCTCCATCAGGATTTAAAAATCCGCATTATCTTTAATTGTAAAAAGCAGCTCTCACTTTTTTTCCTAATAAAAAGAAGAAAGATGATGTCAATAAATACACACAGAGTGCTAATAGCTACTTATGATAGCATCTACCTCTACATGTGCTAAGATCAGGCTATGTACATCAGGCTTGGAGACACTGGGTTGACCCAACAGAAGCCCAATTCAGTTCAAGACTACACACAAATGATTCCTACCAGACACCCACAGCATGAAACCACAGTGCTACACCTGCAGCTGATTTCATCTCCAGATTTTTTCTGATGATAACTGGTCACAGGAGGAGGTTAAAGTGTAATACAGTAGTGACATACTGTTTCCAAGGCCCTGCATTCTGTGTACTTACATATTTATAGTGCTCTTCATCAGAAGCACTATAATCAAATGCCAATCTTCTGCAGCTCCTGCCTTGTGTAATTGCATCTGAAGGAAAGTGGGTCCAGGAATCACTCTCGGTAAAATCTCCAGATTTGACTAAACATTCACTGTCACATAGACAATATTTGGTGAAAGTGAATGGCTTTGGAAGTAGGCACTGGAATCACTGGAAGCATACAAAAAAAGGAGTGTAATAAAAGCCCATGCCTGGGAAGGTGCAGGAGAACAAACAAAAGCTAAGAGAAGAAAGAAGATGGTAATGCTTGGGAACGAGCTGTATCAGTACTTTGTGCAGCGCACTGCACACAGCTGAAAGCATCCTTGTGCAGGTGACTTTAGCCTCCACCACACGATGAGATAAACACAACCTGGAGTCTTACAGCAGCAAGGGAAATTTGAGCAGGTTTTCACAGAGGCTACAGAGAAGTACCAGGTAGTGAACAAAGACTTCCATGGCTCCTTCACCCCACCCTTTCTGGGGAGTGAAGACAGCAGGTGTCTTGGCTTCTGCTCAGCCCCGAAGTTCCCCGGTGGTGCAGCTTCTCCCTCTGTCTCTCTCCTGCTCAGAGGTTTGGTCCTCTGGCAATCAGTGAGTAGGTGTCTGATACGTTTTTTTCAAACTTTATGGCAAGGATTTCACTTTGTTAATACTGCCAGACATATATGATAGCTGTCAAGCTGGTGAGTTATTTTAACACTTAGAGAACTGGCTCTAAAACAGTCAGGTAGCAAAGTGCTAATGAAAATGATAAGCAAATGAGACAAATTAAGCATGCTACACTGTCTGTCTTAGCATCACTTGCTACGTCTGGAAAGAAAAATAAGTCTTTCTATGGGCTGCGCTTTTCCAATTTCATGTCTGTACTGCCCTTGCCACCTGGTACTCAAGTGCCCACCTGCAGTTCAAGAACTGATGTCCCATGAGTGCCTCATTCTCTCCCCCATTCCCTCCTGGGACACCCCACATTGGGCTGGGAGAATTGCACATACAGAATTTTGGTAGTGGTGCTTTCATTCCTATTACCAACCTACAGTTTTGATCTGTGGAGTTTTTCTGCCAGCTTTCCAGAGCTTTTTGTACAGGTGGACCTGCTCAGAAGTGCAGAAGTTTCTGAAAAATGTTATTCTTAATAGAAATCGGAGAGGAACTATTGCCTGAGCACATCATTCAATGAAAAAAAAGGAGCATGAATTTGACATATGGAAGGTTTATTAGTTAATTGATAATTTATTACTGTGTACTGACTAGACATTCATCACATGAAGTATTTTGAAGACTAGAGTAATTCAGACTATAATGAAGCCAAGGAAGGAAACATTCAAATATTCTAGTAATAAAATGACTCAGAGAAGTTAATAATGCTGTAAGAGCAAAAGGACTATGTCCTGAGTTTTACTTACATTTTTCACTTCTTATATGGAGGCCATACAGAGCTGACACTGGTTTAATAATAGGTTAATGTAGGGTGGGATGTCCCTTCATAAAATTATGCAAGCAGCCTGAAAAGAGAATAGATTTGAAAAGCTACTCTATGGCTGTGAAAGGAAACATGTTGCAGCTGGTGCAGGTGATCATCTTTTAATACAGGCTGCCATCCTATTCTTGTTTCCTTCTCTCCTACACACACACACACATCATTGTTAATTTTAAAAAGACAAACTCATGAGTTTATTCCCTGTGTGGTTTCTTTGCTATCTCGTAATTTTAATCTGTGAATCACAGATAGAAAAAAAAAACATTTTTACACAAATTAATATATATTAAGCTTTATGTGACTACAATGATTTTGAAAGAAATTGTCACCTCTATCCACAGTTGTTGACAATTGCAATACATTTACTACAGCATAAATACAACTCGATTGGAAGTTTAGATTTTGTGGTATCAAACATAAACAAAAAAGATGTATCCACGTATAGTAATTGGCTGATCATACAAATACTTATTAAATATAAACACATATGCTTTTGTAGATTTGTTAGAAAGATTCGTTAATTGCTTAATGAAAGATGTCTTTCAGATACTAATTCCTTCATTTAGTTCGACAGATTAAATTTTATATGAGGAGATATTAGCATGCATGCAATGAAGTGACAAGGACAACTAAAAAGCTTAAAATGTTAATGGATGAAGTGCAGCATTCTCAGTTACTCTAAACTAAAATCTATAATCTTCATTACATGCACTAAAGATCATCTTTTCCCCTGCTTTCTGAAGAGATAAGACAGCTATATTTAACACAGAAATGAACATCACAATATGTTTCGATTCAGCTGCTATATTTTCATCATCATAAATAAATTATGAAAACTTTAAACAGTGCATGAATGATTCCGCATTAAAAAAAAACAAAACAAAACAAAACAAAAATGCAATTAATTTTTATAGAAGAAAAAATTGATGGTTGACATCCAAGCCAATCGTTCCTCTATTTCACTGTGGTAGCTTTAGGTAATTATCTTTCTGATAAAGTCTCTTTGCATTTCGCTTGCAGAAAACAACAACAACAACAACAACAAAAAAAAAACAACTGACTTTAATTACTAAGGCACTAGAGGGTTAATGTCAACAATTGCTGTAAAAAGCAAATTACTAGCAATACCAACAATCCAGAGCCTTCATTTTTGCTGTAAACTAGAGTTCAATCTGGCAGCATCTTTTCTTTTTCCCCAGTAGGGTGCAGGGAGCCCTCTAGCTTCCATGTGGGTTTCCTACTGTGGTACATATTGGCCAGTATACAGCTGCTCTAAGCAACTATTTGCATCTACAATACGGTCATCCCACCACCTCCTTTTCAGATCAATATGATTGGTACAAACAATAGTTTGATTTTGATTGCTCTATAGTACGCTTGGGTAGAGCCTCTGAATGCGAGCGGATCGCTGCGAAACAATGGGCTGGTTCATCATCCAAAGGGTCCCTTTTCAAACAGCTGCCTCTGCCACACTCACCCTGACAAACGTCCAGAAAAACAGATGGTTTCAGCATTCATGGGCAGTGTAGTGAAAGCCCCAGAGTCAACTATTCAAGACATTTTATCATCTATCTGATAATAGAGCATTGCTGGATGATAAAAATTAAAAATACGTTTAAAAATTCTATTAATTCACATCCACACACAGCCCCCCCCCCCCCCCCCCCCCACACACACACCAACTTTTCGGTGTCCTATAGCATTTGGAAGTGTGAACACTAAAAGAAGCTTCATTCTTAATTCCTTCTGTGGGATATCCACATTACTGTGAGAAACGGCAGCCAGTGGGTAATCTCACACATATACCACAATACCCACAAACAAAAGCAATGAATTACTAATTGAATGGCAAGTTCAACTTCAAGCTGCAGTTTTGTTGCAGATTAAACCAGATCCTATTATTTTGCGTCCGTATATATCTGAGAGAGATTTTTCTGCTTGCTTTTTCCCAGGCAAATATGAACATTTATGAACAGGGTATTGTCAGGAATGCTGCAGGGCAAGGAGTGCTACTGATTCTGCTAGAAGCTATGGACAATTGTATAATTTCTACTCCAGCCACAGGTATAGTAATCTCAAAGCTGCACAACAGAGTCAAGGATCTCCTTGTGGGACAGCATCCAGTGAATGCCATGGTGCAACACCACACTCTGGCTCAGCACTAAGGACAACCTGAAGCACAGCTATGATCATGGCTCCTCATCTCCACAGGCTGCAGATGTGACCTAAGGACAGCTCTGTACTGTCTCAACCCCATTTATCATTCACAGGATGCATGATTATTTCCACTTGCCTCACAGATCCAGACAACTTTTGGAAAGCTCAACTCCCTCAACTCACATTGGAAGGTCAAACTCTTGCGACAGGATGGGAAGATTTGCCCTCTAGGGGAAAAAAAATAGGAATTACATGTATTATTCCATGCTTAGCAGCTTAGAAAGTTTTATTATCTACTGATACTCGGTGAATACATGTAAATAATGGCAATTTTTGCTGTAGGCATATGAACACATGAGCCATACTGTTATAAGAAAAGCAGTAAAGTAAGAGCCGGCAACCATTCTTGCCAATGCCTCAATATCTAAATGCTACAATTCAGAAGAGATGTTTTTGGAATTGAAAAATAAACACTGAAAAAGAAAAAAAAAAAAGAAAGAAGGAAAAATCTGCCCAAACACTGTAAGTGTGTAGTTATTTCCTTCTTCACATTTCTACTTTCTCATTCTCCTACATTTCAGTTCAGGGAAAAAAATATTCCAGGCCCAATCAGAAATCTCCACGGATGAAAACTTTACAGAAGGAAAACTCAGACTGTTGAAGGTACCAATCTGTCAAAATGATGATACTGAGATGCATGTTGTCACACAAAAATAAGTATTACATATCAAGTTATTTTTTTTCCCCACACTACTAATGATTCAGTTTTGAACACTGATTTCTTTGTTTCCCCCATAAATTCATCATCCTTACTGTGATAAACAGAGAAATCCTTGTAAGTCACACTGAGTATCTGCTTCCTCTTTCGGATTTTTTCTGGTGCCTCTGCTATGACATCAACCAATTGCGACTGAGAGGAATATACGAAAGTCAAATGACTGAAATTAAGATTGAACTATGGAAACACAGGACCAGGAAAGACCTCAAGAGACTGACTAGACCCTCCTGCCTCATAAAATGGGTAAGGGGAATAAATATTCTAGGCAAATCTAACTCCTTCAACCTTTCCTTTTAAATCATGCTTTTAAAATTCTTCATTTCCTCGTGATTTCTTTTGGAAACTCTCCAGTTTATCTACATCTTTCTTTATATGCAGTCCCCAAAACTGGATTCAATACTCCAGCTGAGGCCTCACCAGCACCATATGGTGCAAAATAATTACTTCCCATGTCTTACACATGACACTCCTGTTAAAGAATTCCGAAAAAAGAGGTGCTTTATTTGCAATAGCATGTCCTTTGTGAGTTATATTTTACTCGTGGTCTCCTAAAACCCCAGATACTTCTCTGCCTCCCAATTACTTTTGCATTTTGTCTTTGCGCATTTACCATCTTTTTTTTCCAAGGGCAGTTTTTTGAATTTTTTTTTGAATTTGAATTTTTTTCTTTACTGAATTTCACCCAGTTGATTTTTATCACAGCCTCTTCATTTAAAGAGATCTTTACAAACATTCCTTCTTAGCTCTGCAAACCTCATCTCCCCCTGCATTCATCCCTGTAAAAAGAATAAATGCGTATTTTCTCATTAACAACTGAATGATGGTCCAGAGAACAGAACTTCCCTGGAAGAGACTGGTGAGCACTGCCACGTGAGCTGCCTCTGCAGCTGGAAAGAGAACCACTGATAACTTCTCCTGGCGAACATTTATTTCAGCTGCTTTGCAGCCACTTATGGCAATTTCATCTAGGCCATATTTTTCAAGCTTGCTTATAAGAATGTCATGTTGGACAGTGTCAAAAGCCTCACTTAAGTCAAGATACATCACATCTCCTACTTCTCTGTTATCCACTAGGCCAGTTACCTTGTCAAAGAAGGAAATGAGATTGGTTTGACACAATTTGTTCATGACAAATTCATGCTGGCTGTTTTTTATCACCTTATTATTGTCTAGGTGCTTATGTATTATTCTAACATCTCTCTGGGGGGATCAAACCAGGGCCAAACTGGACTTGGTGACTGGAAAAAGAAGCACCAGCGGAACTGATGACAAGCCCTGAGCCTGACTTTCTTCAGCCCTGCTAGGATTTCTCTGTTAACATTAAGCACACTTTATGCTTTTAGCTCAAACAAACGAAGCTCAGCCACTTTCTATGTTAGGACTGCTTTGTAGTTAACCACTGCAGCTGCATTGTGTTGTAAGAAATAGGAGCTATTTAGACATTCTTGGGTCAGTTCTGTCCCAGAAGCTGCAGAAGTAAATCCCTACTCCCGTTCTCTCCACTGAGGCTGGGATTTTGGTCCTGTGCAGCGGGATGAATTACTTCAGATTTCTGCTGCTCAGATGTTCAGAGCTGTCTTTATATATCTTGATGATGTGTTACTGCAGAATGTGGACACATAATTAAGTTTTCTAGCACATTTAAAATGTTAACCGCTCATTTACCTTAACTCACACTGTTTGCAATGGCTTCAGGACACAAAGTTTATCATCACTGTTGTTTATGTAGTCTCCCTACCTGAAAGGTCCCAATTTTCTTCAAGACTTTGGGTGATACTGCAACAGTACTAATAAATACTACAAGATAATGAGAAGTAGGGAAATCAGGAGATCCTTAGATAGAACAAAAAAAAACAAAAAAAAGAAGAAATAAAAGTCCACTAGCTATGTGGGAGCATTCTGTTTTCTAAACATAAAAAATAAAAACAAAAAAATAAAAAAGCCCCTTCGCTCTTTGTTTTGCCTCCAGTTTAATTTTTCCCTGTTTAGCTTTCTTTTTTACTTTGCCAGCGTACAAATGATATTTTCTTCAGGTAGAATTTTTTACACAAGTGACTATCAAGAGATTTTCTTTCTTCCTCCCTTGTATTTCTCTCGGGTTTCCCCTTACCTCTTTTCCTCTTTACCCCTCTGTCTCCCATAGATTCATATCTTATCCTAACATGCATTTTTATAGACTTACTGCACCTTTCGTACTAATTAGTTCTTTCACAAGTCTTCTTAACCATACAGATGTTTACACAGGCATTCAAGTAGATGTTTAATATCATCTCATGGCCACACCTGGGTCACCTCAATTTGACATCTAATGCTGTTTCCATTCTTATCTCCCACAGTACATCTCATCCTTTTCATCACAGAACTTACAAAGAGAAACAGTGCAAGAAAGACTCTGGAAACAGCAATTTACGCATCTCTAAAGACAAACGTATGTAGATGGGAAAGATATCTCCCACTTGACTGTGGTCATATCACTTTCTCAAGATGAAATGAGACCCTTGGTGGTCCATACATTACGTCTATGGAGGGTATGCTAGATTAGTTGTGTATGCCTCAAATAAATGGCAAAGCTAAACATCAGTTCTGATTTATTATTTTAGGTGGCATTGAAGTCATTCAGCAGTACCTCTTAACAAAACTACTAGAAAAAAATCCCTAACTGTTGAGTAGGCCATTCTAGTTCACCTCTGTCCTCTACAACCATCTGTCTGTATTGTTTCAAGACTCAAGTTCTTGAAGGAGAAGTTATTACTAGTTTTTACCACACTCATCACTGACATAATAATAATGGTAACAATACAATTAGATTCTCTAATCTCTGTTTACTACATGCAGATGGAATTGGTGTAAATAATTCATAAAATAATTTGTGTAAAAAAACCTTCATCTGTTTCCCTGTTACTTTGCATAAATGTATTATCCTCTTCTTTCGTTACAGCCTTGCAGTACAGTGCAGGAGACAGACATCATTAAAGAGGAAAATATAACTGCAGAATTACAGAAACTGGCAAGGTAGCATAGAAATAGGAATATTTCCTGAAAGCACTAGCTCTTTTTTTATGAAATGACTAGGTTTCAAGTTGATGTTGTCAGTGCAAGTAATCTTAAAATTTACACTACAGCAGTCTGACTATGTGAAGTCAAAGGCAGAGATTTTAAATGAAAAGTTCCTTTTTGAAAGTTTACGCATCAAAACTTTGAAAGTCATTTGTTAGTTTGATGAGCGTTATTATCTACAGAAATATCTGTTTTTTTCCTTAAGACCCATATGGCTAAAGACACCTTGCTGCAGTGGCAGCATCACAGCAATAAAGTTTTAGTTTTTCTATCTACCTGAGTACTGTGAAATCCAATAACCTAAGTATTAGTCTGGAAGTTCCTTTTTTTGCATTTAACACTTCATAGAAAACGTAACGTTCAGGGGTTAAGCACAGGATTAGAATAAGTATATCCTGTATATTTTATCTATGATATAGCCTGCATATGGACAGTTCTTCCATCTGCCTTGATGACTACAACAGAGATACAAGTAGATAAAATTGCAGTTAATTTAGTAACATGTATCCACATTACAGCAAGTCCAATTTTGATTGAAATCATTTGAAGGTTCTAACATTTGCATCTCTTCAATCAGCTTTCATTTCTCATAGAGAATCGTCCTCTCAGAATCTATCTGGATTGCATGTAAATATGGACTTCCATTAATTTCTAGAACAAAAACTTGAAACTAATCCCAGAGACCATCTGGAAGGTATGGGTAGCATAAAAATTCATCTCCTTGCCTGTAAGGCCACATCACTTAAAAAGGAATGAATGTAATCATACAAACTCACTTTACGTTCAGTTAGAAGCTCAATTCAATGCCCTCTCTTCCCCTGTCACACATCTAAACCATAGATGTAATGAAGGTACTGGGGTTCCCAAACTAAGAAGTGCAAAGTTTATGAAGTTGGAACTGGGGGTCAACGATTTTTTCAGAGCATTCACTTCCTCTAGAATCTGAAAGTGACATGAAAGGCAATAAATTGATACATAAAGAAAGGGCACACTGAATGAGAACTGCATATCTTCAGAAAAATCTTCAAAACATTTTTGATCCTAATTAAAGGTGTCTATGTGAACATCTTGCCGGAGAAAAATCGAACTGTCAAGCCACATAAAGAAATGGTAGATGACATAAGCTTTGCCTTGTGCTACTATTACTTAACTTACATGTGTAGCTTTATTGTAGCAAGTTTGATCACACACATAAATAAGGGTTTCTGGGTGTGCACACAGGTAAATCTAAACAAAAATTTCTGGTTGTTAGCATCAGCATGTACGTTTTCATCATTCATTCTCTTCAGGAATTTATTAGTCCACTGTAAGAGTTTAAAAGTTGTGTACCATAACTATATTAGAAATGTGTTTATATTGATTAGTTTCCCAAAAGATACTGTCTACATTTTGTTTCGGCACTAAAATACATTTGGGGGAATGTGGTCTCATTCAAAATAAATGTTTCTTTGAATCCACTTTTTTTTTTTTTTTAAGTTGATTTAATTAGATATGACAATGATTTTATCCTGTATTCAGAACCTGTTAGGTATTCTGTCCAGCTGAAATACAAACACTGTTTCAATTACAGTGGAAGGCAGGTAGAAATTAAAAGAGGCATTGCTCCTTTAGGTTCAAAGTCACTTGGATAGTCAGATCTTCAAGAAGAATTTCTGTTACTGAGCTTAAGATTTAAACAATCATGACTTTCAAGAGTGTGTTTCCACCCCATTAGTGATATAGTAGTTCACATCAGAAAGAACTACTGCATTTTACAGAATTCAGCAGAGAAATGATTCTTCTCTAGCACTCAGTAGCAGCAATATTTCAGTTTTTTTATGCCACAGTTTTTACAATCCAAACACAGAAATTAAATGCCTGTAGTCATAACTCATATCCTCCAATTGCTTTAAAATGGACATTTACCTCCTCAAAGGGGTTGACAATGTCTTTTTAAATTATAACTGCTGATTTATATTACTGTAATATGACAAAGTAGACCTACACTCCTCACATCTGAAGACAGAACAAATATTCTTTGCACACAGTAGTGGGCAAAGGTTCTTCAGAAATAAAATATGCCTGCCCTCTACTGACCATCTAAAAAACTCTTTTTTTTTCTCCCAACATTTGCACCAGCAATTTTTTAAAATCAAATTTTAAATTTAACTGCTTTCCTAATTCGAACAGCCTCAAAACTTTATTTCTCCAAAATAGATTTCTAGCCTCCATGTACCTGTTGCATCCCCCAGAATATTTAAAGCCTATTGGTTTGCAAAACATGTCATAGGTATCCAAGGACTTCTTTTTTCCCTTTTTTTTTTTTTTTTAATTTATTCACTGTCTCTTGAGAAAATCACAGAGAGAAAACAGAGTAGCCCAGAGTTTAAAGTCTGACTTTCTGCCCAGAATTGTTAATAAGAAAGATTCCTTTTTGTCAGCTGTTACAAATCAAGAAGCAATTGTACTTTGGACATTCACAGAGAATGAGTTTTATCCTCAAGAGAGCTTAGAAAAATAGAAAACTGCGCACAAAATTTAATGGATACCAAATTTCCAGATTATGCTTAATCCAATGCAAAACACTGTGCACATATGATCTCCAAATGGCCAATTTTGAAGAGTAACAATAAAAATCAAGTCCTGGCTAGATGCATGTGGCCATGGAAGGGGGCATTCTGGTTCCACTTTCACTCATCTTATGGGGTGATGGCTTCTGGTTTGACATTTGGACAAGCCATCATCCACTGTTAAATTCCAGTTTGTATAGACGCAGACAAAATGAGATGAATCATGCTCTAGAAGGGCTCCCTCCTACCAAATGCACATGTAGTCGGATGAACCCCAAGGATGATCCTCTGCCACTTACATGTTCATATTTATGCTAATCACAAACTGCTGCAGCTCGCATAAAAGATTGACAGGAACAAAAGGAACTGCTCCTCTCACAGCAAATCCAAGGGCACAAGTTACTTCACAGCATGAGGAGGAGTTCAGTCCAGCATAGATTTTACCCTTAGACTCCAGGGATAAGTGGTATTCCAGAGAGTGATCTTACCACCATTTCTTTTGGATCAGGTGAGACCAACACAAGCTAGGATAACCGCTGCTGTTATAAAAAGCTTTTAAAATTGGCCTGAGTACAGTCAGCATAAACAGGTTACACTTGTAATTGCACACAGAATGGTTGGCCCTGGTCAATTCTCCACATGGACACCCAAGAATAAGGAAGAAGACAGAAAGGTCAACACCAGAGCATTCAACTAGAACTTTCTGGTCTGGATCTCCAAACCTGAAGCTGATTTCAGCAGCAGCTTCAGTGAGATTCAAATCAACTCAAGGGCTACTAAAAACTGAAGACCTACAACATAATTCATCCATTGCTCTTGTCAATGAAAACCCAGTCACTCACCAAGCATAGCCCTGCACAGTATACTGCAGGACTAAAACTATATTTTCTGTACTAGTGCTACAACAAGTGGATCTAATCTAGTTCATGTCTTCACCAGGATTTGGAACCAAGTTGGTAGCTTCAGATACCATAGATGGATTTAGGTACAAAATTCTAAATAGATGAATGGATAGCACTAAGGTAGGTGAGTAGAGAGCTGGAATACAAAATTCCACCAAGGAAACAAGCTTCTTTTTCAATATATGTTGGTCGTTCCAAAAGTAACGCCTCCTTTTTATTTCCATGGAAATTACAGCAGATACAAAGAACCCAATAACACGATTTGATAGAGCAAATTCTCAGCCACTAAACAGTATTTTTCAACATAGCCACCACCATCAGCTATGCATTGTCACCATCAGTGAATGAGAGGTTGCATGCTTGTCAAAATCTGCACCAGTGGAGGGGACACACTTGTTGCTGTCACCACTGCTGAAATGCACCACCTACCTCTCACTGTGCTCACATCTACTGTTTGGTCTTCATACATGTTCAGCAAGAGTCAATGAATGTCAGAGGGGGCCATTTATTCTACATAGAGGAAAGACACTTCCATGTCAGACACCACTTTGTCAGACTGCCCCTCTGCTGCCATCTGTCACATAGCAACAAAATGTAATGGGATATTGGTGGGAAGTTCAGCCTCTACTGCCATACCACCACCATTCTCCTCAGACATCACTGGCCAACATAATAGGTGGCATTAATATCAGAGCAGCCCTGATTTCCACGGCTATTTTCTGTAAATAACCTGGGAAGAGTAAAAGCAACAGAAGTTGTATGTTTTAATTAGCCATGTGTCTAGCTTGCCCTTTCACGAATATATATTTCTATATATTGTATACAAATATATAGAGAACACATTGATATTATTCCCCCAATAAGAAAATCAGTAACTATGTCTGTATAGAGACTTAAGGTAATGGCACTTCTGCTACTGCTGCTAGACAGCTGACTAATGCCTGTCTGAAATTGTTTGCAAATAACTTTCTGTAAATGAATAAGAAGAAAAAAATCTAGAACTAAGATTTTTTTTTTTAAATAGAATCACCTGTTCATGAGTAAGAGCTTTTAGAATCAACACTCCATCTATCTGAACAGTCAAATAATCTCCTATCACTGCAACTCCCAGAGCCCTTCTTTGAAGTACTCCTCTGCTGAGAAGATGGGGCTCCACTCTTGAACCACACAGAACAGGAAGAAATGCTACCAGCACTTGGTCCCTAAAATCCAGTCCCTGAAGAGAGGAAGGAGAAAACACACCAACCATGCTTATATCATCTGTTTAAAGATGAGCTTTCAACATATAAAAAATTACTATAGTGATAGTAGTGACCTGGTGGAATTAGTACATAGGAATAACATTACGGTATATTCACCTTGCCTCCAGTTCCTGTGTCAAGACTGATTAGTTTGTAACTAAACAGGAGTTTAAAATAACAAAGAAGTTTATTTTGACCAAATACTGATCATTAATAAAGTGAACATAATCCTTCTCGCATGTAGCTGAAATAATTATTTAATCCATGTGGAGAGAACAGGCAGCTGTCTCTCAGTATTTATAGATAAATTTACAGATAAATTTATCTGGGAAATTTTCATCACTCTTTCCTTAAGAATAGCCACAGGCAAAAAAGGTTACCCTGCTATCTTAGACTAATGTTAATCACAGCCTGCTGGAAAAATACAGCAACACTGAATAACAGAGTCCAGAGACATCTTCCCTATCTATTTCTTTTCTATAAACTTTGCTAGAGATACCACCACAACAGAGACAGATGCACAGTATCAAGAAAAGCAGTTCTAAATGCTGCCTCTGCCAGACTATTGAGCCTCACAATGTACATAAAAAAGTGTTACCCCTGAGGCAAATAAACATAGCAAAACACAGTCCTCCAAGAAATACGACACAGCATTGGAAGTGTTATGGTATATTTAAATCCTGCCCTCTCATTTTAATAATGAAATATTGGTACTGCAAGAGAAAATTACTCTTGCTGCTAATTTAAAGCAGACTGGCGGCTTTTGCAGTAGGATTGATACGTGTGCTCTTAAGGTTCCCCTAATCCCCAGTTCATCTTTGGGGACAGAACCTGAAGAAAGCAACAGGCCACAGCTCTCCTGCTGACATGGGAGAAGTATGCATCCCCTTACCTTGGAGGTATCTTACTGCATCTCAGGGTGGAGACAAGAGCTCCTGGGACTGTGCACAGCGAGGCAATGTGGGATTTTGCAAGCAGAGAGGAGCGTGGTCCCAGAGAAGAGCTGGGTAGTGCCAACAGACACCATCTCCTAATCAGACATGATTAAAGAAGGAATGCTAATCTGTGCTCTGTAATTTGTTCTTGAACACTTTCTAGATAAAACAAAATAGTTCCCTTGTTAAAAACATTTGGAGTGCTTTCCTCTTCCCTAGATGGTAGGACACGAGACTGATTGTTGTAATCCACTATCTTTAAAAAAGAAAATCTATGAAGCTTTCACTTATCATTACACGTTTTAGTTCTAATCTTACATTTCTTTCCTCTCCTTCTTCATTTCAGCTTTCTGAAACCATCTGCTTTCTGTTAAGATGAATTCTTTAAATCCTGTGAGCTGCTCATACGAAGTGAGTAAAGGTTGGATTTTCCATAAGAGGCAGAGATTTGCAATGTAAACAACCTATATGCAGCTTATATCTTCATTCAGGTTTATAGCAAGTGGGCGGATACATTGCATAACTACTCTTCAGAAGGGGTAATTAGGTGGTGAAATGTGCTTTTGACTGTGTAGTGAGCCAACTGCTCTGATCCATACAAGCAAGCATATCTTTGTGCCTCTATTCTTCACCTTTTGAAAATGTGATCTCTTATGAGAATGAATGTTCAAGATTAAGAGAGTTTACAAAATCCTTCCACTACTGTCTACAACTTCTAAGCGTCATTGTCTCTAGTTATTATTCCCCACTTAAGAACGTACAGTGAAAACATTTACTGTGTGGTCAGCTTGGGTTGATACAGTTTACAAGCAGCTTAATAAACACTAAAAAATAGTAATACAATAAATGCATCTGATTTGCAGTCTTTGGTAGGTTCCATTGTAAATGAGCAAGCCTCAGCACAGAAGCAGCCCAGATGAGGCTGCAGAGTGTGAGCACTGTGATAGATGCACCTGCTGGACTTCATATGCAGGTTATGGCCACATTGCTGTGCAAAGCATCACACGGCCTCATAGCTCCTCATTATTTAGATAGAAGTTCTGTTTTCATTAAGTTGCTTCTTCTTGATTGAAAACTAATTGAGATGGTCTGCAGGTCACAATACTATGATAGAAAATAAACAAATGTTCAGCTGAGGTTTCCAGAGCCCATCATTGACAAAGGATCCAGCTCTGCGGTAGCATCCTTAAAACCTGTATCTGTGTTTCAAAGGTAAAGATCTTATCCACACAGGTCATTTCAGCCTTTAATCATATCCACATCTTTTGCCCTAACACGTTACCTTGTTCAACCTTGTTAGTGATGAAGAATATCTTCAGGTAGCAGAACCCCATTAAGAAGTAATCGGGGGGTTTTTGCACTGAAACACAGACATCTGTGTTTGCTCTTCTGAAATGCTTGGATTGCATTTACAACATGTCTTTGTCTGAGTTTGCTTCACAGCATTTTGAATGCTTTGGCTTCACAGATCTCAGCAATGCTACTCAGAAGTTCTGAGCAAAGGACAAGCCCCTCTGCATATTCGATCTACAAGGTTGGACAGGAGGAAAAGGTCTGATCATGGGGCTTAGAGCCACAATCCTGGGGAGAGGACCCACTGCCAAACTGTTCCAGCTGCTGGTGGGGTGTGGAACCAATCCCAAGAGTCTCTACCACTTCAACAAGAAACAAAATCCAACTTATTTATGACATGAGTTTTTTGGTCCTCCTTATAGCCTTTATCAGTCATGCTCACTAAATCCAACACACTGATGGACTAGCAAGAACTAGACAATATACTTTCAATGAGTAAAATGCCCTTAATTTCAATTTTTCTTATCATTCTTATCAACTTACAGTACAGGTGACTGAAGGGGACAACAGTATCATTTTCAAAATCTGAATTAGAATGTTATTATATAATCAAACACCTACATGGAAAAACACGCCCTGTTTCACAAACATTGAGTGCAAGCAAGTCTGATGGAGGAGAGAGTACAACAAATGACAGCTGTAAGGAGATAATGCAAGCATGGTGCAATACAGCTCTCCAGAAGAGAGCCCCAAATCCACAGAGGTGATATAATCTAATGGGTTCTTAACCCCATTTAGGGCTGTGTTAAACATAAAATAAAACAAACATACAGGGCCTGAGTTCTTAATATGTCTATGGTGTGAGGCATTTCTGGAGACACCCGAGTGCTGAAGAGTTTAATTGTTGGGCAAAGAGCTCCTCTCGAAACTAAATGATCACCATAAAAATGGTAAATCATATTCACTTTCAAAGGAAAAATTGGAGGGAGAGCATCAATAAATCTGCCTTCTGATGAGGTTACTCTGGTTTAAAAACACTTGTAAGTATATTAACCTGTAGGAACAAATTGCTGATGGGTTGCAAAAGATGGTTATGAAGGACTATTAACTATGAAAGAGAATACTCACAACAGGTAAAGGGTGGAAAGCACAATCTAGCAGTTAGGACTTTTGGCTTTTTTTTCCGTTACATCAACAGCACGCAAGCTAGTATACACTAATATATGACAATATTTACACTTTATTGAATGTTTCATCATTTTAACTTTGTATCTGCTTTTTTTCCAAAAAAATCCAAAGCAAAACAGAACAAAACCCATAAAAGCCTCTTTTCCCTCAAATTTATATTTTTTAATGTTTTAATTTTAACTATGCACCATATCTACTTGGGAAATTAATACAACCAGAGAACTAGTAGGACTGTAACATCAGAGGTCTCAGCCCAAGCGAAGTACAAAAATGATTTTTAACCACACTTTTGAATGTCCCTTTTCTTTCAGGCCCAATTCATTCATTCATTCTAATTATTAGCTTTGAACAATCAGACCAGACACTACCTTATAAAGCATGTCTTATATAACTGAGGTCTCTGTGGTGAGACATTCAAGATTTCCAAAAGGCAATTTTTAAATACAAATAAATAGCACAGATACCTTACGAGCTTTTGATGGAAGGAGAAGTAGGAATCACTTCAGGAATTCAAAATCTGTGAACACTAACTACAGAATGAGAATGCTGCAAAACAGATATAAAGGCATGCTTAAAAAATGCCAGCTGAAGAATGCCAGACCTCACACTACTTAGATTCTCCAGTAAAAACACAGACATATTGAAATACAATAAGCAGGAAGAGAGCCCAGTGTTGTAGATTTGATCCCGATGACTCAACCAACAGGATTTATAGGTCACAACCTAAAGACAAGGCTTTTGTCTTCAGTATGCTTCCAATGACAAAGACTGCAGAGGACAGAGAACTGGAAAGCAGCTAAGGTACTTCTGACATTGAAGTTTGTACAGCACTAACATCACTGCAAAGGCCACTTCTCTTGCAGCATTGTTCCCACAGCTTTTAATGTCTTACTTCCAGATTTGTAACATCCCTGTGACATTTCCTAAAGAAACACCCAAGTTTGTCCAGACCAGGTACTTCTACCAAAATAAAACATGCCTGATTTTTTGGTATTTGGTGTAAACAGACAGAAACAAGAAAAAAACTCAAAATGAAGTAAGAAAAACCCCAGCAATAGCACCACAGATCTTAACTGAAACTATGATGGAAACCATAATTCTTAATTTTGCCTTTTTTTTTTTTGCCCCAGGGGAAAGAGTGAGAGAGAGCACACACGGTCTTTTCCCCAACAAGCACAGATAGCTGTCTGCACTAAATATGAACATTCTCTGACCAAGCATTATATTCTGTCTTCTTCACGAGCGGAAAAGAGATGGAGAACTGCCATTCCCCATGGCACACATCCAACTTCAGAGCAGCTATCAGCAATATCTATTGAAAGGAAGAAGGCAAATCATTTCTTGCTATGAAAATAACAAGCTACTTCGCCATGAATTCCTTTGTTAAATCAAAATTTCTTTCCTTTCAACCTTATTAACAAACAAAGTACTCTAATCATGTATTTTAGGATTTGCATAAAAGGAGACCTCTTGGACATACTTCATCAGTTCAAAATATACAGTTTACACCCATGAAAATGTATCAAAGCCACAAATGCTTTGGTCAAGAAGTTTCACCCCTCTTGAATTGACTGATGATATCATATGTTCTAGGAATATTTTTATCATCTGGCATGTTGCTCGGCACCATATGGCACAGCACACTGACAAGAGAGAAAGGACTAGTTTTAAAT
Source organism: Cyrtonyx montezumae (assembly GCF_038088225.1). Classification (NCBI taxonomy): domain Eukaryota; kingdom Metazoa; phylum Chordata; class Aves; order Galliformes; family Odontophoridae; genus Cyrtonyx; species Cyrtonyx montezumae. The sequence goes on along the minus strand of NW_027072089.1, from coordinate 32,803,653 downwards.
ATTATATATATAGGTAGATAAAAATAAATGTTACACTTCTATAGAAGTATAAAGACACTATTGCACATTTCTGCAAATTCGTATTGCAGTAGGAGATCATTGTGGAAAGTATACTTTCTGTCCTCACACTAGTATACAACAGTAAAAACTACAGAAGACAAGTGCAGCATAGTTTCAAAAAAAACAAAAAAAAAAAACAAAAAAAAACCAAGAAGAAGAAATGCAGCACTTAAAGAAAAAAAAAGAGCTTGAACTAAACACAACACTTATTTTCTCACTTAGGAATGCTTCTTTTTCCAAGACTTGTAATTATTATAATAATGACATATTAACCCTTTGTCTTAGAATTAATTCCCTGCAGTTAACTTGGACACATAGACACATTTTACAGTTACTTATAATTTGTATATGAAGTAATACCTCCATTTCTCTCAGTACTTGAGGATGAAGCCTGCTGCTTTTTTCAAGAAAACTTTTTAATGAGAAGCTCATGTCATTTGGCATTAATATAGAGATATATTGTCACCATTTTCAATCATTATTAAAGATAAAATGTAACTATAAAGTGTATGAACGCTGAACAGAATGTTTACATAGGTTGCTCCAAAAGAAATACCCCCTATTATTTCCATGGAAACTACAACCGATGCAAAGAGCGCAATAGCACTATTTGAAAGAGCAAATTCTCAGCTACAAAACACTATTTTTCAATACAGTCACCACCATTAGCTATGCATTTTCACCAACAAGGAACAAGAGCCTGCATGCTGCATTTGTAACAATCTGCACCAGGAGAGGTGATCCGGTGTCAATATCACCACTCACTTCCTCACTGTCATCACATCCACTGTTTGGTCTCCATACACATTCAGCAAGCATTGATGAATGTCAGTGGGTGCCATATTTTCCTCATGGAGGAATTTAATGACACACCTTTAATCCATATGCACTTCCATGTCAGACACCATTTTGTCAGACTGCCCCTCTGCTGCCAGCTGTCGCAATATTGATAGGAAGGTTCAGCCTCTAATGCCATACTACCAACATCTGCCTCTAACATCGTTGGCCAGTGTAATAAAATAGGAGGTATTACTTTTGGAGTGGCCCTAGCACAGTCAGTAGTTAGTAGGAATAGGGAGGTGATCATCCCTTTGTACTTGGCACTGGTGAGGCTGCACTTCGAGAGCTGAGTTCAGTTTTTGGCCCCCTCACTACCAGAAAGACACTGAGGACCTGGAGTGTGTCTACAGAAGCGCAACAAAGATGTGGAGGGTCTGGAGCAGAAGCCTAATGGGGAAAATCTGAAGGAACTGGGGCTGTTCATTCTCCAGATGAAGTGGCTCAGGGGTGACCTTATTGCTTCTGCAACTGCTTGAAACGAGGTTGTGTAGTAGTGGGAGTCAGTCTCTTCTCACAGATAGCAGCGGCATGATGAGAGGCAATAGCCTCACACTGTGCCAGAGGAGGTTCAGGTTGGATATTTGGAAAAATTTATTCTCCAGAAGAGCAGTGAGGCACTGGAACAGGTTGCACAGGAAAGTGGTGGAATCGCCACCTTTTCCAACCTTAGTGATTCTATAATATTTTTCAACTCTGCTGCTGTTCAAATCTTTACTAGTTGGTCCATACCCAGAAATGTTAGCCCACCCCACATGCTGTGTTGCACTCCCCTCCTGCTTGTTCTGGCACTGGCATTTTCCTCATCCTCCTCCAGGGTCTAACTACTCTCAGTGGAAAAATCTACCAGTTCCAGATCTTGGGAAATGTCATTCTCATCATATCTCCACATTATTTAAAACCACAAATGTAATTACAGTTTGCTTTTGTTTACAGTACCTGTTCCTACTGCAGTATATCCTCAGTATAACCTTAGTACAGGATAAGGACAGTAGAAAAAAATAAACTGTAAATGATCTGAGTATTCTTACAATATTGTCTGCTTATTAGAGATGAAACGAGATTTGAAATTCTTCAAGATCACTAAGGTATCTATTAGCCAAAGTGTCAAAGCTTGGGAAATTACACAGAGTGGGTGAGTAAAGAACTCTAAGGGCAACATTTACTAATAAAAACTAAGAGCAGAAATGGATGTCTTATATATATAACAGAAAATACAATTTTACCTTAAAAAAAAAAAGATATTTGCTACTCTTCACTTCTAGAAAGTACTCTATTTTCTAATTAATTAACTCTGTAAAATCTTTTTTTAACGTGTGTTTGGTAGAACTGAGAATAATGCAAGAGATCAAGCATTTCAGAAAAAGTGGAAATTATGAAAAGAAGGAAAACTGTGAATTTGTAAGAAAGAATACTGGCTTGGATATTTTGGATAAACATTAGTAATAAGCCCAAAGCGACTTGAATTCCAGCTCTCAGATACTGATAGGTTTTTAACCCAATTATTTCTTATAAAGACACCATCTCTAAAGTGGGAAGCAGCAAAAACAGCAAGAGTACTGCTTGGAACTGCTGCCCACCACCCTGTGGTAGACACAATGATACAGAGCAGCAGCTCTGTCCACTGCTCACCTCCATGGGTACCAGCTGAGGCTGCTTCCCTGCAGCTGCAGTGTTGGACCCACATACAGCAGAAGCTGCAGAGGGGTCCTGGGCAGCCCAGAGTCAGCATCTGGGGCTAATAAGGAGAAGGAACGTTTTCCAGTCCAACAACAGCAAAATGGGTCAGAAGAACAGAACCAACTACCTGGCACTTGGATGAAGAAGCTTGTAAAAATTCAGTTAAGTCTTTAGTGAAAAACTGAGCCTTAACAGGCTTCTAGTCTTGGAGGAGAAAAACACAGCAACTGCCAATGACTTAGGAAATGATATATCCAGGTTATAAATATGGTGCTTTAAACACAAAAGGAAGTGGATACCGGGAAAGATGAGAGCTGGTTTGGAAGATGAAGTTGGAGGCCTGTAACCAGCGGTGTCCCCCAGGGGTCCGTACTGGTTCCAGTCTTGTTCAACATCTTCATCAATGACCTTGATGAGGGGACAGTGGCACCCTCAGCAAGTTTGCTGATGATACGAAGCTGAGAGGATTGGCTGACACACCTGAAGGCTGTGCTGCCATTCAGCAAGACCTGGACAGGCTGGAGAGCTGGGCAGTCAGAAACTGGATGAAATTTAACAAAAGCAAGTGTAGTCTTGTACCTAGGGAGGAGTAATTGAATGCACCAGTACAGGCTGGGGGATGAGCTGCTGGAGAGGAGCTCTGTAGAGGGGGACCTGGGTGTCCTGGTGGACGACAGGTTGACCATGAGCAGGCAGTGTGCTCTCGTGGCCAAGAGGGCCAATGGCATTCTGGAATGCATTAAAAAGAGAGTGGCCAGCAGGTCAAGGGAGGTGATCCTCCCCCTCTACTCTGCCCTGGTGAGGCCTCATCTGGAGTACTGTGTTCAGTTCTGGGCTCCCCAGTATAAAAAAGACAGGGATCTCTTGGGAAGAGTCCAGCAGAGGGCCACAAAGATGGTGAAGGGCCTGGAGGATCTCCCCTGTGAAGAAAGGCTGAGTGAACTGGGTCTGTTTAGCCTTGAGAAAAGAAGACTGAGAGGAGATCTGATCCAGGTTTATAAATATCTGAGGTGTGGGGGACAAAGTGGTGAGGCCAGACTCTTTTCAGCAGTGTATGGAGACAGGACAAGGGGGAACGGACAGAAACTGCAGCACAGGAGGTTCCGCACGAATGTGCGCAAGAACTTCTTTATGGTGAGGGTGACGGAGCACTGGCACAGGATGCACAGGGGGGCTGTGGGGTTTCCTTCTCTGGAGATATTCAAGACCCGCCTGGACGCCTACCTGTGTGACCTGGTGTAGGGAACCTGCTTTGCAGGGGGTTGGACTCAATGATCTCTAGAGGTTCCTTCCAACCCCTGTGATTCTATGATTCAATGAAGTTCAGCATTGAGACGCTGGCCTGACACTGCTAAGTGAGATACCAAAGCTTACCTCAAACTAAGGATCAGTGTTCATGCCCTTAATGCTCTGGGATTTATAATCAGAGATCGCAAAACTGAACAGATTCTGCCCAGAACAGGCCTAAGCACAAAAAGGGAGCACAGAATTATCTCAACAGCAGCAACTCAGAGACAAAGACCCTCTGTCATTATTCTCAACTTAGGCGTCCTGAGTCCCCTCTCCCTGCTACCTAGCCCACCATTTGTTTAACTCCCCTTCCCTGCAACTATTACATTTCATGAACTTTCAAATCTTTGTCCCTTATCATTTCTTTTCACCAACTCCAAGACCTGCTCAGGCTTAGGCATTTTCATAGGCAGTTAAAATGCTGGAGTCCCTGAATGGGTTCCAGCCACCATCCAAGGTGACACTGAAAGGAACACCAAGTTTTTATACATACAGTGCATTGCAATATCAAAGCTAATTCCCAAATCAAAGACTCAGGTACACTTGCAGAGCAATGGAAAATAGGCCAAATTATCCACAAGACTTTTAATTTCTATCCATAGGAGCCTTAACTTTTTATTTTAGTATTTAATGAAGGACACCGTACCCAGCATGTGCATCTCAGCAGGCTTTGCCAGCTTGAAAGTCTGGCCTCTAAGGATTATTTGTTCTATATGGGGCATATCAACATGGAAATTTGATCTCTTTACTGACTGCTTGTTCTTAAATAATTTCATGTGAAAATTTATATCTGGAAATAATCTCCAGAATCAAACCTCACCCCTCCATTTCTGGAATATTTGTAAAGCCAACAATTTAATTTTACTACAGAAGTACAATTTCATTCATCTTCGATTTTTCAGCCTCAGAGAGGTCTCATGCCAGAAAGAATTTGTCAAAGCAGTCAGTGAGTAAGCAACCTGTCCTCTAATTTTTACAACTTACTTTAGCACAGTTAAGTAATGCCAGAGTGCAAACAGCTACATCTTCTGTCCACTTCTTTTTCCTGTTGAAGTCACTGGAAAAACTTCATTTTAATACACAATTAATCAAGCTCAAGGAGCTTTATTGATAAACACTATGTAAAAAGTTTAATAAAGTCTGTGATACATTTTTCTTCAGTGAATCTAGGCAGTTGTTCAAGTGAGTGGAAAACCTACCCATTCATTGAAGAGGACAGATGCGTGGCAGCTAAAACTCCATGGAATAATCTGTAAACCTATGGGTATACATTAGCAACAGAATAAACACTCCCCTCCTGCTTCTGACAAAACTGAAAACATGGAAACAAAGATGTTAAACATCCCCCTTCTGAAGAATGCTAATTAACTTTTATAGGTTACATTTTCTTGATATACCGACATCAAAATGACACAGCCATTTGTTTTCCCTGGCAAAGTCATGCACATCACTGATTATTCAGGTTTTGAAAACTGTGTATAATACATACTACCACCTACACAACAGCACAACGCTGACATTTCAGTGCAGAACATGTTGAAGCAGTATTTCTGTACTGGAAAAAAAGAACAACTAACAAAGACATTTCCTAGAAGGTATCCATCGAAGAGATGAGAATAATGTATAAAACATGCCTTTTCTTGAGAGCCTGAGGTTACAGATGCCTTTTATACCACATCATGTTCCCAACATAACAAATCTGGCAGAAGCACCAGGTTGAAAAAGAGTAAGGAATTTTATTTCAATTTTGTGGGAGAAAAGATACTTACCAACATTTTGCAGTATTTTTTGCATGGTAAAGTATATCTAGGAGAGTTACAAAAAAGTTGCTTGAATGCCTTTGCCTAATATTCTTTCTTTCTTTAAAAATGTATTCGTTATGGCAGTCACCACTTTAAATAAGCCAAGATTAAATGACTGTATACTTCATACTACATCAACTATCTTCAGTTACTCCTGCATATGTGAGAGGTTTTTCTTTTCATACATGAGGAAGTCTCAGTGATCCTATCTAAGGTCCTACCCAGATAGCTTTCTAATTACTCAGAACACATGCACAGAGCTTCCTTATTTAATAGGATGCTCACTGCTGAGCAAGGGAGGTACTCCTCGCTCCACAGGGATAGACAGGCAACATTCAATTCCCTGCTGCAAATGAGTTGAACAAATGCAAATGACTTGAACAAAGTCAGAAAAGTTCATCAGTCCAAAACAGGTGCAAAGGACACGGAAAGCAGACTGTATCGTCACAGCACTCCTGGCACAAGCATGAGGGTGGAGTAGCTTTATAGAGACTGGTGAGCGCCCTGGGATCTCACAGTGCAGAGAAAACAAGGTAGATAGCCCAGAACAGGAATCTCAAGTTGTGACTAACCCCTTGCTGAACTCCTTGTTAATCAGCCTACAAGAAGAGGTCAGATTTTCTGACAACAACATATGACTTTGGCTGAAGCTGAAGATTCCTACCAACTCCAGCACTGCTTCCAGTTTCAGCCTTCCGTTTCAGCTAAAGATACCCAAGTATCTGAACTGATGATAAACGGTAATTGACACAAAAAAGTGGCCTCAAATATAAATCAATTTTTAAAGAAAAAAAAAAAAGATTATCTTCTTTTTTAAAATCTAGGGGGGCTGTAGACTGACGAGGTCTGATATTGTTTAAAAGACACATATCAAGTAAGTTCTAGCAAATTATAGCGAAGTTTAAATTTTGACAGCAGACAGTACAGCTAAGTGAATATAAAGAAAACCTGAAATTCAGTGCCTGAAATACTATCTTCAGCAGAAATAAAGGAAAATGACTTAGCTCCAAGCATCCATAATCACAGAATGATTGGGGTTTGAAGACGCCTCTGGAGGACAGCTAGTCCAACTCTCAAAATGTATACATTGTTGTTAATTAGTGTGGTAAGATAGCAGGAACATTTGAATCTGGTAGTAATCAAAAGATTATTGATTCTTCACTCTGCCTTTCTCCATGAAGAGAAAAAAAAATCCCTCTTCATTTTTTTTTTAAGGTTCTACCACTTCCTATACATCGATTTAAACTACCTACCCTACACTTTCACTTTTCCGTTATATACAGGCAGTTATCTTCCATTTTGGTTATAGCTCTCATTCATTTAGAATAACTGCCTAGTTAAAAAAGAAATGATTTTAAAGTGGAGAGAGAAACTGCCAATTTGGAGTTGAGCTCAGGATTAGGATAAGAGATACTCAGTATACTAAGGATAAGAAGGAAACAAAGGACACAGTCTCTCCATGATCTTAAGTGCATAAATATGACAGACATTGAGGCAAAGACTCTATTATTTGAATAAATAAATAAATAAATAACGTAAATAAGTAAGGAAAAAAAAAAGGAAAAGAAGCTCAGTATGGCTACAACTGTGGATGGGACAAAAACTACCTCCTATGTACTCAGTCCTTCTGTACCCGGAGCGTCTGTTGCGATTTTCCTCAGCCTCCCATCCTTCTCCCCTCATATTTGGTTTCTGTGGGAAGGAACACATGCACATTTCGGAACAGAAAAAGCCCATTACTTCTACTAGCCACAAGAAATTTTTTTCATACTAGAAGGAACTATCTTGTACAAAAGCTACAAGAAGAAATTCTGGAAAATTCAGTTCTGAGCAGCTGAGGGATACCAAGGGTGGTTCTCATGTGACAACTTTCTCAGAAACTTGGGACAGATTTGGTTAAAGAAGTAGTTCAGTATCCAAACACTCAAAATAAACAAACAAAAATACTACAGAGTCACAAAATCTTTGTGGTTCATAAGCTCCTTCATCACTTTTAGTGACTATGTGATGAAGTTTGTCATCCCAATTGCAGAAAATTCACATACTATGTCATCCACAGCGAGAAGACAGCCATCCCTAACCGTGTTCTGGATCTTATATATAGCATATGAATGAAAAAAACACTTTGAAGGCAGTTCTCTTTAACACAGAAATTGAGATCTTTTGCCTTCTGTAAGTCAACAGAATTATGAAAGGATATTAAAATTCAGATTGCTTTTAAAACATTAGTATCCTACAAGCTTGCCAGTTTATGGAAAGAAAAATATCGGATGAGTTTTGCAGTTGCAATGTGCAGAAGACAGTGAGTGTGCTAACTCCAGCTAGCAGCACAACTGCTGGTGCTACAGACTCAAAAAATAATGAGAGACAAGTTGTTGTTTCACAGTGCTAGGAATGGGAGAAAAACCTGCCTCATAATCAGGGCCATGTGGTCAGAATGGATTATGGCATCCATACAATTCAAATATACATAGAATTTTATTTGAAAGAAAACCTAAAATTGGCTCCAGCCTTTTAAAGTGCCAGCCAACATGTGCATTCTTATGGAAGTGAAAGTTCTACTTTGAAATAACCACAATTGCCAACTAAGAAGTGGTCTCACAAAGACTTTTAGGAGATGAGAACTATGTTCCAGGTTCTGAAGATTTTAATGATGCTTTCTAACTGCATCAAAACTTAGCACTGAAATTTAGTTTAGAGTGTAAAAGAGTACCAGATTTCCTCCCTCCACAGGAATTAGTTACACTGAAGTGAGGAAATATACTTATGAGGAGAACATACTATTGTATATTCTACATCATACTACCAAACCATAAATTCACATTTGCCTCAGTAAGAAAGTGCTAATCTGTCAAAAAAAAAAATAGCTTCTGCTCAGCTTAGCAGCACAAATCCCACTAAAATCAGAGGCCATTCACAGGCTTTAAACTAAGTCCTCACTTCAGCCGTTTCCTGAACCAAAACTTAAAGAAATTTCTTAGGCAACCCAACTAAACTTGCAAGTATTATCCCTAACATTTTAGGGAAGTCGAGCTCAAGCAGAGGAAAAGAACTTGTGCATGGTCAGGTTACAAGACATTCACATCAGGACTTACTCTCTTTCCCATGGTGCAGTCTGTCATACTCACAGAAAATGCCATGCAATCATTGTCCATAGCAGCACCACTAAACTGGCTCCTCAAGCCGCTGAGCTGCCTGGGCAGTTCCACCCCAACTCCCCATTTGACTGCAATTGTCCCAGGGCTTCTGCAAGCACAGACACCTTGGTGAGATATGAAGATGGATGAATCACACTGCTCTCTCATACAAGCAGGTTGGCAAAACACGGTGCTTACAATGGAATCGAGAAATTTGCTTTAACTCTCCCAAAAGGGATCCATGACTATTTTCCTCTTTTAAAATAAAAATGAAAATTTCTCTGATTCAAAATCAAAAGCTACTTTCTTGACAAAAGCAGGTGCCCAGATCAAAGGTCCCTTCCCTTCTCAAAAGCCCACAAGGTGTGTGTGTGTGTGTGAGGTTTGCTATGATTTTGAATGAATTCGCCTTTCACAAAATTATTTCAGTTGTTATCGATGTGCTATGAAATACAAAAATTGAAGATTTACAAAAGAGCCTACAGAAGAGATTACTTCATTTGGATGTGTGACAGCTCATTGTAGAAACTGTATGGTGCAAACGCATATCTAAGCTAAAATCCTGGACTTGCTGAAATTAACAGGAAACCTGAAACATCTCAGATATGGCCAAAAACTCATGTTGAACACTGTTTGCAATAGTGATAAACCTTATGAGGGTCTGTTTTCACTTTTAATTGTTTTAATCTGTCATAAAATGAAATTAGCAGAATAAGAGACCTAAAGGTTAAAAAATGCCGCTTGCAGCAGATATTTCATGGGAGCAAAGTTAAGTACATTTAAAAATAATAATAATAAAAAAAATAAAAAGCAAAGGCTAGATTGAATGACAGAAAAACTGCCAGGAAAATCAGGGAAGACTTAAGTGCACTAATTTTTACTATGCCTAAAACTGTTTACAATCAGTTTGATCAGCCAATCAAGAAGATTAAGCTGGTGTCATAGCAATGACAGAATTATATAAATGAAGAGAATGGTGACTGCACTAATCCCTTTCCCAGATGAAAGAAGAAGTCCTGCAGAAGACAGATCTTCTAGAAAAGACAAGAATCTTTCAAGCTACTCATGACCAAGTCAAAGACGAAAAGGGACTATAGGATAACTCAAAGGCGAACTTTAAAGCTAGACAAAAAAATCACAATGTACCTTGATTTAGCATAAACCTTGAGAAATCCATAAACATCTATAATTATAAATTCAGCGGTTCAGTAAACTCCATCAGGATGGAACACAAATTTTCTTCAATAGCCAGAGCATGGATCTACCTGTCTCTGTGAGGCAGTTCACTCAACTATCAGCTGCTATCTCATTCTCGGGGCTTGACATTCATGCAGTTGTATTTTCCAAGAACATTCATAAAATCTAATCCTATCTTCGTGTTGAAAATAACAATATGATCCTGGGAAAAGGTGAATGCTTTGGTTGATTATGAGTATACTGAGCAGTACTTGGGGTAGAAGATAGGTGCATATGGATAACCGGGAAGCCAATCAGAGCTTTCTGGAAGGACAAAGTGTTGATGTCTCCTGTCCCATAGGTCTGTAAAAGCTGCAGTATACCAGCATGAGCTGAGGTAGAGGGAAGTAAGAATACAAGGATGGGGTGGGACAGGGAGAGTGGCCCCCACAAGATAGGAAGCAAACTGAAACTTCTTCCTACTAGGTAGACCAAGTTTTCAGTCCTTATTTTCTCTTTCCTTCTCTCTGCTTCTGACTGGAGATGCATCATGGCCTGCTTGCAGGTTTCTTCCGATGAGATGAGATACAAATGCTACACAAAGAGATCAAAGTGGAAATAAAGGGCAATCAGAGGCAGTGGACATTAAGAAGACACTCACATCTGCTGACAGCTATGTTGAGGATCCAGAAGGAATTGCCAGGTGACTTACCAACAAAAGCACTTAATTTTTTTGTCATTTTGTCTATGGAAAATCCCCTTACAGCTTCCAGTGTGATAAATGCAATTAGCAAAACCTACTCAAATGAAACAAAGAAGGGTCGCGTTAGCCTAGCTTATCCCCTGAGCAGAGCAATGGGAATTGATGAAGACAGTTCCTACTCAGCAAAGTGAATTTTGTTAACAGTAAAAGGGGAAAATTGAGAAATCAGGAAAAAAACACCTTAATACCTTGTAGTAAGATGATACAAAATACAAAGCCTGATGAAAAAGGAAAAAGTGATAAATAAAGACATCATCCGTTACTGACATAAATCCAGCATTACTCACTAGCCAGTCTCTGCACTCAGGTTATAATGATTATCAGCTGAATTACTGTAGAGCCCAAGGACCTCATTTATACTATAGAATTCAACTTGCTTTCCATATACAGAGTTTTGAGGAATTTAGCATGCAGACACGTTTATTGCACCTGCTTTGACCAGACCAACCTTGGAAAATGGAATGGATGACCGTATTCTGTACTGACTTGCACAATTCATACTTCAGTGAAGAAGCAACTGATCTGTCCCGCCTACAGTCTTGAGAAAAGAGCTGACTACCAGTGACAGGAAAGATTTCCCTTACTGCCTTTAAGGAGATTACTCCGTATTTGCTACAAAGGGTAAAAAGAAGAATTCAACAGGGCTGAATCTGTAGCTACATCTGGTTGGACTTGCTGGGACTAAATAAGATACCAGAGGTACAAATGATCACTGGTAGCAAGAGCAGGGGCTTTGTTACCCAGAGCTTTTGCTCCTGTTCCCTCAGAAAAGCTATGGGAGATGGCCATGCTGTGCACATGTGGGAATCCCAGGGCAGCCTTCACGCTGGATCATCTCCGCAGAGCACACGGGGACTTCCATCTTCCTGCCATCTCTAGCAGAGCAGTCCTGCACTGAGAACAGAATTGGCTGTGAAGCCTTTATTTGAATGACTACTAAGGGACCAAAACTGAACCTCCAAAGGACTTTCCTAACACTTCCAATTCCGTGAATATACAGCTATATGTGTACTGTTGTTTGGGATTTTTTTCACATGCTCTGATGATAGAAACCATCTGACATTACAAACCATCACCTTATACTCATGCAGAAAGCAGTTAAAACAAGAAAAAGCTTCTTGGGCTTTAGGTTTGGTGAAATGAACCATAGCACTACAGTTCAAGTTGCTATCCCTCACAATTTCTATTGAGCATTTGAAACTCTAGAAGTGTAAAACACATATTCTTGGCTCCTAAGCAATAGTCTCAGGGGCATTATTAATAACAAGATACACTGAAATAGTGTACAAAACAAACAAGACCTTTTAGTATTTAAGTAAAAAAAATGAAACATTAGTTCATCTGGTCCTGTCTGAATTGTCCCTGTTTTTTATAACTTTGGTTAAGAAAATGTAACTGCTCTTCTGCCTTTCCCCAGAACAAGACAGCATTCATTGCAGAGACCACAGAACAGCAGCAGGTAGTACAGCGGTCCATAGAAATGCTCTTGGACTGGGGAGAAAGGATATGCAGAAATCCACAATAACATATTATGTCAGGGGAACCTGCCTGCACCAATAAGCAAGAATCACAGTAAAATACAAAATATTTATTTGCAACAGTAGTATACAGTATTTTGAACAGGATGTGGCCTGAAATAGTATCTGGTGCCACCCTAGGCATCTTTCATTCTTTAATTAATATTTTTCACTATTTAAAAGGACTCATCATCCACTGATGATACTAAATTCATCCCTCTTTCTTCAAGCAAGGGCATAAAGATAAGTTTTATGAGCAGTGCAACCTGTGGGATAAGCACTGGACTATTCATCACTCTAAGGTCTTTCAGGAGGAAAAAATAAACCAGAGGACATCTTCCCATACACAGTTTTGTTCAAAAACAGTTCAATTTAGCTGATACAGAAGTCATGGCAGTGGCCTAGACTATGGAAAAGATGAGATTGGATGAGTCCCAATAACTGTGTTTCATTTGAAGTCTCTTTCTGAGTGCAAAATACAAAGGAATGTCCTACTTCTCCAAATGAGATCACAAAACCAGGAAGCCCAAACTTTCCCACAAACCCAGGAATCCCAAATCTGAGCCCACCAGATTCTCAGCACTGTCTGTTTTAACTTCTTAGGATGAGAGTGATACCATACAGCTTTTGAAGTCTTTAGAACAACGGGCTTTTAAGGTTCTAAATTTATCATGTCTGATGTGGTTGTACCTGAGGAAGTGCATGGGTTAGGAAATAGTTCTTTATCTTCTAAGTAGGATCTAGCAGCATTTTCACTATATTGGATGCAAGAAACTAACAGCTTACAGAAAAAAACCTTCACTCATTCACATATGCAAGATTTCTTTTCTTGAAGCTTAATTACCATTTTTTCTATCTCAGAGCAGCAATGCCAGAAATTCAGCTGTCTGTTCAACCACAAACCAGACATTGCGCAAGCAGCTGTTTCCCAAGCCACTCAACAGTGACACAGGCAAACTCTCCAGTCCTGATGTGAGCAACTCTGTTGCTCCTTAGTGGTGACAGATAATTCAGCCTGGCTTTAAAGGCTATTACACGCAAGCTGCTGGGACTCAGACTTCAAACTTCCCTCATTGGGTCTTCAGGAGGAGTCCCAGATCTGAGCTCTCCTTGCTGCACTTTAGGACCTGGAAGTGAATCCTTATCAATCACACACACTGTGATGACAACTGCTTCTGAAAGGTCCCAAACATCTTTTACATACCATCATGCACAGTATTTCATCATCACATACATGCAACTAAGTTCTCTTGCTGCTGAACATCTCAGCCATGCACTTTGGAGGCAAAAAGAGAATCATGTATAAGCCTGTCCTCCCAGTACATTCTTTTTATTTTTTTTTTATTTTTTATTTTTTCCCAAATATCAGTTCTGCAAGTTCATCATGTTTTACAGTTGGTTCTTGGATGAGTCCTGAACTGAGAGACATTTGCACCTCTTGCACAGCTACACAGCTACTCCTTTTCATAAGAGAATCACGTATAAAAGTCATAGTGCAGGGTCTGGCAACATCCCTCACCCCCAGCTGTATGGGTGGGAAGTTAGCAATTGAAGCAAAACATTAAACAGGCTGAATTACAAACAGACATCTGAAAATCTTTAAAGAACTTGAAAAAATTCAATTCAACAACATAACAGAAGTTTTCAAAAGTTGTAAGTACAAAACACATAGTCCTCTGGGTACTCTTTACAGGTAATGATATCAAAACAAAAGCAAACCTTACAGAAGCTCTTTCTCTCTGAATGAAGTCTGAGTTAAGTATCACAGATCAATTATTGAACAACTGAAAAAAACCCATATATATATACCTTGTTACCAACTCCACCATTTGAGGCAGCTTCAGAGAAGCTTCCCAAATGAGAATCCTGAAGCCACTCACATTGAAAAACAAGCTGGAAAGAATTGAAACAGCTGTGACCTACCACAAACCAGAAATTCTTCAAAGTGCTATTGTAACCTACTGAACCAGGCCAGCACTGAAGAGGAAATCATGAAACAGTCATGATTCCAGCCACAGAAGCAATGACCAAATGCTACTGTAGCACCAGTTGAATGGACAAAAATGTTGACAAGCACAGAATCTCTATGATGAGATCTAAGAGGTTGTCCTTCCTTTGGCCAGCATCTTTCTTTGGTTATGCAGAATAAATAGCAAAGTGTGAGTATCTTAAATTACAATCATTTTCCTCGGAGCCCTATTAGAATGTTAGACACCATCTCTTTGAAGTCTTCAGAGACTAAAGTATTACACCACGACAAAGGGGCAATCCACCCCCATTCTGGCACGTATACAAAGGGAAAGTACAAAAAGACTGAAATACTGACTTCTCAGGAACTTCATTTTAATCACAAATTCCCTGCAGTTTCTGTCTACTTTGCTTCAATAGCAGTAGTTTCTCTTGTTAAGGAATATGCAGGCTCCTTTTTTTTTTTCTTTTTCTTTTCATTTTCTTTTTAAGCTAATTACTTTCAGAGCTAATAATTGCAAAATTCCTGCAATGCTCACACAGCATTGAAATGAGACCATCCTTTTTTTTTTTTTTTTTTCCCCTAAGTACTTCATTACTTAAGAAGGTAATCAAAGTGTGGCTATTTTATGTGATCATCTTTCTTCTATGTGTCACTCAAAAAAATGTCCACATTTGGTTCACTCTTTTTAGATGAGTGATGTAAGAATTTGTAAGGACCACTCAGGAAACACTTGGGGACAGCCCTTCTGAAAAGCAGAGACCTTGGATGAAGAAGGAACAGGCCAGTAATGAGTTTGCTGGTTTGCTGGGAGGCCACGGGAAATTAGATAGGCAACCATGCTCAGTAGTGCTCCCCTCTCTCAGCAATCAGGAGTAGACGGACTCACAGAATTCCACAGGTGCAGAGGGAGGCTATCAGCAACGAATACGAGGAGCTGGTAGAAAAAAACCCCATACTTTCTCTGGCAGAATGCTGGGATGCCACCGACCAGCAAGGAGATGCTTTGTCAACTTCCCGCTGTGGCCATGACCCCGCAGAGTGGTGTTGCAATTTGGGTGTTCAATGCAACGCCAGAAAGGGTCAAATGTGCAACTGAGAGGACACTATTCTAACATCACTATGTTAGCTTCATTATGCCCATCTGTTCTTCCTTCACCTGCCTGCACAGGGTTTAGGCAGGGCACCCTGCCAGGGCACCAGAAATATTCCCCCAGATCAACAGAAGCACATCCATTGTGTTCAGTTAGAACCTCCTACTGCCAGGCCTCCAGTATGGAAGAGAATATTCTTTCAGAACATTAGAATATTGCTTAGGAAACTACAACATTAAATCACTAGAAGCACAACCATTGGATTTTTTTTTTTTTCTGATTTGAATTAAGAATAGAAAGTACGAGCAGTTAAGAGGAAACAAGATATGTTCTACATGAGAGCCAAGATTTTTTTTCCTGACATGTGCCAAACAAAGAGAAGAAACAGAAGAATCTGGCACCATTAAAAACAGTTTGTGGAGAAAGGAACTGAATATCTACAGCCAAGCTCCATGTGGTTTGTAAAAAGGAAACTTTTGTTTTATGGGACTCTCAGTCAGCCAAAATTCTCCCAGACGGCGTGCAAATGAATATTAGCCTTAAAACCTACACGCATCTTGTAGAAGAATCAGTAAATGGATGAGAAAGAGAAGGAATGCTGAAAAAGTTTTAAATCAGAATTCAAAATCTGCCTCGTGGCTTAAAAAGTTAGTTTACCAGACAGCTATAATGTCATATATGGTAAGTGTATTGGAAGGGAAATGCAGGAAGTTAAAGCATGAAACTAGAAGTCAGGAAAACAAGTTCCAGCCTTGGCTCCACTACCAAAGAGCTCTATAAAACTTGGATAAAAGAGAAGAAGACTGCCAACTTAAATGTGAGATTTTCCTTAACTTCTCATAGGATATTAACATTGCACTTATGCTGCTTCTTTTAGCTTTTATATTTCCTTCAACTCCCTAGCATTCCTAGAACTAAGTTAAATTTGACAGAGCACTAAGAACAGTTACATTACCTGACAAAACAAGCCCTGCCCAATTTCTTAATCTGAGTACTTGACTGAAATATAAATAAATAAATAAGCAAACAAACAGAGTAATTCTCATAGCTGAGCAAAACACTAAAGCAGCTGACACGATCCAACAGTTTGGCTGAATATTTTGACAAAATGTGGCATCTCTGGCTTAGAACAGTAACTAGAACTTGTAGTTGAGCATATAGGTGCACAGGAATGGGCCAGCAGCAGTTCTTTGATATATGTTGATTAGTTATACCACGGAAAAACATTTTCTGCTGAGAGATTTTTCTCTGGCAATCACTGGAGCCCCATGTGAAGCTCTTGGCTATGTTACTTGTAAATCAAGAGGAAAGAGTGGTGACATCCAGCTTGCAGCTGGGGAACAAGCAGGCAGGACTTTGGGTTCTGGACACATCCAGATCCATACATCCCACTGAAAAACCTTCTCACTGAAGGAGTTACAGGTCCAGGAGGCTTTGTGGGTCTGGATTCACATCGGTCCAGAAGTAGCCTGAGAAAAGAGATTTGTACTTGTACTGCCAATGATTAAAATGCATTAGTTGGTAGTTTTCACCATCATGCTTTAGGGAAAAGCAGTTAATACCTCCTGTAAGGGGTCCTGAGTACCCTGCTCTGATTGTCACTGATAGAGCAGGGGTTGGATCAGATGGAGTTAAGGTCCCTGCCAACCTCAATCACACTGTGGATCTGTGATACTAGTATTAAGTTTTGCCCTTATTTTCTGTCTTTATGTATAACATTTCAGCTAATTTGCCAACTACTGTTGGCTTTCCTTCTCTAAGTATAGTAGTAAGCCTGAATCTGATTTCTGAAGCAGTGCATTCTGCACTCTGTATTTGCTTGGATTTGCCTTGTAGGACTATCAATCTGAAGGATAACTCCAGGGTCATTTGTTCAGTACTGCCTGTAAGTTAAGCGCATTTCTGTACAGTGCACTAGACGAATGCTCCATGCTTCATATTGCACTGAAATAACAAAAAGAACTAAAAGCAATTCCCTTTAATTCACATACTTTAATTTTATTTCTTCCAAACAGTAATAAACAGTAGAAAGCAAAGTCAAAAGAAAAAAAAAAAAAAAAGAAAGAAAGGAAAAGACTGGCATCTTTCACAAACACACTGGAAGGAAAAATGACTGAAAAATTGAAAACCATTGTATATTAGAAAGAAATCTGAAGCTAGCAGTTCTGATAACCACTACATATATCTCTGTCTCCCCACCCCATACATTTACCAGAGTGGCATCTATTGATGCATTCTAGACCCTAATCAAGACCAGACCAGGTACAAACTAAAGCAGAACAACCCCTGACAAAGTAGGTCAAGAAAACTGGGAGGGAAGAGAAACTGTTGCTAGGTGGCAGTGTACCTTAAGCAAAGAACACTGTAAATCATAGATTATTGAAAAGTTGGTAGTCTGCTAAAGTAGGTGTCATCTTCAGTGTCATCTTCAAAGCCTTGGCTGGAAACAGAACCCAAGATGTACATGCTACACAGACAATGTTTCAGAAGTCTGAGAAGTGGTGCTGAAAATAACCTAGGAAAACCTGCCTTGGGACACACTATTATGCAAGGCCCACATGATAATGGCTCTCCAGGTCAATAGTGCAAGAGAGCTCAAAAGCCAGTGAATTGGGTCTTGTATGTCTTGAGAATACTACAGTTTTGCTGACATTTTATTCAATCTTTGCTAACTCTTGACTGAAGATAAAAGCAGAATAATAAGCTTTTACCACAGTGTGGCACAGCAGTGAGATGTATACAGAAAACCCAGGAGCACTGGTGAGAAATAAAGGTCCTCTTTTTCTTTTCTTTTCTTTTTTTTTTTTTGAGAAAAGTTTATTTAAGTAAACTTTAAAGAGGTTTTTTTTGCCTTGAATAGTTTCACACTTCAGTCCTAATCTTTTCAAAACAGAGACAGTAAGAGTGGGCAACGAAATTTAGCAAAAAGAGGTCAAAAAACACATGCAGTCCGTATAACGCCAGCAAGGAGGATGGTGAAAAAGGTCAACGTTGAAAGCCAGGGTAAGAAAGGAGAGGATAGATTTTTCCAGTATCCTCCTATCTGTCCTTCCTGATGTTCTCTCCAACAGAAAACTACCTTAACATATTGCCTAAATTAGCAGAAGTGGTAAAAAAGACAGGCTGATGACATCTTGTGAACTACAATTCACTTGGTAAGAGAGCTGTTAGCAAGCTCACAGCTTGTCACAGAGAAGGATAAGATGTTCTTGAAGGCAAAAGATGGAATCTATATTCTTTTCAACAATAACTATCTGGGTTCAAGAGAGCAATTTTTTGGGGAAAATATTTTAGATGAATATTGTAGTATGGATTTTGAAGTGATATAGAGGATAGAATAAAAGATAGAAATGAAAGACACTTGAATCCAACAAGGCTTTAAATCCATAGCTCAGACGGTAACAAATTTTTTTTCTGATAAATTTATTAAGTATTTCTTGTCACATTAAGTCTAACCTACTACATTTTCAAGGTTTTTAAATACCATGTTCTGACCCAAGCAGCCAAAAGTAGGAATCAACTTGAGCAAGAAGTGGAACCCCTATGTGTGTCAGTAGGAGCCAATCCCTGTTGATCTCAGGCACGCTTCTCTGACTTCAGCACATCACTGCTGGAAGACAAGCAGGAGCTGCCTTCACCTGCAGTGCCACCTCCCACTCCGTGAGACTGCACACAGTCAGTGAAAAAACAGTTTGGAAAAAAAAAAACAACAACAACAACAAAAAAGCAACATAAATCTGAAGCTGAGTTTGCTATTACATGAAGATAAGAGAATAATCTGCAGACTAGGAAATCACCAGGTTTTGCCATAGCAGAAATGCTTTCATGGGATACACAGAAAGGAAGCTCACTGGAGAAAACACATTCCCCAGCAAACAACCTGGATATGCTTTTCTTTATTAACCAGTAAGAGGGAGATCTTTTTGTAGCATGCTGAAGGCATTGAACTTCATCTGACAGTGAAGTTTAACTCAAAATAAAATTTTCTGTGATTAAGGAAACTTTTGTTCTACTTCTGTTTCTTCACCATCTGTGATACAAAACCTGGCAAAGACTCCAATTAGTTTCCTTTGTGTTATTACTGCCACCAGCACTCAAATGATAAACATTTATGCAAAAGGAAATTCCTCTGCCTTTCTTTCTGTCTCCAAACACTGGATGTAAATACTTTTAATAAGAAAATTTGTACTGAGCTCACCCTGAAATCTGGATTACACCAAAAGGCACTACAGATAAACGTAATAGCAGGTTAAGACAATAAAACACTTCTAACAAAATCTTTGGTACGGTAATGAGCGCTCAGCCTGAGTGAATGAAGCTGATGCCACTCAAGGTGAAATCCCATGACATCTACTTAAGGAACCTTAAGGATGTGGGGAGTTTCTTTCCTCGGGACACATAGCCCCTTGTTACACTCTGCAGGTGCAGCTCTAGCAGCTCATCAGTGGTTCTGCATGCACTGAGCTGAGCAGGACTGAGACATCATCCTGCAGAGCAAACCTAACCCAGTGCTCCAAGGCAGGGTTACATTTGGCTGTGTGTATTTACTTAAACTCTATATATACATTGTTTATATATACACATTTGACTACTGTAGCTATCCCAGGTGGAAGCCACACATAGGTGTAGTAAAGATGTTAAATTTGATTATTCTGGTAAAGTTTGTCTAAGTACCTAAAACATGAGAAGCAATCCCATTACATAGTTAGTATATCAGTATAAGCACATCAACATTATACAAGATATTCATTTTTATAACACCTGCATAAGTGAAGTAGCAATGTTTTCTCCAGTATAGGCAAGCTCTGCAAAACCAAATTGTTTATGCCTCAGTCCAAGTGGGTATGTTCCAAGTGAGGGCTACAGTCTATGTCTTTGGCATTTATTCGTGCATTATTTTGCCAACAGTCACCTTTCCTACATCAACAGGTTCCCAGTTGTCTTCTATGGATGCCTGAGCATGAGAGGGACAGCCCAGCCTGCTGTTGGGATTAGTACATTCAAACAGGAGAAAGGGAGAGAAGAATCTGACAGATGGAGGAAATGTCAAGTTAGAGAAGTAGGTAAACTACAGAATCACAGAATTGCTTGAGTTGGAAGGATCATCTGAAGGCCATATAGGCCAAGTCCCCTGCAATGAACAGGGACACCTACACCTTGATCAGGTTGCTCAGGGCCCTGCACAGCCTGATCCCTTCTCTCTCCAGAGACAGGGCATCTACCACATCTCTGGCCAACCTGTTTTACACCCACTGTAAATAACTTTTTCCTTATATCTAATCTAAATCTCCTCACTTTTAGTTTGAAACTATTTTCTCTTGACCAATTACAACAGATACTGTCTGTTTTCTTCATTCTTACAGACCTTGTCTAGTACAGAAAAAACACTACCGGGTCTCCCTGGAGCATTTTCTTCTCCATGCTGAACAGCCCCAGCTCAGGATCAGACAAACATGGCAGCCCAAAAACTTGCACTAAATTCTAAGAGCACAAAATAAACCATATTCCCAGGTCTTAACACACTGCACCTTTAGCACAGCTTTCTGTAATGCAGAGCAGAAGGCAGCCAGGCTGCTGCCAGGCATCTCTCAAGACTATGCATAATTTCCTTTCTTTGCATGAGAGGAGAAAAAAAGAGAGAAAAAAGAGAGAGAAAAAAGAGGGGAGAGGGGAGAGGGGAGAGGGAAGAGGGGAGAGGAGAGAGGGGAGAGGGAAGAGGGGAGAGGGGAGACGGAGAGGGGAGAGGGAGAGGGGAGAGGGAGAGGGGAGAGGGAGAACTTCTTGGAGCAGAACAGTACTTTGACATCACTGCCTTGTGATGAGGCCTGTACTGCACAGAGGTGGATGGTTTTTTTTATATGTCATTTTTTATTTCCAGTTGCTTGCACACTGATGCTTTGTATACTTGTTACACAGACAGCATGGGATTTACACAATTACTTTACTAATCACACAGCCATCCAGCTTTTAGGGCAAGACAGCATGCCTTTTTGCTGAGGCCTCCTGTATGCCTTTATTCTGTTGTGCAACAAACGTCCAAACAATTTTACTACAGACTCCACAGAAATGACTTCAAGAACTTTACAGGCATGAGGGTGATGAAAATAACCCAAAATGGGCTCTCTGGCCCTTTTTGGCTACCATCCACATCTGCCTGAAAACCTGACAGTAAGTGCTTTGCCTGCTTCTACTTCTAAAAAAAATCAGCCCATTACAATTCTGCTAGTATTTCTATGAACAGCAGCATTTCTACAAATGTTAGTGGCTGAATGGATGTGACAGCACCTAACCCCACTGCAGTTTGCCATGAACATGCCTTTACTCCTGTGCCAAGCTTGTTTAGGGAGTTCAACCTGCAGAAAACTAAACCTGTCAAAAGAATGAAGAGGTTTCTGTTGGTTTTCCTTGCAGAACTGGCTCAGGGAGGCTGAGAGGCAGAGGAGATGACCCCACTCCAATGCTCAGAGA
This sequence comes from Cyrtonyx montezumae, assembly GCF_038088225.1. Classification (NCBI taxonomy): domain Eukaryota; kingdom Metazoa; phylum Chordata; class Aves; order Galliformes; family Odontophoridae; genus Cyrtonyx; species Cyrtonyx montezumae. Next base: position 32,781,860 of record NW_027072089.1, on the reverse strand, counting down.
GATGTCTTCCTTGCACACTTATGAGTTGGGTTCCCCATCTCAAACCACATTAATTTTGTTTCCAAAGCAGACATCGTGGCACTAACCTACCTTTGTTACATTCAGTGGCCAAATACCTTCTGAGCTCAATGCGAGAAATTTCAGAATTTCAAAATTTCCTTATTGCACACGGTCCCAAAGTTACACTTGGGTCTAGAAGCTGTCACACTGATTTCTGACTGTTCTTAAAACGTATAATGACAACCTTTTTTTCGCTCTTGCACATTTGCTGCACCTTCAAAATCTTCTAAAGATCAGAAAAAGTAAGTATTGTTAAAGAATTAAATTTATTATTCGCAATGTGTATTACGCGATTAAAAGAATAGAACTCCAGACTTATTCCTTATTCCTCCTCCCCTGAAGCCTTTACATCCATTTGTTCCTCATCCATGTGGGAGGAACTGATGCTGGAGAACATCAATATGAGCAACACAAGGGACCCCTGGGAAAAGGTTTGCTATAAAGAAACTGGTCAGAAGCAGACAGATCCCTTCCAGGCAGTGCTTCATGCCCCCTTCACAACGTCTTCAGTCCACTGAAAGTATCCCAGCGCCTCTCTGTAACTTCTGAAAAGTTTAAGCGCTACGGTTGAAACAAACTTAAAGCGGGAGTGGGAGACACCAACAAAAGCCGTGAAGACGCGCATCACATCGCTGGTGCAGCGTCACACAAAAGCTGCCCTCGCAGTGCGGCTGCTGCACCTCTCTGGAGCAGATAAACGCAGCGCACCTTGGACTCCGAGAAAAAGGTTCCCAAGAGCCGCACAGTCTCCCTTCCGCTACACAGCCGACGACTTCTGAGCACACCGCGCACATTCAGACGCCAGCCCCACGGCCAGGCGATGAGCTCCAGGGCGCCCGCGCATCCCCACCGCCCTCAACCTCAGCCCCCCGCGGCCGCCCCGGGTCCCCGCCGGGCGCTGATAGGGCTTCTCGCGGCGGAGGGGCGGGCGGAGGGAGCGCGGCCCAATGCGCGGCGCGCAGCCCACCCGCGCCGCCCGCCTCGCGGCCCCGCTCCCTGCGGCGCCCCGGCCCCGCTCCCCCCTCCGCGCCGGTACCTTTTCCTCCTGCAGAGCACGCACACGGCGCACAGCAGCAGCGCGGCGGCGGCCGCCCCGCCGTAGGGGCCGAGCGGCAGCGCTTCGGGGCCCATTCCCCCTCGCTTCTCCTGGCAACCGGGGAGCAAAGTTTCGCCCGTCCTCCCCCTCCGTGCGGGAGAGGCGCCCAGCCGGCCGGCCTCCCCGCCCACCCCGCGCCCGGGGGCTGGGTTTGGCTGCTCCCAGCTCAACTTGGCGAGCGGGCACGCCGCGACCCGGCCGGCTCCTCCCCGGGGAGCGCCCCGCCGTGGGGGAGGTGGTCGCTCCCGCTCGCCCCGGCGTCGCGATGGGAGCCCCAGCGGAGCGGCCGCGGGGAGCCGGGAAGGTTGGCCCCGTAGGCCTGGCCTCGTGTCCGGCTGTGCTCCCGGTGCGGGGCAAACTGGCGGTTTGTGCTGAACGGCCGAGATTTCCTCCTCTCTTGTTCATGAGAGGCCCACCGTAAAAGATGCGGCTCGGCTGATGCGCTGAGTTAGATGCCAGGGCCGATTCCCGAGGTAGAGCTTTCAGTTTTGAAAAGGACAAAGCAGAGGGACCGACATTTGAGGCAACCGGGGATCCCGTCTTGAGGGAGTGTGAGGGCTGAGGCAGAGTGGGTCAGAGGGACAGAGTTTGGTGCTGTGACATCAACACAGTGGCAGGGGCATGGCAGGGCCTTGGCAGTGCCGAGCAGGCCGTCTGTCCATCATGCTTCATGAGAACCACAGACATGACACACGATGCAGTTAGGCTGAATGCTGACGAGGCAGAGGTCCGAATGCCGCACTCAGTTGCACGCAGTACTACAAAATACCTCGTGCTTCACAGTATGGGGTGATTTATTTATTCCTTACTTCTTGGAAGCATCATGTATAATTCTGAATTTCTGAATTGTTCTTTTGCAAGCTTTCTCTAAGTTGCAGAGTCCCAGATGTATAAAAAAGGGATTTGGCTACAAACCCCTCCTGACCAGCAAATCACCTCAGTTTTAGAGGCCTGATTCATATTAGATGGCTTGAATGGGGCAACACTTTGTGTCTTAATTCCTCAAACATTCCTGTTGATTTTAGTGAAGTAGTGAAAAATGCTATTCTGTTCTTTGGACAAAATACAATAATTGTGCCTTGCATTGAAGTATCTGGGCACTGCTGCTTTGAACCATCAGCTGCTCTTCCTGAGATCAAACAGCACACCCCAGTTGGGCAATACAGTGCACTGAGGGAAACCATAAGAGAAACTAACATTTTTATTACAGCTCTCTAGGGCTTTTTGCAGGAACTCTGAAATCCCCAGCTTGGGAATCCCAGTTAATTTCTTATCAACTTACCCCGTTAATTCTTGCAAAATTAGTAATTTCAACTGAGAGGCATCACGGAGTAAGAAGTTACACAGCCAAGTTATGCAGGGTAAACTATTACTCATTTTACAAATGACCACTGCTGTGAAAATTCAGTGTTTCACTTCACTGTGGAGAGCATTAACTGTTCACTTACAAGCACGTAGCTACAGCAGCTATAGTAATCCCTCATCCAGATTCAAAATACTGATATAAGATTGCAGTAGTTCTGGCAGGGGGCGTGAAAAGGGTTGTAACAACATTTCTTCATTTCCACTGTTTGTTTTTACCAGAGTAACTCTCTGATCAATTGCAGGTGGAAAAAAAAACCAAAGAAAAGTCAGTCATGCCACTAGGAAAGCACCAAGATTATTTTCTTTCAAAATGCAGGGAATGCAACGTAAGGGGTTTAAAGTGCTATGTAGTCTTCTGTATCAACCCTTTGAAAAGCCCATGGGGGTAGGTTAATTTCTCTACTAGTAAAGGCCTATCAGTTAGAAGCCCAAAACTGTGAAGTTTTGTGTCCTGCAGAAATACACTGTTCCAGTGCAGCTTTGTCTGCATGGTATTTGCACGCAAAATATGGAAGTATAATAGAAGTATCCATACAAACTGGCATCTCAGCAGACCAAAAAGAGTGTTTGGCTGAATAGTCCCTTTTAACATGGATGTAGCAGAAAAGAGAAAAAATGTTTAATTTCCATGAGGAGCATGCCTACTCTCACAGCGATATGGTCTTGTGCTGAAAAATTGCACTTAAGAACTGGAAGTATTTTTGGCTATTAGGAGATGTTTATGGAGCTCTCACTGCAGCATGTTCATAAATAGGGGAAAAGGCTGCAAATGCCATGAGGTTTGGAAAAGAGTAGTATGCTTTTCAGAGAGCTACAGCTGTGTCCAGTTCTTATCCTTACTCCTGGTGTGTAATTGCTGTTCTGTGACAGCAGCGTTAGTTCTTTGGCAAGTGGCAAATATTTCTTCAAGAGCACTTCTTAAGAATCATGGAAACATCTGCAGCCTGCAGAGAGGTGAAGGCATTTGCAGTCAGCAGTGGGGAGAGGGGAATGGAGGTGGAAGAGGTGTAGAATTCATAAAATGAGCCCTGAGGCCTTTCCAGTTTACAGACATCTAAAATTTCAATACGTTCCTAATACCATGGTAGTAAGCCTAGCTGGATCACGGATAGATGCTCTGTTACATTTCCCCTGTTTAAATTGTGAACATTCTGTACATATGCTACAGTTCAAAATGCATACTGTGTGTATGTTTCATACTGCCAATGTTGTAAGATGATATAGATCATATTTTTTTGTCTTATGAAAATGCAGAAGACTCAAAATAAACTTAGAACAGTATATACTGCAATCTGTACTGTATGTTACACATCACAGTGTGATTTTGCTATATGCAGCACATGGACAAATGCCTGTTCTACTGGGTAGCTTTTGTGTGCACAAGGATTTAAGCTACCAGACTCCAACAGGAGCAGATTCTACAGCACCGAAACACCACTGAGATATGTGTTATAAGCAGTGGCAGGAATGAGCATTACTATTTTCAGCACCTTACAACTCCGCTATAACCATTGCAGTTGCAATATTTGTCTTGTCCATTCTTATCTTCAGTATAAATGCATATGAGTTATTTCAGGCAAAACAGTCTACCTATTTTTCTGAAAAAATATTATGGAAAACTATCCATGTTAACACTGATAGTGATTCTGAGAAATTGAACTGCATCAGACATTGGAACAGGGTCAACAAAATAACCTCTGTGTCAGAGACAAGCTGTCCAAATTTATTTAGGTTATAAGTCTCACAAGAAGAGAGGTTTTCTGTACTCTGTAGCGACCTGCTGGACTGCCGGAGCGTAATTCCATGAAGATGCCACTGTTACTGGGTCTGCTTCCAGCTCACAGCTCAGCAGCTGTTTTCTCTGAAAGTGAAGCTCTGAGCTAATAGGGATCAGGCTGAATTCAGGGCAACCGAACTCAAAGCCTTTTTGTTCACTGCTCCCTGTGTCTCTTCCTGCTGGAAGGCAGGCCAGGGGAAGTGCAGTGATTTAAGCTTAGGATGAAAAGGCTACAGACCTGTCAAAGCTCACTCACTAAAGAGTGATAGGTTTGATTCTTGCCTCCTGACCTTCCTGCCTCGTGTTCTTTCCTTAGTGAACAGATCAATCTGTGTTAATACTTCTGTAAGGAAGCACTGCAGCCTCCCTCTGCTGATCTCCTGTGTCAGTCACAGCCTCTTGGCCCGGTCTGTGGGCAAGACCCCACGCTGAGAGGAACCATCTCCTTCTGCTACCCATGCCATAAGTCATACAGTCATGTCGTTTCCCTTTTGTTCTGCCTATCATGTGGTCATAGTAAAAGCTATCTAAGTCACAATCTGACAGAATACTCCTAGAGAGAAAGGAATAACACTTAACTAGTCAAGCCATGGATTCAACTCCTCCTGAAGCTATACAGTCATTAGTTCATACAAAGAAATGGGGTAGCAGCCTAAGATGTGGAGAACTGAAAAATGAGACATGCTATTATGAAACTTAAAGGAGTTGTGTTAGAGCATGAAGAGTTTCAACCCTAGCGATGCTCAGAAACGTGCTAGTATTATTCTTCTTTGGGTTATTTACATTAGGAAATTCAAAGACAAATACATACGTATACAGAAGAAATTTAGGAGTTACCCTTTACAGATAAATCAGCATTAGGTAGACAAAGAAGCTGTAGAGTTCTTGCTTTTTTTATTTTATTTTATTTTTTTGAAACTTAGTGAGGCAAGTCTCTCTTTGTGAGCTCTATTCTGTTCATGTATGGGGAAAGTCATTTACCGTCATGCTGCTCATAAGCGAATTTTCTGATAGTCCTTCATCTTCTTTAGGCTTGCCTTGAGTGCTTGGATCTAATTTGCCCAAGTGCTAAGTGCACTGAAAGATATATATCTTGTGATACAAAAAAGAGATACCTCAGAAGTCATGTATTTGGGATTTGACTTTTGAACACATAAAGCATTCTGGGCATGAAAAAAGCCAGCATTTAACATCTCTACTGCTGAGCATCCATGAAAATATTAATGGTGATGTGCCTTAAATAAAATTTATATTTGCAATATAGTAAGGTACTCAAGGTGAAACCACAGTGCCTCATTCTCTGCATGGGTTTATGTGTACAGACTTCCACAGAATCACAGAATCATAGGGGTTGAAAAGTACCCCAGGAGATCTAGTCCAACACCCTGCTAAAACAGGTTCCCCAGAGGATTACACAGGATTGTGTACAGGTGAGTTTTGAATATCTTCAGGGATGGAAACTTCACAGCCGCTTTGGGCTGCCTTGTCCCATTGCTCTGTCACCCCTACAGTAAACAAGTTTTTCCTCATGTTCCTATGGAACTTCCTTTGTTGCAGTCTGTACTCATTGCCCCTTGTCCTGTTGCTGGACACTGACGAAAGGAGCCTGGCTGCATCCACTTGACTCCCAACCATTAGTTATTTTTAAGCATTGATAAGATCTCCTCAGTCTTCTCTTCTCCAGGCTGAACAGATCCATCTCTCCTAGCCTTTCTTCATAAAGAGGGTGCTTCAGGCCCCTCATCATCTTTGTGGCCCTCTGCCTTTCTCTAGAAAGTTCCCTGTCTCTCTTGAACTGTGGAGCCCAGAACTAGACAAAGTAGTCCAGCACATTTAGCTTCTGTGGAAGAGAATACATAGAACTACATCATACCTTCTTGAAAAGCCTTAATTTCTGGAATTTCCTAACTTTCCTATATTTGACTTCATGACTTCGAGAACGTGTCTTTTATTTTAATTGCTATAATTCAGTTTATTTTCCTTGGGAATAGTGCTGTCTTTGTTAGCAACAAATATTTGGGATAACTCAACAGTGTCTGTACTACTATAAAAACAAATATAATCTATTAACTCATTAACTGGCAGGTGTACATATATAAACAACATCTGGGCCGTTTCATTTCTCTGGAGTATTGAATATAGTTTTAGCACAAACTGGAAGACAGGTGAGGAAGAAAAGAGTGGAGAGAAGAGAGAAAAGGAGGGGAGAAAGATGGAATGGAAAGGGGATGTAAAATATCAGCTCTCACAGTTCTCAAGTCCTGTCCATTATAAGGATGAAACATCAGCAAGAGTGGAATATCCTGACTTGCAAACAAACAGTTGAAGAGAAAGGCTTAAGAATGCACAGTTATTCTAGTGAGAAGAATGAATGAAGACTGCAAAAGAAATATCCTATGGCTATTAATGAGCATATTAATGATGGGCTTCAATGTAAGAATATTATGTGGGCCAAATGGTTATGCAGTAGAAACAGTGGGAATGGAAGAAAAATCCTGACATGTTTGTCATCCAGGATATGGTAGGATACGATATTCATACTGGCTACAGTACAAATAGGAATCCACCCACAGACATTTCTCAAGTCCCACATATGAAAATGAAGGAAATATACAAGCAAAAGAGAGTGACTGTGTGAGGTATCTTCCTTATTAGTCAGGAGTCAGATAAGATAACTCTTGCAAAACAGAATAAATACATATGATGCATTAAAAAAAAAATTAAAAAAAATAATAAAAGGGGTTAAAAAGGGGACTGTCTCTCCTAAACTAAAAATCAGTAATACACTCAACAACTAGAGAGTGATTTGACAAGATCTGAGAGGGCTGGATACACTTGACTGCATAGAGGGTAGGGTTAAGTACATGCCTACAAGAGGCCCTCCCATTGAGTCAAGAAGTTCAGAAGTTCAGAATGGACCCCCTTTCTTTCTAAACTCCTTGAACCACAGAAGTAGGGATCCTAGATATGGCTGGATCCAATCCTAGTCCCAGACTTTGTCAGTGATTTATATCTAAGAGATCTTATGTGCACAAAGATAAAATCTTAACAAAGCTAACAAAGCCAACAGTCAGTCTAAGATATAATCTTAGCAAAGCTATCAAAACTTAAAACATAACTGCTAGTCCCTTACCAAGGATCTGTACTGGTAAAGCATCGTGATGTCAAAGTTAAGGGATCACTGAGCAGACGTAACCCCGAGATGAAGAGATACCACCATGCAGCCGACTGCTGTGCAGGAGAGCTCCATGGGTTCTTGAGCTGCTCACTGTTTATGGGGTAAGAAGTTTGGCTCATAGTCACATGTTGCTTTTTATGTTCATTTTCAGTTGGCCCCCAGTTGTTGAACCAGGTGTCTGCTATCAATTCTTTCAGCCTTCACCCCCCAGTTTGAGACAGATTTGTTGTTGTTCATCTGTCTTAGAGAGATGTCAGTACTGTTGCACATTGTTTTCTTGTACAAGTCGTGACATACAAGGCCAGGCTGAAGGAGGAAGTTGAGGGATGCTGTCACAAAGGGGTGAGTGGGTCGAAGTGCATAAGAAAACGTTTAAAGAGCAATACTGTGAGAGAACATGAAAGTTAGTTAACGATAAAACAAATGGAAATTATCAACTAAAACCACATATTCTGTCAAACAAAATTGGAGATGTTCCAAATGCATGTTTTGTGTCCATTCACACTGGAGAAAAATACAGTTAACAAGTGAGGATTCAAGGAGAAAAAGTCAATGTAACTTAAAATAGCTTAATCACAGAATTTCTGAGTCCTGACGCCTTATTCTGGATCTGACAGGATTCTGAAAGTGCTAACTATTCTCTTGCATGATCAATTTTTCTTCCTCATCAGCCACTTTTGAATCAGTTTTCATAGCTTATCAATATGTTAGTGCTATGAATTTTTTAAACCATGCCTTTAAATATGATAGCTTCGCGTTGTCCGGATTTTCATAAGTTACTGCATCATTTGTTTATCTGGTATTACATTGCATTAGTGGCCTTAATCATGTTATGGTTAAGGTATTATTTAAAAGATTTGAGTTTATATTTTATTGCTCTGAATCATTCGAATTAAGCCTTAGTATGAAAAACAAAAAGCAAACATTGTAGCACATCATATTATAACAGTGTGATGGAGAGTCCAAATGTTTACTTAGCAGCCAGTCATTTGGAGTAAATGTGCAATCAGTTAAGTCACAGAATCATTGAATCATAGAATCATAGAACCACCAACGTTGGAAAATACCTTCAAGTTCATCCAGTCCAACTGTCTATCTACCACCAATATTTCCCCATTAAACCATGGGGTTTATCATTACAACATCTAAATGTTTCTTGAGCACTTCCAGGGACAGTGACTCTACCATCTCCCTGGGCGGCCCATTCCAGCTCCTGACCACTCTTTCAGTGAACAAATTTTTTCTAACATCCAACCTGAATCTGCCCTGGTGTAACTTGAGGCTATTCCCTCTTGTCCTATTGCTAGTTACACAGGAGAATAGGCTGAACCCGACCTCACCACAACCTCCCTTCAGGCAGTTGTAGAGAGCTATAAGGTCTCTTTTAGCCACAAGAATTTGGCATTGCCTGGAGTTGTTGTGGCCAAATGTACTGTCACTTGGTCTTGTTGAACTTCATCCCACTGACCTCAGCCCAGCAGTCAAAGTCAAAGGTACTCAAGATTGCTCAGCACTATATGATTGACTTTTTAAAAAACTCAATCAGCTGTACTTCCAGATGCTTTGTTGCTTCTTTCTTTCCCAATAGGTTGTTGATTTATTGCCATTATTGTTTATTCTCTTTGAGAGTCTCTTGATCTGAAGCCAATGCAGAAGTATTTTGAATCTAAATATATAGGAGTTTTACAGCAATGCACCAGCAGTTTGAAATCTGAAGTTGTTCTTTACCACTTGCCTGTGAAACACTGCAACTTATGCTCCCACTCTTTAGACAAAGACCATTTGAATTTCCAGTGAATCATCTTCTATCCCATCAGTTTTCAATTTCCTACATTAAGGTGAGCCCAATGTGATGTAGTTTATTTCCATTTACTGAGCTAACAATAAATGTTCTCGCCTTGCTGGAATCCTGATAAGGCTGGGACTGGCACTCATGGCCCATCATTATTTCAGCCACCTGCTTTTGTGCTTTAAGTCTACCCATCCCCAAAGATGGTCTATAAAGCTATGGTCTTCCTAGTATACTGTGCACACTTGTGGGAAGTTTTGATTAAAGGAATTGAGTGTTTGAGTAAAGTCTGTACTTTGAGTTCTATCCTAAATAATCTTTTTTTCCATTGAAATTCCTGATAAGCCTAAGCTCAGGCAGCTCTACCATCAGATCTCAGAAGATGATTTAAATGAATTTCTCCCTAAAGTAAGGAGTGAAGCAAACATAATCCTTTGTCCTTTAAACAGGAAGCTGAAATAGGTACATGGACCCAGCTTGTGATTCACAGAATCATTTGAGTTGTCACAGGTCTTTAAAGATCATCTAGTCCAACTGTCCTTCAATGAACAGGTATACCTACATCTAGATGAGGTTGCTCAGAGCCTGGTTCAGCCCGACATTGAATGCCCAGCTTTTCCTTCAAGGGCTGTGAAATTTGCTATTTATTGCTATGCATCTTTTTCTCTGATAGCACAGAATTTTCTAAAATCATGTAGAAAAGGCTGCCCATGGAACGCTTTGCCTTTAAAAAGTATAATATTCAATGCTTGGTTAAAAACTGAAAATTGTAAACCTCACAACACATCAAGAAATCCTGCACTGGGTTTTCATGGCAATCTTTTGGTAGTAGTGGGGCTGCAAGGGTGGCCTCTGTGAGTGGAGCCCAGCACTGCCTTGTGTCAGATCAGAGCCAGCTCCAGCTGCTCCAAAAGGGACCTACTGCTGTCAGAGCTGCTCTTGGAGAGCAGATTTGGAGGACTGCTGGGCAGTCTCATATCCTTCAAGGGATGAGGAATCCTCACATCCTTCAAGGTGTTTCATACCAACATCCATTACGCTCAATACACTATGTATTAATTTCTGTTAATTTCATTTCTGTAATACTATATTGGAGTTTAGGTAGATCTTTCTATGAAAGATTTTTGTTCCAGCTAAATTAAAAATACAATTCATAAAGGATTATTTAATTAGTGATACCAATTTCTTGATACATTTAGTGTTTTTTGAACTCTCAAGATTACTGTTAATTTCTATTTGCATTTAGATTTATAGGCTTGATGACGCAAAGTTTTGATTTCAAAAAGGAGAATAAAAATTAGCTTGCTTAAAAAATCTATTCATATTGAATTGCTTTGTTTTGTTCTTAAATATCCCTTCCATTTTTTTTTTCAATCTTTAAAATTTTGTAGTATTTTTCATTATATGTATATTTCAGGAACAAAAAAAATGATATCATTTAAGCACATGCTTAGCCTTAAAAACCAGAATGGTCTCATTGAACTCCAACTCAGAGACTATATAGTGATGATCATACACTAGGAATTTTTTACTTCCACCAATACTATTTCAACTTGGAAAGCAACTCCAAGGACTCGATCCTGTACATCATGTAGAACTACTACCAGCAGTAGACAGGGGAAATCTTCATGAAGCAGAAAAGTGTACTAGTGCAATCTGCTGAAAGATGGTATATTACACTATCACCTATTAAAATAAAATTAATACCTTTACAGATTTCTATCTGAACAACTTTTAAAACAGTAAAATATGTGCAGGAATTGTTAATATTTTTTATTCGTTTTCTGAATCTTAACATTTTGTCCTTAAAAGATAAAAGAAAGTAAAATACAAGAAGAATATATTCTTCACTACATCCATGTGCCCAGTGAGTACTTCTGTAAGCAAAACCTCAGGGAATTATACTACTGGCAAGCTAATAAATAAATTAAAGCATCTGAATTCTCTTTTATTGTAAAATAATTTTAACGGATAGTAAAACAACAAGCATTTTGCATTATGATTTATTGTCAGTGCAACATGTGGAGTTTCACATGAACCATTTGTCTTCTGGCATGATCTGGAGCAGAGACTTGTGTACACACAGAAAGTGCAAATGTTCATCTGTGCACTGTTCAGCAATCACATTAATATTAGTATTATTTATTGTAAGTATGAAAAGATATTGTATTTGTAGTGTTTATGAAGGTAACTTTTGCCTTTTCTGGTTGATATTCCTTCTCTGAATGGTAGCATGTGGAGTAAGACAATGATCAGGTCATTCATATGTGTCTCTCTTGTCTTCAGTACAGCTATACCAGGTTACATCAACTGAGGATATGGCCCAGAACTCTGAAAAGCAGGAATCCTCATAGTGGCTATCATGTGTGATCAGCAGGAGCTTGCATGAAAAGCAGTAGCATGAGCTACAAGGTCCTTGCTGAAATTGAATAGAGAATAATTTGTGTGAAGGATAAGTCTCCTAATTCTGAGGGAAGTTCTGCTTCTGCTCGGAATGCTTAAAAGGCACGGTCCTTCTCAGACACATGATTTACTACCATATTTAGTATTGTAAACATGGACATACTTGTTATTATTACAGCATTAACATCCACCCATATCTATGCATGTATCCTCCTCATGTAGTATCTGGTGATTACTTTTAGAAATATGTGATCTGGCCAAATACTTGACCTTTAGCTTTCATCTTGGAAGGATTTGTATTCATATTATCCAAAGTGCACTGGTATTCTGGGCCCACCATCTTGACACAGAGCTGTTCCAGACTGTGAGCAAGACTGCAACTTGAATCTCTCAGTCTGATCCATTTCTAAGCACACTTAAACTGAATCAAATCCAGCACAAAATTCAGTGACTGAGAGTACATAAAAGTACAGAGTGACAATATCTTTATTACTAATCTTGAGGCTTTCTGAGAAGCAGGGAACTATTGTAGGTCCCCCTTTGCTCTAAAAGTGATCTCACTTTTCAAGGAAGAGCTCTGACCATCAGGCTGTAGGATAATCTGTATGAGTTTGTTCTTCACAGAATTGTCCAATGAGAAAGTGAGAATAAATTGCAAAGAAATAGAGGAAAGTGTATGTAGTTGTTGCTTAGAGAGTTTGACACTCAGCTGTGAGGGGTCATGGCTCAATCCCATGCTCCAAGTATGATTACATTGTTTAATGCAGAATGTTTACATGGAATTTTTGAATTTAAAGCCTTATATCAAATGCCATCCTGTCTTTGGGTATCAAGCAAATGCCCAGTAGTGCAAGCCAATAGTTGTCAAATAGAGACATACACCTGAACTAAGTTTTGCCTTCTAAGGCAAAGTTAATGTCCGTAAAACCAAAGGGTTTTTCAGGAGCCAAGGTCTAGGCTTCCTTCATTGTGTTCTGACATTTAAGTGCCTATATTTTTTATTAAAATCTTCAGTAGATACATTTCTTGTATCTTGCTCTTTTTAGCATGCCTATATACAGTACATTTTTTTAAAGAAAGTCAGATGGTAGGCTATTCATTTTTTATCATTTGTTCTTTTCTAAAACTAAGAACTTATTGAGTAAATCTCACTGTTAATCTGTAAACCCTGGTTTAAGTCTAACATAATGTTAAATGGTCATATATTTTAAAAATGAAAAAGCATCTTACTTTTTGCAGCACAAAATCAATCTCTCAGTTTCATCATATGCTGAATATAAAACGTTCACCGTTTGTTTCAGGCTCAGTGATACAACAGATATGTGTTCAAAAAATATTTTTACATTCATTTGTAATGTGATATAGCTGTGGTATCATTGGCCCAAAGTTCAATAATAGCAGGTAATAGTGCTGAGCAGCTGTGAAGGCAAAGTCCCAGCACGTTACCTATATATATTTTCCTACTAACTCATCCCTTCAGCCAGCAATCAAGAGCATCAATTCTTCATTGTAGACTGAGGAGTTTGCTAATTTATTATAACACCACAAGCTGCCTATGCCAGGTAACACATATCCTAACTTAAAGCTAATACAGGTTCAACAAAACGTGGCACCAGAGTCCAGATTACCTAATCAGAACAGACGACTTTTTTCCAGAACACAGTCCCCTCTGCATTTCTCCCTTGCTGAAAGGCTCTTAGTGTTGGAACTTGGCAGTCAGTAGGTTGTTTCACCAAGAGAGAATTTCAAATTCAAACACCATCCTGATCTTAAAATGTCAACAATACACCTGCTTTTCCATTGTCAGGAAGCCACTGATGAACCACATATGCCATTTTTAATTATTTAGAGATCATTATATAGGAACTTTAAATAATCTCTGTGAAATTTCTGTTGTAAAAGAGGGAGTGTTTAGTCTGCCCAAGCAAGACTCCCTTAAAACATGCTACCAATGTGGCTCAGCAGTAATAAATTCAGCAGTTTCTGTCTTTAGTGTGACAAGCAGGATATTGATCCCAAATACCTGTTGTCTCCATCAGTCTCTCTTTTTCATACATAGCATTTTTAAAAGTAGTAATTAACACTAGTAGTTAGTCGATTGATACTAGTTGCCTTTCTGATATTGCTTGGAAAGATGGAAAAGATTCAAACGCTTGTAGACACAGGATTAATAATAAAGTGCTATATTCTGAAGACTTCACTGATAGTGCCAACGTATATACAGTAACTGTGTCACCTTTGGTTCTACCTGAATTTTGCTGATCACGTTTATGTGACACTTGAATGCTTCTTACAGCCTTTGCTGTCCCTCTGCATTATACTGTTTTATTAAAAGCCAATGATAAATGCAAACTGTGGTCCACTCTTGGAGATTTTCAGCAGCTGACTGAAAAAAATCACACCTTTCTTGGTCACACATTGATGACAGTCCTGATTCAAGTGAGAAGCTGCACTAGAAAATTTCCATAAGTTCCTTCCAACCAAAATGAATTCTTTGCCCTTTTTGCTGCATTTTAAGGATTACTGACATTAGCATTCTGTTTTGAAAAAGAGAAGTAATTGTTAATCATGGACATTTAAGCTAATGGAAACAAAACTTTATTCATTTCAAAAAAGAAGAATGAATATAGATTTTAATATTTGTATATTAAAATGAAAATATACATGGCTTCAGAGATCTACAGTGGGAACATCTCACTCCCCACAGAGATTTGCACATATGGTAGCCCACTTTGCATTACTCTGAAACTTTACTACAACATTTGCAAAAAGTGATTTGTGTTTTGGGACAGTAATTCATTTTTTAGAAACTTTCTTTTTATTGACTGCTAGAGATGGGCTGAAGCCAGTTGTGTCTGAAATGAAACCAACAGCCTCATGAGCAGATGGCCTAGTATGTTCAGCACAAGTGCTATCTGGAAATGAGATGTATTCTTCACTAATGAAGAACCTTGAGGACTATCCTCCCTGTTTATCATCAACCTTTGAATGTGTAGCATTTCCTTATTTTCATAGGCACTATGGAAAATGAGAAATAACAAGTAGGAATAGCATTAGGATTTGTAAGTCACATCAAATTCATGTTTTTGTTTTGCACTAATAAAATTATATTTGAGTGTTTGTTTTATTTTTCCCATATTTCAAGCAGTACAAATACTTGTAAAGATTAACTTTTCCATATATATTTAAGAACTGGAATATATTTGTATCTGTAAACTGAAACCACATTAGATTTGTACATGAGCATTTTGTTATCTCTTTCAATTTTCTTAGCTTAGGCAACTTCATCTGATTTTCCTCTCAATTTGTTCACTGCGCTCTCACTTGAGGAGCAGTGGGGAAAGGCACGTTTTCTACATGCTTTCTGCCAGTTTCAAGGTAGCAACCTTCTCCATCTACCAGTTTTCTCTGATTAACTCAGGTCATGCTTTCTGGGCTCCAGCTGCCATGAAGTACATATTATACTTGCCTCCTGTCATATTACTAACTGCCATTACATATATATTCCATAGTAGGACACTTGTGTTTTAATGTGCAAATATGAAGATTTAGGCATCTACATGTGAGGTAGGCACTTAAACTCTCATTATAGTCAATGGACACCGTTATCCTCAAATGAACAGGAATTTCAGTCATTAGCTCTGGGCCACACATAGTGTGGCTCCCCATTGAGCATCAAGTGAAGCTGGACACCTACAGCTCATCTAGACACCAATAAAATAAGCCTAAATTTAAGGTATCTTAATAGGGACCTGAATCCTACCCTGCCACAGAACTCAGAAAAATCCACATTCATATTTTTCCTCTCCTCCTTCCATTTGTTTTCCTTCTACCTTTGTTCCTACTCAAGCATGAGATAAATATCTAATTCAATCCCTTTGTTGTATTGTTTCATCTCAGCTGATCATTTGTTCTGGATTAATAATGTATTCAAAACCTGCACTTGATAACTTCTTTTCTTACTTTTTTCACCTGCCATTCCAATAGCAATGCTTTCTCGTCCCGACAGCACGTTTGACAAAAGTTCTCTCGCCTCAGTCATTCCACATTTAACCAACAAACTAGTTTTCTTTTGTTTTGTTCTCTTTTCTGGGGGAAAGAGATTCATCATCAAACTTAAGTACTGTTAAAGAAAAGGGAATTTGTCATGATGGGTTGGCATTTTAGTTATCTGTTTCATAACAAACACTGCCTACACTCATGTTAGCATGAATGATCTTAGGGCATGCTAGTTTTTGGAAGCCTTTAAAATCAATGGGAACTGTGGAAGCTTAATCCATCTCACAATCTCTGTGAACATTTTTCTTCATTGTGGTTGTGACCATATCTGTATAAACAGCCCCGCATCAATAACATAACCAAAGACCACAAGTGGGTAATGTAATTATGACAATGACAATGACAATGAAGAACCCCCTAGATCCCAGTATTATAGCCCTTGGAGCAAATAGGAGAAGAGTGGCTTGTATGCAACGAACAGTAAGCTGTATCCTGAGCTTTTTTACACTAGTTTAAATTTGGAGCGATTTAATTTACTTTACTTCAGCACACTGAGATCAGGAACTGACTTCTTTGTCCGAATAATCAATACAGTTAGGCATATTGACCTAAACCTTCTGGAAATGAATAAATACTGTCACGAACAGTCCTCTCTCAGGGAAACAGACAAAAACACCTGACTTTAAACAGACTTTTAAAAAACACATCTCTTATGAAATCTGTTGGGAGCAGGAGTTCTTTCAGTCTCCCAGGGCATAGCAAGCAAAGCAAGGTAAGCTATCTTGACACCGAGTCCTCAAGCAGCAGGTCTTTGGGGAAATGAACAAAGTGCTCTGCAAAGCCAGCCTAGCTTATCATCGAAGTCATCTATACCCTTGAAAATTACAGCTGGGGTTAGGGAAGCTACAGAGAACACTTCTGTTACATTGACGTGCTTCTCCAAGCAAAGGAATCATCTTGACTTTGGTTTCAGGGTAAATATTCTCAGTGTTCCTTCCTCCTGAAGGGGTTTCTGTTATAATCCATTGATTTGAATGGAACTTATTTTATGTATTTTTCTTATTTTATTTTTCTCAAAAAGAGAAACACACTTGAAGAAAAATCTGCGTATTTCAAGAATCTTTCCAGTATAATACAGAAACATTGCATGGATTATTTCCAGCAATTCTGAACTTTGCAGTTGGATTTTTTATTATATTAATTAGTTAGTATGTTATACAAAGAAATATACATATATGTATGCGTGCTAATATCAGAAACTATTTATTTCCTCTTTGGGTATCTCAAGTAATTATTTGATGCTTTGGGAGCTGTAAGACTCAATGAGAACAATACCCAGTTGACCAGTCTGCCAGGAGAAATAAGTCTGTATTGTAAAACAGGACACAAATATATTTTTTTTCTTGGAGTTCTGATTCTTCATTAAATAGTAAGTTACTTTTGACAGATGTGCTGTAGTTGTATTCATTTTTAATCTTGGCCATATGGAGGCATAGTGGAATGATGTTTCAAACATTTTACCAATCCAGGGTTACAAAAGATGATGGCAGAAAATGTCAAAACCGCAAAAACATACAGATGGTTTCTTTAATATTTTCCCCCAAAGAGGGTAAAAAAAAAAGGAGATTCTCAAATATATCAGCTAAAAGTCCAAGAAGATAAGTGACTGGAAGGAAGGCAAACTTGAAATCCTGTGATGAGTCAGTAGGATTTAGAGTGGTGGTGTACTTGGTTCAATTGAGGATGCAGTTATTTGTACTTCCTATCTTAATTCATGTTTTCAAGCAGAAATTTTGCGCCAAAGGTCCCAAGGTTTGATTTTGTTTATTTATTTATTTTTAATTCCAAGCTTGTATAAACTAAACTAATGATGTTCAGACTTGAGATGGCTTATGCTTTTGAAGTGTGCTGGCAACAGGGGAGCTTCCCTGTTTTCCAGAAGAGTAATGTGATTTGCTAAGGAGAGGATAAATTATAGTTGTGCCTCAGCCAGTGTTTTCGGGCTAATATTTCTGAAAGAAACAATTCTAAATCTAGCATTTCATCTGTTTATTTACTACATGGAGGAGCCTGGTTTCTCAGTTGATTGTTAAACAAAACAGCTGTCTACTACACATCTGTTTATAAGAAATATTAGCAGATTGTGCACTGCAAGATTAGGGACGCTTATTTTAATTTGAAATGAGATAATAGGACAATCTTGAACCCAGGAACTGATCCCGAATCTTTGTTTTGCCACACAAAGTAGTGCTGAGCAAGAAGTACTTGGTATCTTCCTGTGCTGGGAAGAGGTGATTCACTGTGGTGTAAGCTCATAACCTGAATGTCATTTGAATAAGGCCTATCTGAGTGCTTTCTTTTAGGTGAGCATATTGCAGTATCTTAAAAAATATGGTCCTTAGAAAACTTTAAGCAGCTGTTCTCTGAAAATCAGACCCACTGAAGATAGCTGAAATACCAGTTGTTTTCAGATGGATGTCAAAGGATACCTGACAGAGCTTACCTGAGGCAATGAGAAACAACGAATGTAAGAAAAAGAAAGAAAGAAAGAAAGAAAGAAAGAAAGAAAGAAAGAAAGAAAGAAAGAAAGAAAGAAAGAAAGAAAGAAAGAAAGAAAGAAAGAAAGAAAGAAAGAAAGAAAGAAAGAAAGAAAGAAAGAAAGAAAGAAAGAAAGAAAGAAAGAAGAAAGAAAGAAAGAAAGAAAGAAAGAAAGAAAGAAAGAAAGAAAGAAAGAAAGAAAGAAAGAAAGAAAGAAAGAAAGAAAGAAAGAAAGAAAGAAAGAAAGAAAGAAAGAAAGAAAGAAAGAAAGAAAGAAAGAAAGAAAGAAAGAAAGAAAGAAAGAAAAAGTAATGTAAACACTCAGAGATCTGTAGACAACTAATCTCCTGTAGCCAAGCTTCTCTTTGCCCCTCAGTTGAGTTCTGTGAAGTCGTTGCCTAAGACCTGGATTTTTTGCAGCACACAAGGAAGTGTAACATCAAACAGGAATGGCTCTTACTGTTACAAACCTTCCTGTCTCCTGCTGTGTAGAATTTCTGAATGCTAACAATTATTTTTTAAGTACAAGATTCACTCATTTTTGTCTTGAAAAATTCCCACAGCTTCTCATTTCTCGAGGGGAATTCCAGGCACACCAAGTGAAAATTGCTTAAAAGAACATCTGTTTTCACTCATAAATTATACGACAACATCTTAATAGAAACGCAACCTGCCTATATATACTTCTGCGCTTTTACCCATTAATTACAGAGAACATTAAGGTTCCATTTTGTTGTGCTTTAAACATCTGGTGCCAAAAGAAGCAGCAAGGAGAAGGGAAGCATGATTATGTCATTAGACTTAGCAGTCCCAAAATACTGATCAGCACTCATTATTGTCTGTTGCTTCCATATGAAATTTGTGTTTTATAGCAACTCGTTCCTTATACCTATATATAGCTTATCAGATATACCTTTAATAGAAAAAAATATAATAATAGATACTGTTTTTCACATTGTACAATATATTTTAATAATATGAATTTATAGTAGTTACCAAAAGGATCACATTCCAAATCCTGCAATTCTGTGATTCTGCGATTCTGATTCTGTGGTCTAAATTCAGATAATTTTATAATCAGCACAGTATCTCATCTCAATTCTAATCTGATTATCATGAAGTACATATAATACTTAGAATACTTAAAACAACACCAGGAAGAGAATTGCAGTCAGCTTTCAGTTCAGCCCTGTGATCACCATGCACTAAGTAAGCAGCAGAGGCAGAACAAGCACCATGGCACCTTGGGAGCAAACCTTACTTCCCATTTGCAGTGCCTATGGCCAAGGCTTAGTACTGAGCACCATGTTACAGCAAGACTTGGCACTTCAAAACGATTTCTTGGTCAAAGCTGGCCACAGCAATGCCAGCCAGGACTGTGTACAGGAAAGGAAAAGAAATGGTAGTGAATATCTACAGGTTTCTAAGGGAAGGCTTCCATTTGATTCGGAACTAAACCAGCTCCAGGTTCCAACATCTGTTTTTGTGCTTTAAATTACCCCAAGTAGTTTCTTCATTTTCCAAAATTGCACTTCCTTAAAGTGCTTCCTATTATACTATCACATTTTACTGTGCATTAAACATCTGGTATCAGCAGCCTAAACAACAAAAAAGCATGATTATGCTGTCAGACTTAATAATTCAGAAATATTAACCAGCCCCTATACTATCAGGAGTTTTTCATGTGAAATTGGCCCTTGATGTGCATTTTGCACTTATGAGACTCTCCTCATACTAGCATAAGATAACAGTGTTCAATCTTTCATGTAACTAACAAAGTTAATTTGCCTAAATGAAATCACTTTATCAGAATACTCTTGCCCTGAAAAAAAAAACAAAGGATAATCACAGTTTGTTAAAACATACCAAACTGCTATTTGGAAAATAGGAGCGGGAGGGACTTCTTCTGTGCAATAATAGATTAGGAAAACTATTTAGCCTTAAGCAAACTTGAGAGCTATGGAGGCTGAACCATGTGGAGGGAGACCATAAAGCTCCTTGCCTGTTCAGTAACCAAATGACTGCTACTTAGTTAGCTGTAAGCTTCAGTTTGAGACCTTTTGCTCCCATATTTAATTAAAACATCATTGTCATCTTCTGTGAGTACTGAGCTGTAATACTGCAGGACTATTCAAGATCTGTTTCTTAATTGGTCTTAAATAGGTTAATTGCAATTCAAAGAACAAGTCATTACCAGTGGGATGCAAGTGCACGATACAATGAGACAGAACACGAGCTATTGGCTAGAATGCTTGATGAACAGCATAGTTATTATTTTAAAGTTATGGAAACCTTTTATTACATAGATCTCTGGAGTTTCTTTCACCAGGCAGGCTTCTCCTTCCTACCTTTCCTCTGGGTGATCTGCCCCCTTAGTGGTGCCTCTCTGTGCTAACTAAGGCTTTGGGAACGTTTTGTGAGTGTAACAACACCAGCAATGGTATTTTAGAGACTTTTTTCTTCTCCTCAGTAGTCAGCTGCACTCTTAAGACAACAAAAATGAACTAACTGTGGCTACCTGTGAAGTCTCATGGTGTAAAATAAACAGCATTTGTGGAGTTCCTGAGATGTCTCTATCAGAGTGAAATCATAGAATCATAGAATGGCCTGGGCTGAAAAGGGCCTCAAAGATCATCTAATTTCAACCCCCCTGCTGTGGTCAGGATCACCAACCACTAGACCAGGCTGCCTATCCAGCCTTGCCTTGAATGCCTCCAGGGATGAGGCATCCAAAACCTCTTTGAGCAACCTGTTCCTGTGCATCACCACACCTCTCTCTGAGTGAAAAACTTCTTCCTAACATCTAACCTAAATTTCCCCTGTCTTAGTTTAAACCATTCCCCCTTGTCCTATCACTTCTCTCACTATGTATAAATACCTGAGATTGTTTCAGATATGAGTGTGTACTGTGAATTTAGATAACTTTTTACTTATTTTGAACTCTTCTGTAATCAAAGCATTTCAATATGACACTGCAAGCATCTTTAATTTTTCCAGTATTACTGTATTGAGTAACTGTACAGCTTTGCTTCCATTATACCAAAAAAGTTATTCATGTGTTAATGCCTCTTTCTGGGGTGCTCTGGTTAGCCAGGCTTCCCAGGTAATCTCCTTAAAATTATGTAGTATACGGAAATGTATAGTTATATAACTCTCAGAAAGTCAAAGTAATTTAGGCATTCAACTAGGTAGATACAGATTTTGTATGAATGTTTTAAGGAAAGCTGCATTTTTAATCATTTCACTGGCTTCTACTCCTGCCAGGCACACAATGAGATCCCATGAAAATTGAACAGAAGATAATGTAAACCTGTTCAACAGGCAGCAGGACTATAGTCTTCACCAAATAACCTGAAGCGTCAAGGGCTGGCCTGTTCCTTGGCATAGGGAATGAAAATAGCTGATCAACTTGCCCAGCTCTTACCTCCATTTTCCCTCATCTCTGCATCACCTGCATGCTCAGTGGTTTTAGATGTGGGAAGCACAACATTATTTCTTCCATATATCTCTGTGTCTTGTATTGCTGCCAGAAGCCCTGGCACTATACAGCGGCATTTGCAATTCCAAAGTGCACAGAGGGATTCAGGGACTCTCCAGTACATTAAAGGCCAAAGCTCTACTGGGGTATGGCTTTCTCATATAAGAATTTGAGATAGAGAGAGAGAAAGGTGTTCAAATTGTTTGTTGCATTTTCTGGGGCTGAAATGGCTAAAGCTGTTTTCATCTGGACTGTTGTTCCTTAGCCAGCTGCCCTGAACAGGGAACACTGCATCCCCAGTTTCGCACTCAGCTTTGTGGTCAGCAGGATTTGTAGATTCAAATCTGATGCAACTGGGAGCTAAAACATTAATTATCTTGATAATTAAGACAAAGGTCTTAGTTGGCATTGAAAAAAGATATCAAGGCAGTAGAGGACTTGACTGCAAATCCGCATTTAGCAGATCCCTGTCTCCTGACACACTCTCTGGTACGTTGCTGGCTGGTACTAGCTCCAGACGACAGTGTTTGGTGTCAAGATCAGGTAAATCTATATTCCTCCCCTTAATCTTGTGTTTGGCATAATATTTACCTAATGAGATTGTTTTTTAAGAGGCACAGACAAGCACATTTAACATGCCTGAACAAGTATCCTGAGTGTACAGGTAGTGTGAACAAAGCAGGTGGATGGCAAAAATAAGGTTATTTTTAGGACTTGCAAAACCAAAATCTGAAGACATAGCATGTCACATAGGTCACTGAACAGCTGTCAGACAGTGAGCACTCCTACTCTGTATTCAAGTAAGTGAGTTACAGGTAAAAGAACAGATTTTCTGGTACTGCATGTTCTCCTTCAACTATTTTTGTTAATAACATTTTACAGGTAGAAAAAATTGACAGCATTGTAGGTGGTTTTCATCTGACCAAATAAAGGTATCTATATAGAAGACAGTACACATGAATTATTTGCCTTGACCACTTTGTTAGAAGCAAAGAAATGACAAGTGCGATTCATTCCATCATAAAGTAGGTATCTAAAGCAAGTTATATACATTCTCCATCTCCCTGCGGACCAGCAAAGAAACCTAGAAAGGCAGTTTCATATGTAGCTGTCAGTCACTGCAGACATTCGAAATTTGTGAGATCACACTACCCTTATACCTATGCTGATAAAGTCAGAATAGTAGCTCAGTTTTCTATGAATTCAAATTCTTAAAAGGTTGGATTGAGAAAAATGCTCAGCAACAAAACTGAAATGGAAAGTTTTTGCCATCTGAATGGCATCGGTACAGGGCCGTTTAATTATTCCTATGTGTAGTATGAAGGCTGAAGGGAAGACTCAGTCTCTAACTTTCCAGAGAAGATGAAGACAAATAAATGATCATTAGTCTTGTGTTTTTCTTCAGTGGGAGGATTAACATCCTCTGGTGCTGCCATCAAAACAAGCAATAGAATTACTGCTGACAACTATCCAAATTTCTTTAAGATAATGCACAGGTCATGGTTTGCAGACAGAAGTAATATCAATCACCTGAACAGCTGAATTCACTGGGGAAGCTACAAATTTTTAGGCTCAAAATTATTTAATTTTAAATTTGTTGTTTGTTTGTTGTTGTTGTTTATTTGTTTATTCTTCCCCAGACAGAGAAAAAAACCTTCAGAGCTAAATACAAGTTGAAAATACTTGTCTGATAACATGCTTCCCACTAATACAAGGTCAATTTTTAATGTATATTTGATGGCACCATCTTCTCTGAATAAATTTTGTTAAAAAATGGTTATTTGATGAATATGTCTAAGTATGCCTTGCTAATAAATAAAATTTCTGTTTAATCATATATAAAACTTGATTCAGATGAAAAGAATTCTCACAGATGAGAATAGGAAAAACAACAAAATACCACAGTAAGTCTGCTGTTGGGGAAAACTGAAAAGCCAAGTAACTTGGACACATCATTGTACAAGTGAAGGTCTGTTCTAAATTTTTCCCACATTTCTGCTTGTATTTCATCAATTTCTACTATTTTCCAATGACAGAGATGATTGAAACCTAAGTTACAATTTGATAAATAACTTCTCTTAAAAGGATCTCAAGACTGATGTAACATGACAGAAAGCAGATCCTTACTCTTGAATTTTCAACGACATTCTTGTCCAATTCTTTCAACTACTGCAAGCTAGCAAAAGAAGGATGAGTCTGGGATTTGAAATGATTTCTGTTAAGCATGGTGTTTCGCTCTTTCTAGACCAACAGATTATTCTCCCATGATGACAGATGTATTAAATATTTGAACAAACAAACAAAGCAGAAATGCAAGGGTACCTGGCATTATTACTCTTCCTTATTTAGCAAATGAGGAGTGTCTGTGCTGTGAGAAGGTAAATATAAGGAATTTATGTATTTCATTTGCCCTTTTCCACTCATCCTAATTACTCCAGATGCTGGAAACATTTAAAGGGAAGTTGCCTATTGCAGTAACTTATTATTCTGTCTTGTATTATTTATTAGTATAATTTTGTAATTTTACAAACCAATTGCTTTCCTATTGCTGTAAAGATTCCCTGATTTTCAGAATTATTGTATATCTAATTATTCACTTAGGATCAAATTTATGTGCATCAATACATACATTATCCAGAAGAACTTTAAAAGAATGAGGTGAAGACTCAGTAGAATAGGAAAGGTAACGAATTAAGGCATTCTTCAGTTTGCAGGAAACAATCTTCTGGTTAAATGTCCAAGCAAGGAACAAAAATTCTAACACTGTAAGGGTAAGCTCTAAGTAAGGAAAGAAGAATGAATGACAGAGAACTCAATAAAAGCTTAACAACAATTACAATAATGTTTTACATAGCAAAGTAGAAAGCCTATGAATCAACTAAGGACTAAGAAATGACTCCAGTGTGAAAAGAGTAGCTGAGGATCACAAAGCATAGCAGATTAATTCTGTGTACAGATAGTTGCTCTAGATGATGACCTGTGCAGTCCAAATTATTAATAATCCGGAAAGAGGAGTCGTAAAGTTACAGAAGGTGAAAATTATTCTTAGTAGTGAAGATGCCTACGAAGAGCTACAAAAGGGGCTCACAGTACTGAATGATCAAGATTAATATATCAAACCTATATCCATAGATGGCAAATTCAAATAGGACAAAACAATCACAAACAGTACATACACAGTGATGAGCTCTAAATTAGCTACTATTAAGCAGAGGTCTTGACTTATTGTGGGTACAAAAATGCTTAGAATTGAGAGGTAATAAAAAAAAACAAGTACATTTTTAGACATAATTGGGAAATGAATCAAACACAAAACAGAAAGATCTTTATGACACTGTGAATGCCTGGCGTGTCCCACAAGAATGGCATGTGTTTCTGATCCTCTGCATGTCCAAAGGCTACAGTAGGAGAGTGTGAGAAAGGCAATTGGAAGAACAGAGAAAGGCTTCCTTTATGAGCAGAGATTAGAGTCAAATTCCCTTCATTTAGAAAAGGAAAGCTTGAAGGCAAATCTGCAATGTCACAGGTGTCAAACTGGGGACAACTAGTAAGTGTTTCTCTAATAAAATTTCAGGAAGAACCCAATCATGTCATGCAGCAAAGCAAAAGGCTTTATATCTTCCATATGCCAATTAGATTGCAAAGCTCATATACAAAGTATATGATAGAATGCAGAGATGGACTTAAAAAAGGCTATTTAAATGAAAAGATGTGTCTGACATGTCCAGTGTATACAGTCAATAAGCCTTCATGAAACGGGAGAAAGTGCAGGTAAGGAAGCATTGTGCTGTGCGTGCTCTAGCACTGTACTTTTTATTATTACAGCTCACATACTGGATTCAACAGAACTTTGCCCCACCGAATCTGGTGTGGTGAGCTACATCTCAGAATCCTTTTTGGCTTTCACTAGATAATGGTCCTTTTCATCTGTCTGATAGTTACTAAGTACCATAGAATCATAGAATCACAAAGTCTGAAAAAAGACCTCCAAGATCATCCAGCCCCACAGTCCATCTACCACCAATATTTCCCCACAAAACCGTGTCCGTTAGTACAACATCTCAACATTTCTTCTTTATCTCCATGAATGGTGACTCCACCACCTCCTGGGCCTGGCCACTGTTTCAGAGAATAGATTTTTTTCGTAACGTCCAACCTGAATCTCTGCTGTTGCAACTTGAGGCCATTTCTCTTGTCCTATCACTAATAGAACATTACTCTTTTTAAGCAACACCTTATTGTTCACTGCCTTTATTTACCAAATAACATCACTTGATAAGAAGCAAGAGGACTAATGAAGAGAAAGAAACTCAATATGTGAGTCACTCCATCATTTGGGTATTTAGGGGAAGTGTTAGGAAATCCAAAACCAGTCTTTTCTTTTGTTCTCTTAATACAAATCCAAATTCTGCGAGACAGTAAGTCCTGCTGAAAGTTGCATGGCTTACCTATCTCTGGCAGTAGACATAAGCGTCTCTCTTTATGGTCTCTTTTAATGATGGCCATTCTTCACTGCAGGCAATTTTGTTCATTTCTGGTTGTTGCAACATTATAAATCTTACTTCATGCCTAGTGCTGTAAAACTGCTTACAGCAGGAAGGGTAAAACAGTAGCTACAGAAAATATTACGCTTCAAGAATTTAAACTATCATAGTACTGAAGACTTCTGTAGCAATAATTTTATTGCGTCCCAATATTTGAGATCTTTGTGCCATGTTATATTCCACATCTGGGCCTTGGCAGGTGGAGAGGTACACTTAACTTCTTTCAGTTCTGTGCCATTACACTGTATTTGTTTTCAGTGTTTGCACAGATGTAACTGTAAAAAACTTTACTCTAATGAGAGCTGTGAGAGATTGGGAAAACCCACCTGGAAAAACAGCTTGTTTTTTTATTTATTTTGTTCAGAAAAACTCACCAAACTTCTACGCTTAGGGAGCACTTAAAAATAAAGCCAGTGGAAGATTTTAAATAGAGGAGAGGGAAGAGGTACATGAAACAGAAGCATGACAGCGTAACAAAAAGACTAAATGAACAGGCAAACAGTTAAAGGGGAGTCAGAAGTGCCAGTCACCATTGATTTGGTGGATGAAATTCATCAAGAGTGGAACGTATCACAGCAAAACCACCAAAATGTTGAACAGGCTTAATCTGACATCCTGCAAAGGACACTCATCTGCTGCCTCCCTACTGACCTGCTGAGGCTGTGGGACACTGAAAATTATGCATGGTCTGAAACTAAGGGTTCAGTGCAACTCTCAGGTTCAGTACTATTATTTTGTCTGCTGCTGAGAAATGTTCACAGCGCCAGCACAGACTCTACAGGCCAACCACAGGATCTCGAGGTGCCCTTGCAGATGTGTTCAAGTGTAGCAAACATATACAGATGCATGATAGAAATGAAGGGGCTGAAAAGGAATACCAAGAGGTCTTTTGTTCCTGGTTGTGATTCTACAGGAAGAAAAAGCAAAGCTTTAAATTCCAGAATGAGTCCAATGTACTTACCAGCTTTCCCATCACATGAATGGGAGCAAAAATATGCGTAAAGAAGTACTGTTCCAAGTTTAGCATGCTTGGTCAGAAATATTGTGAAGCATTCGCTGATAAGGCACTGGTTAAGGAGGGAATATTTTCTGCCATTGTTTGATTTGGAACAAGTATTCCCAGTTCCCTTGCCATCTCAATGTCTTTTTCATTCCCCTGAATCCTCCTATTTCCCAACTGACACAAGGGCTAACGCTTCAGAGCTGAGCTGGATGCCAAACAATAATGAACAGAAGGAAAGATTTTGTTCTGAAGAATGAAAAAATGGAAATACTCATACTGCAATGTCCTTTGGAAAATAAGCTTCACTGAAAGATGGAAGCTGTAAAGTGATGGTGTATCTGCCATTTTTGCAATAAGATATTCTTTTTCTTAAATAAAGCCTATTTTAGATTTGGAAATGTCTGTCTATTCAGGCAGCTGTTGGTGACAAAAATTAAAATCCTAAATCTTCAGTAACTTTAGCCCTTTAGGTAATAATAAGTTAAACTTTAGTTTATTGTTATACAGAATTAGCCAAATCTAGGGCACAATAAACACATAGAAATGCAAGAATGTTCCTAAGAACTTAATGATGATAAAGATAGAAAAAAATACAAAATATAAGGAAAGTGTTTTTGTTTGTCATTGCACGTTTTCTGTTTTGTCTTTTGCTTCCAATTATAAGCAACCGGAAGTAATAATTTCAAGGATTTATTGCATTTTACAAGGAATAAAGTGTTTTGTACTGCCCTTTGGGTAGACCACTTTTAACTGGATAATTTCTTACAGTTTGATAACAGAAGAAAATCTTCAAGTGATGTGAACAAAGCAGAATTTGTGGGTTTTATTTGAGGTGGACAGGGATCTATCAATTGCCAATCCTAAAAGTCAATCTAATGTTTGATATGATCGGTGGATAAGCTAGGAAAAATGAATAAAATTCTTTTTCCCCCATTTCTTCTCTTCACTGAGGTATCCACTCATGGTTTTTTAAATGTTGCAAGTTTATCTCAGTTGTGTGCCTGAGTACCTTGAGCAAAATTGAAACAAAGAAGTCAGAGTTATAAGCTGAATTCAGAGACAGCAAAAATTAATGTACTTCTTCTGACTTAAATTTTGTTAAGTGAGTTCGGACATAGCAATCTGGGAAGATTTTCAATTCATCGAGTGCCTAACCTCAATTTAAAAACTACACATTCTTGTTTCTCATCCTTTCTTATTTGCCTGTGGTTTCTGCAAAGACAACATAAACTAAACCATAAAATTACATCATCCTGCTAGAAATTTGCTGCTTGTGGTGATCTGATCTGCCTCGAAAGACCTGGCATACTTATAATCTTGTTCTGCCTTTTGTTAGGTTTATTGACACAGTTCCCAGAAGTACTCCTTTGTAAGGTTCCAGCGATGTCTGCTTTATGGAAAGGAAAGCATCTGCTCTTGGAGGTGAATGCTTTTTTAGCCATAGTTTCCCCCATATTAAGACGTGAATTTCATATCATTTTCATCCAAAAGAAAATCATGAGCATGAGGCATGTTGATCTTTACCAGAGGCCTGACGCTATGGCAGTAGAAAGAAAGAGCAAGAGGAGACTGGGGCAAGACCATTGTACAACTCAAAATGCAATTAAAGACAGACTCTGAGTCAGATACAAATTATGATATGCATGTGTGGTGCTCACTGAAGAATTACAAAGGACTAAATGGATTTCTCAAATTTTGCATGATTCAGTCTATACAGTGACATCATGGAACCATACAGTGGTTAAGGTTGGAAGAGACCTTCAAAATCATCTAGTTTCAACCCCCCTGCTTTAGGCAGGGGTACTGTTATTTGATTATTAACTTGCTGGAAAATAGATATAAACTATTATGTAGTTCAGCTTGACTCATTCTTCTCTTAATTTTTCAAATTAAGGATGGGATTTAGAGCAAACTGGCCTATAGTATCATGATTGGCTTTTACTTCAGTGAAAAATAATCACATTGCAGCTAATTAAAGTATCTATAAGTAATATTGTGTTTACAGAAAAAGTTAATATTGTGTAAACTCGATCATTCACTTCATTGGTATAATCCACATTTTCACTGCTACAGTTTGGTAGAATTAAGTGTAATAAAGTATAGCTATTCTGGAATACGTGCCAAAATTAATCCATGTGCTATTGGAAACATCTTACAAGGCATTAAGGAATGAATTTTGCAACAAAACATTTATGATAAAAATGAATAATTGGCTATGAATGCCTTACTGCATCACAAAGTGTAATATAATACTGTGCAATGTTACCAGCAACAACTGTCCTCCCACTACCATTAAGGGCAGCAAATGCTTTGGTATTCCTCTTAGATAGTGATTCACCCATCACAGGCATTTCCTTTGATCTAATTTATCTATCTATTTTTAAAACTTTATTTCTAGAGACCCATTAAGTGATTAAAACCAAATGAGAGCATAGAAGACAGTTGGTGGAACAGCATAAATCATAATCGCCAACATCCTGGTAATATAACACTGCCAGACATTTTGAATGTTTTGTGAGACTCTGAAGAGCACCATGGTTGTATGGCTTTTTAGCTCTGCTCAGTAGTTAAAGGGTATTCAACCTGATCTGCCTTTGTTGATAGCTGATATTATTTGACATTTTAACAAGGTTCTGTATTTGCAGAAGCATCTTATGGCACCACTTTCAACATCAGAGTCTATCACAAAAAACATTTTAACTGTTTTGCAAACAAACTTTCTTCCAGTTAATAATTAAACAGAAGAACAGCTTGCAGTATATGCTTGGAACTAATTTTACTATATATAGTTGGAAATGACAAGAGCACATGAAGATGTGACTGAAGCCTGGTAGCATTTAAATACTCAGTACTTCCTCTGTTACCTTGACTAGTGTAAAGTTGGTTCCCAAGGTAAAAACTAAGTGGTCTGCTGGCATATGGTATAACCTCCATTTGAGCGCTAAAAGCTGGATACTGTTTTTGTGAAACAGATGTTGTTGAGTGCAGCAATGCACAACTGACTCTATCTAACAGCTGGGAATCCTTCGTGACCCATATAGCTAGAAATAAACATGGTCCTATGCTTGGCAAAAGTGTAAGGAAGCAAATTTTCATTTGTTAAGGGCTTATCAAAATGAAGAATAAATGTTTTTAGCCATAAACTGATTTTATTCACAAGAGTAATCTTTCCAGCAGCTTATGCGATGGCCTCATAATATTACAGGCACCCTTTGCCAGATGAAGGCTGCAGTTGCACTGACATATAGTGCAGATGGAAAATAAACATCTGCCTCAATCAAGAGAGAAGACCAAAGACAAGGTTGACGAATATTATCTGGCATGACTATCTTTGCAGGAAAGCATATAAATGCTACAGGACCAAAACCACTGGCATCGTCTGGTGTTGTCCTTATGTGGTTACTGACCATGAAGAGAGATGATTAGTATGCACTCTCCAAGGAGGAGTAGTGCAGATGCTCGGAATGATATGATTCCAACTCACTAGTATGTGTTTTGCTATAGCAATACTACACTAGTTACAGAGCAGTTCAATCTATTTTTTTCTCAGAGCTTCAATAATATTTTGTATCCTCAAATGTTCTCTTTCTCTCTCTCTTCGATTGGGGGGAAGAGCAGTTTTAGCAGCAATTATACTGTTAAACATATTTTAAAAATTGAAATAGCTACAATTTTCAACTATTTTTTCTTTGACCACTTTAGAAAAAATTAAATATGTCCAGTTCTAGACACAGTCAGTTTACAGAGGAGGATTTAAACGTGAAGGCCACTCAGTCTAAAGCAGACTACTCAAATGATTCCCATTTTACCTTTGGGAGAGAAATAGAGTAGTGTACAATTAAAGCATTTAAAGTGATTCTTACACACATGCATGTATGCACGTACGTACTCTGAGCTGGTGTGGAGTCTTTTTGATTCTTCTACAAAGGATTACATGACAGAAAATAGATGCACTTTCACAGATCCAATTTCTCTAGGAGGATTTCTCTGTTAGATTAAAATAAGGGCTTTACCAACTTCTTTTCATTTTTATAATATTTTATTTTGTACTTAGTTTTTGGCTGTGTAAGTTCAAGCTGCCTCTCTTTACTCTGAAAGGGTGTTGAGAAGGTCACATTGACTATTGTTCAGTCATAATTTCTTGGTGTTTTTTAATGTGTTACAAATTAAATGCGTGTTGTATACAAGCTAAAATAATGATATATTTATTAGAGATGTAAAACAAAATTGGCATTGGGATGAAGGTACAAATTTGAAAGTGGAAGATCTCAGATCTGAACAAACCCTGGAGATCTACAGGTAATATGCTCACCACAGAGGGAGAGAAATGAAAGAGATCTGGAGTAAAAGGCAGATCCTTTTACCTGCATCAGAGTCCAAAAATTGGAGCTCATGATAGTTTCCTGGACCTGATTTGGTGTATATATACATACAGATCTCTTCAATGTTTCCATTACTGTTTGTTCCCAATATTAAATTAGGATTTGGGTTTCGGTTTCCTAGGGGCCTCTGGAGCAAGGTGAGGCCATGGAAACACCCACTATGCAAGTATGAGGAACTGGAATAGACATCTTATGTCTAAGGGTTAGGCAGCTGGCCAGGACAGATATTTCTATTGGTACTTTATTCAGGAATATTGCATGATAACTACTTTCTTTGCACCTGATTTGTGTGAGATTGAGCATTCAAAGTCCAGAAATCAGAAGGACAAGAAAAATATTCAAGCAAACACAATCTCAAAATACTTAACATCAATTGTCATATTTTCCTGATTGTCATATTTTTTCTAGTTTCATTAATACAACTATTTTCCTTTCAGATGATAATTTGGAAATTTTCTGAGAACTCAGAATACAACGAGCTAAGTTTGATGAGTGCATAGAACTGTACACAACATGACATGTCCTTTCCTTATGCCACAGAAGATGTACCAAACTACCAAACTACAGCATCCTCTGCCACCCTTGATGTATATCTGTCACAGGAGAGGGTACAATCCCAAAAGCATTTACAGTTTTAGGTTAAGGGTTTTTTTTGTTTGTTTGTTTTTGTTTTCTTATCAGAACTTCTTGAAAGCCAACTGCGCTAAGAAAAATATGTAGAAAAGGCTAATGCTGGCAAAGCCTCAGTTTGAGTTTGGGATATTACAGAGGATCTGTGTATTTTCCTCAGATTTGATTTCTTCATCTTCTTTTATATCAAGGATTATTTCTACTGGTTGCCTCTCACCTCTAGCCTGCTATTCAAACAGAAGTATGCTTCCTTCAGGCAGTTCTCATTCCTTATGTGCTGTTTTTATTTCATAGCCTAGCCTGCAGACTTGCCTTTCCAACAGCAGTCCCAGCAGACATACTCTCTAATGCTCTAGTCTTAAAAAATTAATTTGGAGTAATAGATTAAAACAAGCTTGTTAAGGATGGTGCTAGCCTCGACAATCACTAAAAGCTCTTTCAAAAACATGTACATGTCTATATTTATATGCTTGTATGGATGTATGGCACAGGGATGATATGAAAGTTTATTTGATCATTCACAAGTTATGACAGGCTTCAAAATAATGAGCAATATCACAACAGTACAATGAATATTACCTGAAATTTATGCTCCACAAGTTGGCTCTTTTAATGACAGCTATTACAAAAAATAAAAGTGAGTTCACTGTCTATGTATACAAGATATAGGAAAACTCAGATCATAATGTAAAGCATGTAAAAAGTTAGGAGTGATGTTCTCCTCCTAGTGACATCATCAGTAAGGCAGAGGAGCTCCAGTGACTTCTCTACATATGAATAAGGAATGACCTGGATTGGTATCCAAAATGATCCTAATTCTTCTCAAGTAATAATAGTAATAAGTTCTTCACCTACTTCTCTTGCATTGCCATTTAGTACTTAAGATCCTTACACAGTTCTCACCTTTAAGCTTTTTCCAAAGTTCTTGAAGCTGTTTTGGGTTTCAGTGGTTTTACCGTTTCAGTCTCTGCTCACAGACTAGCTTTTCTTTCTGATACATGGACTAAGAAGCAACAAAATGAAATGGCAAGGCACACCTCCTGTTTCAAAAAAGTGTTACTTGACAGGTACTGTCAAGTTGTAATCCTTCCTACCAGTCCAGACGGAACTTTGATCAATTTGAATGCTTGAGTGTGGACAACGAGATTCAATCTGCTGTACAATTAATACAGGGAAAGAGAAGACTTATAGTGTTTACATATCTCTTTAGGTAAGTGTTATTTTTTGTTCTTTCTTTCCAGTAGCTCCAGCACAGCCTGAAAAACAAGGGGAAATATCATTATAATCATAATCTTTTTGTTCTTTCAAAATTTAACAACTTTTCACCTATTTTACTCTCCTACATTCCATAGGCTTTCAGTTTGATACTAATTAGCAACACTGAAAAACTGTGATGATAGATGCTGATAATGCAAGATGACAGATTTTTGTCATCCTATTAGCCATTTGTTTGGCCTAGTATTTCTGCACAGGACACCAGATTGTTCAACACAAGGATGTTGCTTACATGATGATACCTTCAGTCAGGCATATATATGGTTCACACTCTCACTTGTTTTCTCTTCATTTTCTATAGATAAACAGTTATTTAAAATTATCTGTAGATATTTCATGATATTAGTGATATAATTTTAGGCTGAAAATGAATGTATTTATATGCATTGGAATGATTTGGAATATTTACAGCTCTTACATCCTTGTTATTTTTTCAGTATTTTCATGCAAACTGAAAGTTTCATTTTACTTTATGTTACTGTAAATTATTACTTAATTTTAGGCCAGGAGAATCACCTAGGCCTCTAAATGTTCAGTGGAAAAATCATAGAATCACTGAATATTTTGAGTTGAAAAGGGACTTTTTAAGGTCATCTAATCCAACCTCCCTGCAATGAACAGTGGTACCTACAGACAGATGTGGTTGCTCAGAGCCCTATCCAGCCTGACCTGGAGTGTTTCCAGGGAGAGGGCATCCACCACCTCTCTAGGCAACCCATTCCACTGCTTCACCACCCTTATCGTAAAATAACTTCTTCCTTATATCCAATCTAAATCTCCCCTATTTTAGTTTGGAAAGATTTCCCCTTGTCCTATCACAATAGACCCTGCTAAAGAGTCTCACCCCTTCCTTCTTATATAGCTCTCTTTTAGATACTGAAAGGCTGCTATCAGATCTCCCTGGAACCTTCTCTCCTCCAGGTTGAACAGCCCCAGCTCTCTCAACCTGTTCTCATAGGGGAGGTATTCCTTGGATCATTTTTGTGACTCTCCTCTGTATGTGCTCCAACAAGTCTTTGTCTCATCTGTACTGAGGACTCTGGAACTAGATGCAGTATTCCAGATGAGGTCTCACCAGTGCAGAGCAAAGAAGCAGATACACCCCCTCGCCCTGCTGGCCACACTGCTCTGGATGCAGCCCAGGATACAGTTGGCTTCCTGGGCGGTGAGGTCACATTTCTGGCTCATGTCTAGTGTCATGGTTTTATGATTTTTGGTACTGGTATTCCACATCATAACATCATGTAGTGCATTTAGAGTTAAAGAGTTAATGCTCCAGCTCCGTGGACCATCGATAGTTCCAGGTATGCCTGTCTCAGAAGAGAAGAAGAACTCCATTCCCCAGAGGACTTTGCGATGCTTTGCGTTCTTACGTGTTTACGCTCAGAGGGAAAGATAAAAACTGTCTGCAGTCACGGGACTCTCTCTTCCCTTCGGGACCGAGCTCGGCAGTGGGTGTTTGTTGCAGCCGTCCGCCTTCAGCGTTAGCGTAAGGCCTTCGGTTTATCGGACACTCTCTCTCTCGCTCATTTTATTTGATTCATTTGCCTCAATTCCAATTATATTATATTATATTGTGTTATTTTTCCTTTCTGATATCTATTTAGTAAAATAGCTTTCCTCCTCAGATCGTTGCCGCTGTTTTGTTCCTAGGCCCATCTCCCTTCTCCTTTTCCCTTTTCCCCCTTCCCCTTCCCCGGGGTGTGGGCCCGTGGGTCCCCTGCCTAAATTGTCACGGTACCGGGTCAAACTGTCCTGCAAACCGTGACATCTAGCTTCCCATCTACCAGTACCCACAATTCCTTCTAAAGGACCATAGAGTCCTTCTTAAATACTTCTTTTCAGACTAGTGGAAATGCTGCTTTCAGGTTCAGCTGACTTAAACTGAAAAACTAATGTTTAGGAAGCTTGAGTTATCATAAAGAGATAAGTCTTTGTTTATGTGTTGATACATAAGTGTAGTTTCAGACAGTATAACACAAAACAAAGGTGAAAGATGCAGTTCTGGGTCCTCACACCCTCCTACAATAAGAACATGGCAGATACTGTGTTCTTTCTAGTCTTTACCTTTAAATGTGGAGAAATGATTTCTTAGTTAACTGTTTGATACAGGTATATCCGAAACCCTATATATAAATATAGTCATGAATTATGAGGTATTGTTACCTCTGTTTTGCAGAGCTTTAGGCAGCAGCAGGAAAAGCTGCTTAAAATTATGCAACAGGTTAAGGTCAAGGCTGGATTTAGAAGGTCTGTCTTTCAGTGTCTTAGTCCTGTTTTCATTAATCAGGACCATGTTTCCTCAGAATCTCAGAAGGCCATGACTTTCTTGGTTCCTATATAGTTAATATGCTATT
Source organism: Cyrtonyx montezumae (assembly GCF_038088225.1). Lineage (NCBI taxonomy): Eukaryota > Metazoa > Chordata > Aves > Galliformes > Odontophoridae > Cyrtonyx > Cyrtonyx montezumae. The sequence goes on along the minus strand of NW_027072089.1, from coordinate 32,745,986 downwards.
TTTTGCCAGATAGCATCTATGGAAGCTGAAATATCCCCAAGTTACTATGATCATGAGAGATATATGAATAAAAAAGTGTGGGAGAGCAAGTTCTGCAGGCCACTTCAGTTTCAGTGAAATAAACAAATGAATAAAAGAATTTTAGGGCTATATCTGAAATCCTTTTCATAGAAAGAAAAGGAAAAAGCCCAGTGGTAATACACAGAAACATAATATTTTATTTTTAGAATAATGGTAATATTTCTCCACAAGTAACACCTGGTTAAGCAAACGTATTGAATAAGGTCCATTATGTCTGCTTGAAAAAGCTGTAAGTTGAGACATTTTAAAGTAATCAGATTGTAAAAGTGCACTAAATTCTCACCATTAAGCTACTTCACCTTCATTGAATCCTGAATTCTCATTACAGCTAATCATACTTGCAAAGTAAAAATAATTCAGGTACTTGAAACTGGGGTATACTCTGCTCTCAATAGCCACATATATCTCTTGCTAGCAGTAATGGCAGTCAAACACAAAGTGGCAAATATCTATCTCTGAAGGTATTTACACAGTAACAGATTCAGTTATTTTGGTGAGCAGAAGAATAAAGAAGCCTGCGTATTTTGAACACTCAGTTTCACACCTGAGATCCCCTGGTTCAACCACCCTGCTAAAGCAGGTTCCCTACAGCAGGTTGCACACGTGAGTGTCCGACAGATTTTGAATACCTCCAGAGAAGGAGACTCCACAGCCCCTCTGTGCAACTTGTTTCAGTTCCCTGTCGCCCTCAAAGTAAAGAAGTTTTACTTACAGCTCTTCAATTTATTTCTTAGTGTCATTTGTCAGAGAAACATTTCCTAAAGGTGAGATGCCCGAGGTTAATCCCCAAGGATCTCAATTTAAAAAAACAAATTCACATTTCTACTTCATTTAAGGTGTTACTAATATTTTCCACTGATTTTCCCGTGAAAGCCTGAAGCTTGGTCTTTTTATAGAATACATAATTTATCTGCTGAATGATTTTCATCACCCGCTTAAGACTTCTCGGTGTAATTTTGGATGTTGAATGACTAAGTCATATTTTAACGTGGCACTGAGTTAAACAATTTATTTCAACTGCCTCTGAAAATTTGATTTTCAAGTGATACACGCTGGTCACTGGTGCTTATTGTTTCTGGGAAATTTAGTATTCAAGAATGGATTTCTATCACTTTCAGAAAGTGTAAAGCAATAAAAATAACTGTGTTCTTATAGGATGCTTTGATAGGTGGAACTCAGAAGTGAAGTGAAGATGACTGACTTTCTGTCATTTGCTTTTATAGTCCATCCTACTGTAAATAGAGCTGTGCTGAATACCCTTGCAATTTCCATGGTGGAACCAACGCTTTTATTTTTTGGCTAAAAAGAAGTATTTTTCCCACAGAAATGGAGCCTTCCTGTCATGCAGCATGACTGAAAAGGAAGCCAAGCTGGTTAAACCCAAAACAAAACAATGAAACAAAACAGCGTGCAGCTGCCTCCTCAGGAATATCCCTGCAAGGCAGACAAATGGATGCGTTTATTTTCCCAGATTTATTTGCTAATGCAAACATCCCAGTGCAAGCATTAGCACTTCAAATCATGATATAGTTCTGAAGCAATCTTGGGAGGGGTTGAATTACATTAAAACAAATTAGTAATTTGAGCTTGCAGTAACTCTAGATATTACCTTGTTCCCATGAATTTCATGATGAGCCATGCAAAAAAACAGTTCTTCTGCAGATACTCAAAGCAAAGCAGCACCTCACTACATGAGTAAACTGAACAAAATCAACAAAAAAGATTTTAGCTTCCTTTTAATTTTCCATCTCTATTGACCCAGTAATGCTTTTAAGTTTTCAAAAGGTGCTGAAGCAGTAGATGATATAATTTCATGTTATTTAGCATGAGAAAGCACTACATTTACCAATTCAAATATAGAAAATAGGATTTTTTTCCCCTCATGGAAAACATCTAGCTTGTACTTGCATGTTTATCTGGGACCAAGTGGACTTACCCTTAGTATAAGATGCCACATCCCTGCTGGAGGCAAAGGATGGGCCCATTTTGCTTAGCAGAGCACAGGCCAGGACATGACACCCTTTCCACCTCCCTGTATCCATGCCAAAATACTCAGATATCTGCATATAAAATCACAGCAGATTTTCAGATGTACTTCTTTAATGGAGCCACAGGAGGCTGACAGACAGAACAGTGTTGTCACTGCTGTGTGAGTGGGAAGGACCTCCAGTGAAATGTGAGCAGTCCATTATCACCCTTCCCAGCAAGACAGAGGATTTGGGCCAGTGTTTCTAAATAGATTCTGGGGCTGTAATCTGTACAGCCTGTATGAGTAAATAAATCCCACCCTGGGATGTCTTCTCCTCTAAATTGTATGCAGCACGTAAGGTAGACACTGCTGAAGTTAAACTAATGTTTTCACATTGCTGTATGTCCTATAACATTTCAACCTGAGGGGATTGCATTGTATGTCTTTATGTTCTCTATGCAGAAATTTCAAAGCCAATCTCCAAACAGAAACAGCACTGAAACTTTCACCTGAAATATGAAACAGGATTCAGTTTTTATTCCCATCTCCAAAGTCATAATATGTAGCAAAAATCAGCTACAGATATCTACCTGGTGGCAGACACACCAGGTGTGTGGAAAGTCATTCAATCCACTAACCTTGAAAAAATAAAATCATGTTTTCTATCACAGAGAAATCTCAATTTTTAGAAGAGTCTTCTCTAAAACTAAGCTGTTTTTGCAAGAGCTGGTTTGCACAATATTTTAGCTCAGATTTGAAAGCTACTCTAGGAATACTGAAGTCAGGAACCAACAACAGAAATAAGTTTTAGTGGGTTTTTTTGCTTTTCTTTAATAGTTTGGAGAAGGCATCGCGAACCAAATAGGCAGGAGCATAAATCTTGCCCCAGTCATAGACCAATCTGGATGAGGGGTCTACTTCAAGCATGCAGATAGACAATCAAGACACATAACTTTCTCTGACTTGGGAACAAACAATTTCATCATAAACTATATTGGTCAGAAAAAGAAGAGCAACTTCCTTTCACAAACTAGGCTGTTCATGCCGTGTATTTTTGAAACTGTACAATGATTTAATTACTTCTGTCAATATGGATAAGCCCTTCAACTCAAACTTGGAGTGTCACAGCTCAATCTTCCTTCATGTGTATTTTGACAATCCTACTACACATTTTTTGCCCTTAATTTCAGATCCTGGCAGAATGTTTTACTCTGCCTAGACTAATAACACATAAATGGTGTTTAAATAGAAGTGAAAAACGTGAGCCTGTGACTAAACACCGGGCTCCAGCAGAAGGGTGAGGCAGTGTAGCACTGTAGGCAGCTGTTTCCATGAAATCTGGGAAGGAGGCAGAATGCCACTTGACAATTTTTTATTTTTCTGGAAGAAACAGTTGGAGATCATATGTTCTCTAGCAGTTAGAATACCAAAATAAGTACTACTTTTGCCAGGAGCAGTAGGAAAACAGTTTTTTGTCCCTTCTGTACTTTGTACTTATGCTGAATCTCATGCTGACTTCGCAGCCATGTTTGATCTAAGAGATTTGAATATTCTACAGAGACAAAATGTGATGGTTTTGCTGTCTCACGGAAAATGGACTCTTTGCATTGTTTGGAAAGAAAAAAATGAAAATGCTCATCCATTTTTGTACATCTGATACATTTAGGACAAATCACTTCTTCAGAAGTGCTTTATGAGTCATAAAATGGTTTGAGTTGGAAGGCACCTTTAAGATCATCTAGTCCCAACACCCTGTGACATCTCCCACTAGAGCAGGTTACTCAAAGACTCATTCAGCCTGGCCCTGAATGCTTCCAGAAGGGGACATCCACAACCTCACTGAGCAACCTGTTCCAGTGTTTCACCACCCTAATAGGAAGATTTTCTTCCTAATATGTCTTCTAAATCTACCCTGAGAGTTATTCATGTCTGACAAGGACAGAGAAGCCAACGGTTGTGTTTTCTTCAAAAGAGAAATAGTCCAGCTTGTGCTCTGAGAAGTTCCCAAGTATTATCCCAGCAAATGACTGAGCTGGAGAACTGCAGACATCTCACTCTGTGCCACTGGATCTGGAAACTAGAAATCCCATCACAGTTTCCTGCATTTTGCATTACTCATATAAGACAAATCATGCAGCAATAGGGATGTACTATTTCTCAGTTGCCCCTTAACAAGTTCTCACTTGTGAGTAGGACAGAAAACCTTATAAGTTCATAAGTTCATAAGGTTGGAAAGGACCTATAAGATCATCTAGTCCAACCATCCTCCTATCACTATCTCTACCCAACTACTAAATTAAGTCCTTTAGCACCTCATCTAAACGCTTCTTGAACAGCGCTAGGGATGGTGCCTCAACTACCTCCCTAGGCAGGCCATTCCAGTGACCTGACCTTGCTCTGGAGAAGTCCTTTTTGGATTATTTTCAGACAGTGGACAAGGCAGAATCACTGCCTTGATTCTCTGGAGCCACATGGAAACTCTAGATACCTTTTCACCACTGATTCCTGGGTCTGTTATTAAACACTGGCTTGCCATATTAATATATCCTGAAATTGCTCTGCTTTTTCAGATCTGCCTCCTTCTGTTTTGATATGGACAGTAATTGCAGCACACTTAAGGGAAGGACAATTGAAATCATTTTCTCTCTGATTATGGGAACTCAAAAATAAGTAATTTTTTTGGCAGCAATAATCAAGGAGTTCTTTGACATCTCTTTTTGTTCATTCAGTGGCTGAATTCACCCTCTGACTTGTGCCTGAAGTGCTGCTGGTAACTGTTGAAGTTCTTTTATCCAGCTACCTATAAACTAAGGCAGAGACCCACCATAAGCACAGGGAGTACTGTAGAGATGTAGAGATGGGCATGCTGATTCAGTCTAGCAGACCACAAGGGAGAATTTAAGTCTTTAAACAGAAAGAGGACATGTCTATGCTGAAAACCAGCACCAGAAAATGTAGGCATTTACATAGAGAAGAAATTACAGCAGGGTAGGAGGGAGGTGTTCTGGAAGCTCCTGTAATCTGTCCACTGATGAGCATCATTTTTCACCACCCCAAAGTAATGTTTGACAACAAGGAGTGTTTCCTTTCAAGAGATGCCTGCTATCAACTAATGTTTTATTTAAGCTTGCAGTGAGTTGTTTATCTTGACATTCCTCTGAAGATGCTATCTAAGGGTTAACAATAAAGAACAGCTTCTGACTTAAAACTTCCCTGGAAGTGAGCCCAGCTTATACACACTGCATGCAGCACACAGCCAGTCTGCACTGCTAGCTGAAGTAAGAGTTATAGGAAGCCACTTGTTTTAGTGCAGAAATCCACATTACACATTGTCTTGGTTCACTGTCCAGCAGATTGCTAAATTATGCTATTATTATTATCAATATGGCCTATTTGCTATTACTATGTTTAACAGCAAAGATGGCTCAACAGTGAGTCTTTCTCGTTTTGCAAGTCATGCTTTGTTTCTAGTATCATGAAACTGAAGAACTAAACAAAACATTTCCTTCAATATGGAATACCTAATCAGCTCTCATGTACCTCCCCAACCTTATCATCATCTTTTCCCATTTTCATGCTAAAATCCTAGGCCCACCATCTCAAATGACCACATTATTTCCTTGACTAAGTTTCTTTTAGTTAAGATTTTTCCAGAAGCTTGTGATAGAATTAAACAAACAAACAAAAAACTAACACAATATGAAGAATGTCACTGTAACAATGTAAATTGTATGCCCGCATTTTTTATTAATAAGGCAAAGCTCTCTAAGGGACTAAGTTACATTGTTTTATGAGATTAAATTATTAGACCTGGAACTGGTAAGGGCCTTGTCCTATTGTTGAAGAGGCTGCTGGGGAACATGGAACTGCAGGGAGCATTGGCGAGTTGTGGTGATATCTTATTTCTCCACAGAGAACTAATATCCCAGCTGCTCCAAGTGCACCTGAATGGGTACTAGAGAGACGAGGAAGCTAACTCGTGGCAGATGGGACCAGACCAAATGGTCAGTGAAATGAACGCATTCAACTAATGCACTAACTATCTCTAAACTGTTCTCCATCAATAATTCAAGGCCTTATGTCATAGTTTGTTAAAAATTATATTTGATTAGTTATGTTATCAATACAATATGCATATTACAATAGTGTCACATTTTCTATCCATCAAAGTCAAAATAAGTCAATATAAGTACATCAATAATTTATATTGGATGTGCTAGTCAATTTTCTGCATGCAATAACATTGACTGCTGGCAATTATGGAATGCAACTGGTGCTTGTACCTCTACATTCACATTTTTAATCAGGTCATATTTATTTTCCTAAATACAGGTAATACTGGATTATTTGAGTTTTGCTGTTGATTTTCAAAATCTGGAGTGTTTTCTTGTTTTGTTTTGTTTTTAAACTTAAGGTTCCAGTCAGAATCGAACAGGCAGTGTCTGAGATATTTCAAAAATAAAAAAGGAGTGTACATTGCCTGCTGTATGTTGCTTACTTAAGATCTAGCAATGAGCAAACCCTCCACTGTTTTTTCTCTGATGTCAAATTACATAGGAAATAGTATCTTTAATTTAAATGCATTTACAGTGTCATATAAGAGAATTTGAACCACTGATTTGCAGTTCATATACATTTTGTTTCACATAAAAAAGTACTCCACTGAAAACCTAATTCACATGGCAGCTTCAGGGGAAAGAAAAAATGTTAATTACAACTTGAGTATGTCTTCTCAATACCCATAACTACTTCAATTTTATTTTAGAATGCCATCATATGGAATTAGACCCTTCATCCAACCAGAACTGAGTGTACTAGTGTCCATATCAACACCAACAGAATCCATTAATTATTCAGAAAAAAAAAAATTATCTTTAGTTGTGTATTTAGATAACCTCAAGCATTTTGTCAATACAATTTTTCTTAGTTTTGAGTTCTTCTGTGAGGCTTCTCTCTTATTCCAACCTGTCAGTCTGACTTCGTGAAATTTGGAGCCTTTTTTGTGATTTATGATGATATCTTATTTTATACAACATATATTGTATAATAATTGTGCTCTCCAGTAAAATAAATCTGTCAGAAACAAATTATATCCTCTGCTATTTACAGAAAAAAAAGACAAGGGTCTGATTTTAGAAGCAAAAGACATGAGATACAGCAGATATAGAATAGAGTGCTGCAACTCAGCAGATATTCCAGGTGGCATTACCTCCTGCTAGGTAATAAAGGAGTGCTCAAAAGCAAGCCTAGTGGACATTCACAGCAGATACCAATAATACTAGCATTATTATAGTTTTGTTGTTAAAATAGAGCTATAGAGTCACATATATGTATTTTCATAGTCTTTTCATTAAGGAAAATAGATGCAGATGTAGAAGAAAGATGAATCAAAACAATTTTGCTATATGAGATAGGGTACATTTACTGAATAACTCTAGGAAGTTAGATACAGAAGCCAGCTTCTGACCCTTTCAGACTCAATATACCTCTACAGCATGCAGCTCAGGGGAATTTCTAACTCCTTACCCACTTTTATCTTACAGGCCTAGAATAAATAATTTCATCTTTCTATTGAAAAATGAAGAATTTTTAAGCGTAACAGAAATGCTCTGGCAGTCTCAGCCTCTACTCCAGTGACAGGGCTCTACATGTCAGAGCCATAGCTCTGATCCCATCCACCTTGAGATTCCCTGCATTGCATCGCAGCCGCCTTCTGCTGCTGGAGCAGTAGATGTGCTTGGAGTGGGGTTAAGGTGCTTGGCCCCCATTGCTTCCCACCTGCTCCCTGAGTGATTTGTTTTCATACCGTCAGCCCTATGCTTGGTGCTCTTGTCACGCTCTTTTCAGTCTGAATGGTCTTCATGCTCACAGCCACAAAACATGACAGAGTTCAAGATACCAGCTGACACTTGTATACCATGGAGCCTCGAGAACTCGACTTAAGGAGCTTGTTTTCACTCTCTTTTTTACTGTTGGGATCTGTAGCTTCCCAGAAGTCATCTCCTTTGTCTTTCCTTGTGTCAGGTGTGACCTGGATTTCATACAAGTAACCTACTTGCTAGAATTCCCCAACTTAGAAGGACAACCTCAACAGCATATGCTATCATCACTGCGTTCATCAAGAGCAACGTGTATTTCCATACAAAGGCAGACAGGTGTTGTGCAGTAGACATGTATTACACAGCACCTCTCTCAGAGCCAGAGCCCCATATTCCCATGGCAATTGCTCTGGCTGTTTCTTTTTGCATGTAGCAGTCAGCCTTCAAGCCAGCTGGAGGCCTTGTGGCATGAACACCAAGACAGGAAAACTAATTGTTGCTATCTGTACCAGACTAGTAACATATTAAACTTCCAATTCTTTTTTTTTTCCTTTTTTTTTTAATTTATTTTTTTGCTTAAAACCATCTACATTGTCTACCAAATCTTTATGATAGTTTCTGTGGGTTATGAAAGCAAAAGTGGAAACAAACGGAAATCACCTTGAGTAAATACTGAAGTTCTTAGGATTTTTACAGCTCTTAATTGTTACAAAACCTACCATTTGAAAAGCAAAAAGTGAATCTAAAAAGGGTTCCAGATCTACCTTCCATAATTAAGTGCTGTAGCAACTGAGAACAACAGCCTGTTCCAGTCACCATTGCGGAAAGCTATTTAATTTACAAAATAGTCTTCATACTACTGCAAATCTTGGCTAAAAAGCAGCATTCCTGTTCTCCTACTAGCCTTTGCGGATCATCAGATAGCCTGAAATTGATCTTTGCAAAGCACAATGTGGATGTCTTGAACTCAGTGCAACTCACTTAGGTCACAAACTCAGCACATTCACCTCTGCTCTGAAGCTTGTGCTGAAACTTGCCTTACAGAAAAGAGAACTATAGAGAAAGTGCACTTATCTTGAACAGAAGTCTGTCAAGTCCCCTTCATTGTTTGAAGCAGAGGCAGTTGAGCTAGTAATCTCAAAATTAACATAATATCTAATTAGTGAATCAAGAGTTCTCATAGCAAAGGGAAATTAAGTCTTCAGTGGGAAGTGACCGTTCCTGTTGTTCCTATTTGCCTGTCCAAAGAACACAGTGACAACTCTAGGTCTTACCAGCAACTATCAAACACTCTAGGATTTCATCAGGAGTGTGCTTTTAAGTGGACTGCACCAAGTCACAGAGATAACTGCAATGGAAATGCATTCTTCTCTCTATAAATATTATGGAATTTTGTAGGGAGTATCTGAATATTTTAAAAATAATTGCTAATCGATCCTTATTCAGAAGCATTCCCTTCCTCCCTTCTACAAAGATTTTTTCCCACTAAATAGCTGCTGGGATGAATCACACTTTAAAGAGGAGCTATCAACAAGAGGGAGTTTTAATAAACACTGTTCTTTGTTTCTTGTATTTTAATGACTGATATAATTAGAATGAAGGTTAAGGGAATATTTGTTTTCCTTTCCCTCAGGGTTACTTTGAAACAGTTTGACTTGCAAACAGGATTTCAAACTCTCACAGCTGTAATGCTGAAGCATTCTGATGTTGTACAAGAAAATAAATAAGCAAATGGTCAGGCAGCAAGAACACCACCTGAAACCTTTCTCTGCCAAGTGGTTACAGCATAGGATTGCATGGAAGTTAGCAGTCCCAGGCTCTCTGGCTGACTCAGCTTTGTAAATCCCCATTGCTGAAAGAGAGAATGACGACATGTTTCAGAAATGTCATGATGTTTGACAGCTCAAGTTTGTCATGAATTTCCTAGGGTCTAGTTACAGACTGTCTGTGGGTCAATATTGATATTCAGTTACTTGTAAATAAAAGGTATTAATTCAGCTAACAGCTGAAGTAGTCAGTCATTTTCCACTAGTTTAGAATAACTGGCATTAGAAAAAACGTTTCTTTTCTGAACTTCACAGTGAACAGATCAGAGACTGTGTTGTGCAGTCCTTTGTTCCATCCACCTTCATGACACAGTCAGCTAATATGCTGGATAGAGTCTGATCCAGATGAATTGGATGATTCCAACCATTGTCTGATTTAGCAAGCCCTTACAGCTGCATGCATAGCGAGTACCTGATATACCATAAAATCTTCTGTACAAAGACAGTTATTTTGGAAAGTTCCAGAGAATTTGAACAAGTTGAATCAGCTTATGCTGGGTCAGCGCTTCAAAAATGGCACTGCCACATGATGCTATCTGCCAATAAGAGTGCTGAGGCTGAACCTCAAACCTCAACCACAGACTTCAGAGAAAAATTGTCACAGCCTTCCAAGAAGTTGTGGAGAACCCAGAATTTGGGTTAAGAGCCAAGTCCTAATTCACTCCCAAAATTTTTGTTTGTGAAACATTAGCAATCCATAAAGGATCTGGCATTGGATCTAGTTTCAGATATAACTTTTAGATGCTTGACCTGCAGAATCAAAAACCCAAGTTTTTCCCTTTTCTGTTTGAAATAATCTCCATGAAGATATGGAGAGCTTCACAGGTTTTGTGGATTTTATTTTGGAGGTACAGTAGTCCAGAGAGTGCTATCATCTATCCTTACCAAGTATATACTCAGCTATATCCAGAAACCTCAGTCCCTATATGTAAGCAGATTAATAACAGCATGCCATTCCTAAAAGTTAGATAAATTTTCCATGCCAGATATAGTTACCTGTGGTCATGGAAAAGTAGACCTTTACTTCTGGACTTGACTGTATAATCAAGATCTACTGACAGTAGGTAGACTGATTGCTGGTAAGGTCAGCAGCAACATCCCTATTAGCTGACATGGAATTTTAGTGAACCAGATTCACTGCAAATCTACTTGAATCAGTTGGCCAAACTGTACATAAAATACTCTTCCAAGGTTTTACAATGATTATAGACCACAAAACACAGGAGGGCAGAAGTACAGAAGCAGAACACGGAGCATTGGGTACAAGTCAACTTATCATGGCCACAATTATAAAGGAGATGGCAGGGTCCCATGTAGAAAAATCAAGGATGAAGCTCACTGTGGGGATCTGGAGAAGTCTAGGTGGTGTTGTTGACTTGTAAACAGACTAGACAGGACAGCAGATGATGCCACAAAACCTAGTGACATACTGGGAATTTTAAGTTATTTGATAATTGAACTTGGATTCTTTCACATGTGCATTGGAAGCTCAGACTCAGTGCCTTGTACTGGTGGTTGGCTGGCATGTATGAAAAATCATGTGTAAAGTGATAGAATGTGCAATATTTAATCTGTAGAAGTAAGAACCGTAATTTGTTAGTTCTGGTTTTTGGTCATCAGAATATTCAGCCAACACTGTAATTTATCTAATGCCTTAATGGCACACACAAAAGCAGATACTGACAACAATTTTTACCAAAGAGAAAATCTGTCTCAGGATCTGATCAATCATTGAATTGTTAAGGTTTTTTATTAGTCCAATCATCAGCCAGAAAAGCATTCCCAGACCCTCTACTCCCCAGCTACATCCTATCAGGCAGAGCATAAACATCCTGCAAGCTTCAGCCCTCCTCTCATAGACTGCATAGACTGGCTAGGGCTCAAGGCAGTCTTAGCAGAACATTAAAGCTGTGTTTTTTGTAGCTGAGCGTGGCCTTTTGGCACAAGTTGTACTGTGCATCCTTAGCTGGGAAGAAGAGGAAAGTGTGAGTGTGGCTGCATGGGGCAAAAGAGCAGCTTGTCCAAGGGGCAGTGGGTGGGAGAGGCTACCTTTTGCTACTTACTAGGCTTTGCTGAGATGGGAAACTCATCTCTGAGCCTGCAGCTGGTCCTGGGTGCAGAAAAGCTGTCACTGCTGTTCAGGGTACTGTGCTGCTCTCTCTCTTTCTGCTCTAATTATATATTCTTAATGGATATGGGTTTCTGTATTTGTTTAAATCCTCCTTGATGATTACAGATCCATTTCCTGTCAATCTGCAGGCCTCTGCCTGCACAACACATAGCATTTCTTATGCCTTGGATGTATGTAGGTCACTCCAAAAGTAATGCCTCCTATTTATCTCCATAGAAACTACAATGGATTCAAAGAACACAGTAATTTGACAAAGTAAATTCTCAGCATAAGGTAAACATAAGGTAGATTACATTATTACTTTATAAAGGTAAACCAGATAAGATCTTCTACAACTTTTGCATGCAGCAATCTGATACATAGCTCAAAGCCACATTTTCATTATACATTAAAGAACAAACTGAACCAGATCCTAGCCACATAGAAATGACCTATGTTTTTTTTTTCTCTGAAGACAGTATTATATATCAGTGTCAAGTGTGGAATGGTTTTGTTTCTATTTGATACAGAAATTTGACACCTATATTATAAATAGTATGGGCATTACACTCATAATTGGAAGTCATGCCCTTTACAGATGATAAAAATTATATTTGAGGTTTGAGTACACAGCAAACTTTAGTATATGGCAATATAAAACAGCATATACAAATTTCTTCACAAAGGTGCCTGGAGAGCTGGCTTGCATCAGAACCATTGCTAGTAACAGTACAAACCTGATGCAGTTTTCTTGTTTGTTTTCAGTGAAAGTACTTCATCTTCTCACCTCACTACACACTTTTATTCCATTTTTCTTTCCCTGAATTTAAGCAATTGATTTATTTTGCTTCATGTGTTTAATCAGGTAAAATACAACATCAAAACCCCAATTATAATCTCCCTAATGTCAAGAGTGAAGTGTCTATCACCTGAAGTTCTCAAAAAATCAGCCTCAGAACTTGTTAAGAAAATTGCAGATTTGGTGGCTGTCCCACCATAACCAAACCTGGCAGAACTCAGCAGACTGCTAAAAGAGACTGAAGCCACCACCATCCCCCTCTGATTACAGTCTCTGGGCAAAGCTTCTCTGGTGTGCAGTTCACAACAGTGCTTGCTTCGGGAAACTGGATCATAAAATAAAGCAATAATGGCAGTGTCAGGAGAAGAACAAAAGAAACAGCATCCTCATGCTCAGCTACCAGTCGTACCAGGCTTCAGTGGCTGTGCTTGAGCTTCAGCGGCAAGAGGGCTTTCCCTGCGAGCAGATGGTGGCTGCCTGTGTCACACCCTGTCACCATGCCCGTGCTGCAAAGTCTCTTCAAATTTACAGCAAATTAAGAAGACCAGACATAAACATAAGAGCATTAAATGACTGAGTTTAACTTCATGGTCATAGGCAACATTAGCCTCACTGGTAGCAAATCTCACTGCTGTGGGAGCAGAGGCTGAATTTTGCAGAATCCTTTCTCACCCGATTTGCTTGAACTCTTGTTAGAGACAATGCCCCAGAAACTAAACCCTTTTTCCAACTTTGCCCCTGTCCTGCAGTTCATCACACCTTTGCTTGTCCTGCAAAAACCTGATTGAAATGCTACAGAAGGAACAGAAGTCTTATTTTTGTTCTTCATTCCACAATCCTGACCATTATTTTTTCCTAAATTTTGAGTTTACATTAGATCAGTGAGTCCCCACTGAAATATTTATGGTAGTGGTAATTTGGAAATAAATGTTATTAAAAGCATGTAGAGATTGGAAATGCACTCTAGCAAGATCCAATCAATAACAGCAACTGATTATTGCTAACCCCATTACTTGCACAGTTTCTTGGACTTATTGTTATATAATATAATGTTGCCATTCAAATTGAGATCAATATTTTGCACGTTCATTTATGAGACACCTTAACTTGGGTGAATGATGGATGCTGTTGCAGTTAGGAAGAGCTCAAAGCATGACTCAGGCGAGGTAATCATCAGCTGCAGTCTGCAAATAGGAATTTCAGGAGTTTATCCAACATCTGAATTTCCTGTTACACTAAGATAAATTTTAACTCAAACCAGAGATAGCTTGACCCCATTTGGTAATAATTTAAACTCTTATCTCACAGCTGTAACAAGAAAAGATCATTTTGCAAGATCATGATGGCCTACTCTGTTTATCTTCTGAAGGGTGCCTGGTAAACACAGACATCCTATTTCAGGAATTTTTTCTCCTGCAAAACAGGAGAAAAAAGGGGAAATTCTAAAGTTACACAAGAAAAATAGTCCCTGCACTGTCATTGTATAACACCACGACCTTAAAAAAAAATTTAAAAAGGGAGTGACACCACTAATATTTTATTTGGAGTTATTTTTTAAATGGAAGACCGTAGCTATAGTATCCAGATCCTGCATTCCTCTCCTAAGACTGATTCAGCTTTCCTGGTTCGTAGTGGGTTGGCATCACTGTTTTTTCTGATTACCTGTCCTGATTCTGCACAGCCACCTGCAGAGCCACAGTCTCTGGTAGCCTGCCATCTAGCAGGGTAGTGCCCAGTGGTGGGGGCACGCAGCTGGCTGCGAGTCTCACTGGTCCCCAGCCCTCCCAGTTCAGCCTTCTTGGATGCACTGTTTGGGCAGTGTCCAGCTCAAAGGTTTTCCTCACACTTTGCTGTAAAGCAGCTTAGTTTCTGCTATTATTTACACTATAGCATCTTCCCCGATCTACCTCAGGCTACTGGCATGAAGAAGCATCACTTAAAAAGTAATTTAGCAAACAAGTATACTTTCCCTAGGGTGCAAATAAGAGGAAAAGTTGTAGTCAATAGCTAATGTAAGCAAAAGGTGCCTTGGGGGAACCCTAAGAATCACGTCTTTGAAACCAGCAATAACTTCTGGTGCTATTGGTCCTGAGGCAGCAGCAGTCAACATTGTTTAAAAAAGCTCCCTTATGGTGTACTCATTAATTAACTGCACTGTTTGTTGATTCTAGATTGATTCAGTTTGTTCTCAGGAGAGTGTTTTTGGAAACTCGGTAATGCCTTGATGCAGAATTTCATCTTCAGGCCCTAAATTCCCTGGATGCTGCATTATGGGACATATAGAAGACGAAGTAAAAAGGAGAATTTGTTAAACAAAAATGATAATCAAAATATTTTAAATTCAGATGTAATTTTTGAAGATTTTCCCCACAGAGCTAAAAAATTACCTGCAGCAAAGTTTGACAGACAGGCGAGCTTTATCAAACAGAGAACCAGACAAATAACATGCAAAACAGATAGGAAAGTATTTGCTCCTAATTACTCGAGAAAGCATTTTAATTAAGTTGTTTGCCAATTAATGCCTCTTTTTTAGTGTTCCATAAATATTTAAAAATGTTACATAAACTTTTGTTCAGAAGGAACACTTATAAATATTATTAAATAGATTTTCTGGGAATCTTTTAACACAATAGACTTTTAAATGGGAGTATTCTTTGCTCTTCTTGTGAATAAATAAGCACAGAAATGTGATTTCTATTGCAAGAGAGCTAGAACTTGAGATATCTGATTGTGAGGACTCTGAGCTGAGAAAATGGGGAACTGTGCTGATCCTGAACTAGAAACAGACCAGTGAAATGAAAAAGCAAAAAAATTCAGATCCTTTTTTTTTTCTCCAGCCTGACCACTCAGCGGTGTATTATAACCAGACCTACTAAGAGAAAGTACTTCAAAAAAGCAAATTAAGAACAAACAAGAAGCAAAAGGGAGAACTAAAATGATCTCAGCAGCACGGTAGCCTGACCCTGGCTGCATTTAGTCCAGGTACAGCCGAGTCTCTGTTTCCATCAGGGCCTATGTGGCACATGAGCTCTCTGTCCCAGCCTATTCAGAGCAGAAGGCACCCATGAGTGGAAATGAAAGTACTCAGCCTAAATACACATCCTGCTCCATTCCAGCTAGCCTGCAGTGCTCTGAGCACAGAAAACAAACCTCTCTTTCTCTTCATATGTTAACGACATCCTGTTTTTATGGTGCAGCTGACTCCTTTTTAAATTTCCACATTGGCACTTTATCTGTTTATTTATTCATTGATTTGCTCTCCCTTGAACATTCCTTCCTAGCCCAAGGTTTGCTTGCTGAATGACCACAGCTTCCCCTTATCTCAGAACTTAGTTTCAGATTTTGAAATCTGTATCCTGTCCCATATCCCTTTCGCTTTCATTAGTCATTTATGACTGGAACAGGCTGTGTGTGATGATTCAGGAGAGAGGTCTATTCTAGATCAGAGTGAACACAGGCAGTGAGGCACATGCTGGGGGAGATCAGGGAGATGAGGATAACACAGCTAGGACACCCAGCTCGGTGAAGCCTCAGCATCTCATGGGCCTTCACACACCTAGGTCACCACCACCTGCAGCTACTTCTTCAGCAGCACATATCTTCAGAGATCTCCTCTCTCAAGGTTTTTCAATGTGTCACTATTATCACATTAAAGTGAATAGAGCTGACCGGTTGCCTCTCACCCAGGATTTCCTCAGTCCATGCATTTGTAACGTGGAAGGAAAACCTGGAAAAGGACTGCTTGGATGCCTCAACTATATTTATAACACCCTTTCCTCTTCTCTAGCACATTTCTTCCTCAATCAGACACAGGGTGATTTGTGGGACTGCTCTGTCTATGGAGGCAGCTGAGCTGCAAGGTCAGAACGAAGATTTGTTTGCAAACAGAGTAGTAAGTTATTAATTAAAGAGTAACTTTCGCAATCAGTGCTTTCAAAATTGTCAGGGAGTCAAGCAAATGAAATTCCAAATAATACTGTTTATTCAGAAACTGCCTTTAAAAAGAAAGAAAAAATACTGCCCGTTCTAACTGTTCCTGTTACAAGAAAGGAAGACAAAGAAAATTTTCCCTAGCAGGGGGTTTTCTTTGTAACTCAGTCACAAAATAGAACCTTGAAATTCCATTAAATTAAACACTTTTTTTGCTTTCTCCACTGATTTTTAGAAACAAGACAAAGAAGGAGGTGATGAGTCCCTGAGAAAGAAAGGGAAAAAAGCAAACAGTTGCAAGAGGCTAAGCAGCAGATAAGCTATATTTACAGGTAAATAGGATAAAGGCCCCAAAGTGCTTGAATGAAAGTTTGCACAAGGGGGTCCTCAGTCTTACTGAGGACCCTGGGTCCTGCTATGCCATGCATACGACTAAGCAACCTTCTTGCAATACACAACCCCTTTCAGGGCTTTTGTTCCTGATCATGCCTAGAGTCCTGAAAATGCAATATAAGAAGTGTTTCCAAGAGTAGAGGAGTAGAATTGTGCTTACCTCCTACCAAAATCAGCATCTTATTTCCTGATATGTTTCAAAAAAGGGCGTATATGCTCTCCACAAGGGTCGCTTGGTCATGTCATATAGAACACCTCTTCTCAGAGCAGCAAGAGTTCTCTGGCCAGGGAATATTTTACCTCTGCTGCTTAAAACAGTGAGATCAAAAGCTGAAAATTTTCAGCTGTGCTGATAGGCAACACCTCACTGCTCATATGAACTAGAAAATTTTGTACACTTGCAGCTACTTACAGAGAAAATCAACTGTCTGGATAAATAGCAGGGGCTCACAATACCCAGAAAGTCTCAGTGTTTTGCAGAGGATGTTATCCCTGCATCCTCCAAGTCTGTGTTTAGTAACTGAGTACAACTGGGGAAGCTATCCACCACGGGGCTATCATTGTACATCTGGGAGAAGCAACTGCGCTTGAGCTCACAAGCATGCCTCCGCTCTGAGAATGTACATCAGAAATACTGAAGGGTAATACATTCACCATTTTTCTGTCACCAGTGTCATGCAGGACAGCTAATTGTGGCAGCGCTACCAATGTGCTGCAAAAGGGGAGCCCCATGTTTCTTGTGTTCAAGGCAACCAAGCCTTTCTTCCACTTGCTAGTTTGAGTTGCAGCTAGAAGTTATGGCAAGCACAGGGACAACAATGTCTGTGTATCAAGCACAGACAGATTTTCCACAAGGCAGACAAGCAAGTTTTAATGTCAAGCAATGCCTGCCCGAAGTCTTTCCTTCTCCTGCAGCAGCTGTATGAAAGAGACAAGTCCTTTGCTTAAGTACTTGTTTTCTGAGTCTGGATTTTTCTGATGGCAATAAGCCAAGGCTTCAGGTTTGGAGCAGAGACTTTGCATTGCCCTTCAAGCAAAAGGAGGGAAAGGCATACTCAACAGTTTGCAAGGTTTTAATTAGATATGTATGAAGAGTGTTTCTTTTTCATCACACACTATGCTCATGATGATTTTTTTTTTTAATCTTTACTATATCCGTTCCTCAAGTTCAACAGCTCATGAGATTTAAGGAAAAGAAAACGTATGTGTGTCCTTAGCAATAATCAATCTGATGGCTAAAACAAGGGATGGGAAAAAAAACCTTTGGCCCTTCTTACTACATTTGTTACCTTTGTCTGCCGTAAGGAAGACATCTATAAGAATCTGGAGGAACTCCAAACATTTGCCAGCTGGTTTTGAATGTTCTCAGCTGTGTATGCTGTTGGATAATCTTACACTTATTTTGTGATGTTTGTTGCTGCCAGATAGTGTTACTGTTTAATGACAGTGATAGAGAAGGCAAAAGTAGGTCTTGCTTCTGAGCTACAAATAAGCTAGTATAACTCCAACCGAAAGTTGATTTAGTCTAGAAAGAGAAAAATATCCCCCTGTGTATTCAACTGGCTGCTTCTTCTAATACTGGTGGGAAAATAAACAATTTTCAAGTCTCTGATTTTGTTTATCTTCCCTTACATTATTAAGGCCAGTACTTTTATCTTAAAAGAAAAAAGTCAAAGCAGAGACTGAAAACACTTGCAGAATTTCTGTTGGATCTGTCTGATCTGAAAATCTTCCCTTAGTCCTCTCCCTTTTACCATGCACTAAGTTTGATGATTTTCTACTCAGGATTAAGGTGGGTTTTTTTTTTTGTCTACACCTAGATTTAAATGGAAATTTCATAGGCAGTCAAATACTCATGTTTTCTAAACATTTACCCAGGAGTTCAGTGACCCATTACTATTCTATTTTTGTTTTAGAGAAGATGCTTTCATAATACATATCAAGGACACCAAAATAAATAGGATGGTACATCTTGACCCCTGAAGTCACTGTCAGCTTCTTCCCAGCACAAGGTCTAATTAAAGACACAAGTGATCTGTCGGAAATTTTGTCAGGCTCTGTGAAAACTGTGCATCAGAATTTGTTTAGAGAATGTGATGTGTTTATTCAGTGATTTAACTCTAACATATACACTGTTTTTTCATCTGCTTTTATGTTAAGAAATTCTCTCCTCTTAGGTTTTTATTTCTCCTTCTAATTCTCCTCATGCTTTTAGCTACCATTTTCTTCATCATAGATAGGTTCTACTCCTATTCTAACTATGTAAATGAATTATTAGCTATAACGCCATTCACTTCTTCACTTTGGTTAGTCTGATCTGTGAAACAATGGATGCCATCAAAATCCAGTTAGCTGTAAATTAGTTTGCATTTCTAGAAATCTCTCATTAATTAGCTGTGTTTTCATTCCCACGATTAAAACCTGTTAGGAAACTCCTTTCCTGCAGGCTCCATCCTTCCGAGGTTAAAGTTTTTGGACAGTACTCAACAGTTAGATTCTATTAGAAAATAAAACATGTCACAAGCAAAAGCTCTTCCCAGCAAAGAACCATTTTGTTCCAATCTCAGCTTGTTTTGGATTGTTGGAATGATTCAGTTTGTTCCATGCAAGTAAACAAACAAACATTAAGTACATATTTATTTCAGAAACATTTTTGATTGCACATTTGTGATAAATAAAGTCCAAACAAAAGTCTAACTTTTTTTTTTCCCCAAAATATTCACTGTGGTAGCTTTTGAATCTCCTGGGACCATTCTCACATCACATTAACTTGTTGGGTTTGGACTGACGCTGCTACTGGAATGAGCTATGTAAGCAGAACCCCAGATCTGGTCTGCAATTAGCAAGACTCTGCCTAAGCTGTGGCACTCAGGCAGTTTCCAGGAGCATGCTGGCTCTGTGTGGGTAAGATTTGGGGTTTTTATCTTCTTTACTTCACCATCCCAGAATGTCTTTATTCTTCCCATACAAAGGCTTCCTACGTGCAGACACTGAGCAGAACACACAGTGTGCTGCCAAACATTTGTCCAGATCAGAGGCCTGGACCCTGCTGAGTGCATGAACACAAACATCAGTTTGGAATCATAGCATCATCAAGATTGGAAAAGATCTCTGAGGTCACCTAGTCCATCCACTCATCCCCACCATGCTCACTGACCCCTATCCCTCAATGCCACATCTCCGCTGTTCTTGAACACCTCCAGGAATGGTGACTCCACCATCTCCCTGGGCACTGTTCTCATGCATTACCACTCTTTCTGAGAGGAATTTTTTTCCCTAATATCCAGCCTGAACTTCCATTGGTGCAACTTGAAGCCATTCCCTCTCATTTAGATGTAGCTTAAGCAGGATGTCTGTAGGCTGGAATAATGCTCAGAGCCATGTAATTGAGACAGCTTCAAGGAAGTCTACAAGTGCTCTCTCTTACTATTGGCAATTCACTGTTACCTCCAGTACACTTCCTAAGTGATAGGTTAGTGCCACCATAAAAGAGTACAGAGTTTTGCAAGGGAATATTCCCTCAGGACCCAGAAGGGCTTGAAATTTCAGTTGTGCGCTCTCTTCCTCTAGCTGATGTAGGCATAAAAAAATTGAATATTAGCTTTTTTCAAATAGGATGGGAAAATGAAAACTCCCATGTGCATCTGGTGCTCTGGAGACATGCAGCTAGCATAGGGGGTAGGATGAGCAGGCAGCAGCTGCTCTTTGAGGTACATTCCTCTTGGGATTGAATGTACCTCCAGTCAGGAATACATCTGGGAGTTAATACCAGCTGAACAAGAAGTCTTACCTAGCTGAACTAGCCAGTGGGGACTTCACAGGGGAACTGTGCCATGAAGGGAAGAAGGCAACCAGCAGAAGGGATGCCTCTGTGAGAGTGCAGACTTGCGTTTCATACCTTCAGAGTATAGCCCATGCATGTGGCAGTCAGCTCCTTCCTCACTGTCCTGCTGCTGGCATGGGGAAACTTTGTGTCTAGCAGTTCAGAGCACTTAGCACAACCCTCTTCTGAAGGGCTGCTCTCATCTGCTAAGAAAAGACCCACGCATTCGCAGTCCACAACAAAAAATCCAGCTCCACCAAGAGGCCTTGGGTGGATTTAGGGACCTACCAAGCAAAGGAAATGAAACTGCTTGTCCTACCTGCTAGGCTTTCCAGGTGCTGCCATTCAGCAGACCTGTGCTCTTCTCAGTTGCTTGAAGGGAGACAAATCCGTGCTTTAATGAGAGATTTCCATAACCTGTTATTTATTACTCCTCTCAATGACACTGCAGCATATGTCTCCTTTTAAAATCTTGTGGCATGCTCTTGCTGACTTCCAGCAACCCTCTAACTCATGTAGTGTCCTTTTTAAACCTCACTCCAAGTCACTAAACTCACCCCAACTACCACATTTGGAGTTCACTGACTTCTCAGTCTGAAGGCCTGCCACTATGACTTTTAGATGCAACAACGGACTTGGCCTGTAGGCCAAAAAATGCAAAACTGACATAAATTGGCAACCTGTCCAGCTGGGTTTTCCATGGTACAAATGTACAATTTGTCAGTTTTAACTTATCTTTCATTAGAAGTGCTTTTGTGTAGATGTGTAGCAAAAAGACCTTCTGTAGTTAGAAAAAAATCCTCCAGGGAATGAAGAAGAAAGTTTGTAGTTTTCAGTCTCTAACTCACAGAAATACAGTAAGGGTTCCGCATCCTGGCTGTCATTAGTAAATTAGTATATCATAAATCCCTCACTTTTTTCTCCCCTGACACATTACAAAGATAACAACTTCCACTAAATTTGGTTTAATCTTTTCAGAAAATCTACTAACCTGCTCCCAATCCTAATCTCTTAATGCTGAGTCTAATTTTGTCCCCCTCCAGACAACAAAAATATCTATGATACGGTGAAATATATCTACTGTGAATTAAGAGCTTTCACTTTGGTTATGAAAACTAGGCATTAAAAAAATAAGAAATACACAAAACATCTATAACTGCAGAGATACCCTATCTGCATCATGGTCCTTTAAAATCTGTCCTGGAGTCTCCTAGGGGTCTCCAAAAAGAAAATAGCTTATCTCATATCTGAATATATTTTATTGTTGTCTGGATTTTGTTAGTGAATACAGTTTTCAGAAAGCAAATGATATTTAAGCTCAGTTGCAAAGACAGACACGCAAATCCATTTTTATATATGTCATCCACTTCTGCAGGGATGAAGATCAAAATCCTTAATATCCTCCTTCTAGCCCTCTTTAAACAGAGATTTACACATAGATTTATTTCAATTCCAGTTGATAATGACTTGTAAGAGTCTTGATGTCTTTGGAAAAATCAGCCTTGGCAGTTCTCCATTGACCCCCACAGTCAAGAGCATCACATCAGCTTGAAAATGGCTTATTTGCGTGGCTGAAAAGAAAATCCAATCTATTTACATATTAGGTCAATTATTTTCATTAAATGTTATCATAAGTCTTCTTTTAAGTGTGCTTGGCATGATTTGAGTCTGGTGTTCTCACAAGCTATCAGCTAAATATTTATCACGTTGATATTTCTATTTAACATAACCTGCTTTCAGGTTAATAGGCTTACCTTTTGTGCTAGGGGAAACTAGCATGTGGGTTGCATTTTGGTCACAGTAAGTGGTGGCGTATTCATGAAATATCAAACACTTTTGCACAGTATCAGTTATATAGAGGAGAAAAAAATCAATACAGTGTAGAAAATGACAAGAGTAAACATGGAAATTAACTCCTGGCACATCTTTTGTTCTGGGCTGTGATACTCATATTAAGATTGCCCCTTTATAATAGCTTTCGAAAGAATTTCTTGCATAATGGCATTTTAGTCATCATGTTAATGTCAACAAACAAGGCAGATTAATGCTTATAATCCTGATCTGTCTCACATTCTGCTTATTAGAACTGTAGGCAGATCTTCATTAGGATGAATGACATCTGAATCTATAAGCTCGTCACAACAGAGGCACCTTCTTGCTGTGGTGTCACCCTGCAGATGACAATGTCGGCCATTATGAATGACACTCCACAATTCGTTACTTCCTGCCTCAAATTGCAGTTAATCTTTCATCCAAACTGTACACATGTGCAGCTTTAAGTGGGCTATCACAGCAAGTACCCAGTAATGCTGCAAGCACATGGAGAATGACAGAAGGTAAATTGCTTGTCAGGAGGTCTGTATTTCAATTCACAGCATATTCCAAACACGTTGTGGTGAAAGCTCTCCACAACAGCTGCTTTCATTGCTAACTATTTTTGATGTAAATGTCAATAAAGCTCCAGGCCCTTTCATATTTTTGGCCAAGACTGTCCATCTTTCCCTGTGCAGGCTGGCAGGTTGAGCTCCATTTATCTACTCTTAGGAACATGTCCTATAATAATGATTGTCTCTGGAGACCGTTTAGAGTGATTGAAAGCAGTGATTGGGACAATAGGCTGCTGAATTTCATTGCTGGATTGGGTTGACAGGTGACTGCTTTTATATCCTCTAATCTAGAAGAGACGGAAATAAAAACACAGTTATATCTAATCAACAGACAGGCATCTACAGATTGCAAACCCATACCTTCATCTTACCCTTCTCACTAGAATGACTCGACCACAAATTATTACAGGGCTCACATATTTCTCAGGTGGTCAGAGGGCTTTGAACAGAATGGAAAAAGCAGCAGACGTGTTGCCTCCCTAGAAACAAGAAGTAGGGGAAGAACAAGTCACAGGCTGTGTAGATCTACCAGTAGAAACACCAGCTGCTGTTTTTAGTAGCTGCAGTTAAGATATTCATTTTGCTTAATGAAAATCCATGGGTGTTACAGAAAGAAGGAACTTCATTTTTAATCAGAGACTATGAATGTTGTATATGTTGTCCATGAATTTTAACATACTGATCATAGCAATGCACTTCATCTATTTACTTTTTCCTCTGGCAGTGCTGACATGTTTTGTCTGGCATCTCAGCAAAAGTTCTGTAAGCACAGTAAAGTTACAGTGGACTTTCAAATGTTTTTTTTTTTTTTAATTTATAAAGTTGGTAATTAGCACACCACTGGGTTTTCCAGTGAAGATGGGAAGATGATCAGGTAGAATTCTGAAAACAGTGTGGCAAGTGGTCTAAAATATTCACTCAGTACCAGCATCTGGCTCCTTGGCAGACCCCAAAGGCAGTTGTTCTGGCACCTTTGAAATTCCCTGTGAGTCCATGTAGTTGCCTATGGTTACACAGCAGCTGGGTTCTGGCTTCCTTATCCTCTCTGCTACCACCTTTGCTTCTGTAAATCACACACACTTCTACTCACTCTTGATGCCCAGGTTGCATATGCTTCTCCCTCCCCTCCTCCCCCACCCCATGCCTCCAATCTATAGATTAGGGACAGAGAGTTAGAGAGTTTATCCTTGTCCATCTCCTTGTATCTAAGTCTGCATTTACATAGTTTGGAAACTTCTGTGCATTTGAATACTGAGCAGCTTTCTCTGGCTTTAGGCAATGCTGACAGAAGTCACAAGAACAGAATGATTAAAAGCAGTTAACTGCCCAACCCCTGGTTGCCTGAAACAAGTCTCTGACAAAAAAAAAAACAATTAAAAAAATTCCACTCCTAATGTCTGAGCTCTAGCTTTCAATTAAACAATTAAAAAAAAGAAGAAAGAAAGAAAAAAAAACCAGAATTAATTTTGACTTCAATAGGCCTATATGAATAGCAGTTTGATTTTGGAATTTTGAGGGGAAAATATCTGCTTTGTAAGAAATATTCATAGGAAATTTTATTTCTCCATAGAACCAAAGTAGAGTCTTCTAAATGAGATTCATGCTGGATATAGAGTAGAAGTAATTCAGAAAGAGACAAGAAAGCAATTCATTCCAGATCTTGAATAACAATTCTGTAAATTGCAAATTTGTAAATTGCAATCCATTCTGTTTTAAGAGCTCATGTGGAATGTTTAAAATCTGGTTAAAACTATAAGGAACAGCATGTACCACAGAAGTGGTTGTTTAAGATTTTTCTTTTTTAAAGACATGTATTTTTTTGTTGAAAATGTTCAGGTTCCCAGCAAGCTATAGCAATTTCTAATAAAGGAAGAAACACCTGGGTTTTTGAGAAACTTGTGCAGTCTATTACAAATCTCCTTAAAAGTATTGTTTAAACTTAAATTAAATGAAATTAAAAACAAACCAACCAATCAAACAAAAAAGAACAAAAAAAAACACCAAAGAAACAAAAAACAAACAAACAAAAAATCAAAACAAGAAATAATGAGAACAGTACAAGAGGAAAAGAAAAAGATACATGAAAAAAGTAACCCATGCTTTATTTTCACACAAATATTCAATTTTTACACTATGGGTGGATAAGAGAAAGATATTTTTACACTATGGGTGGATAAGAGACTATTGGCATTTGTGTTGGGAGGGTTTATCAAGCATAGCCCATTCCCCGCTGTTAATGCCATAGATGTCACTCTGGCTCTATGTTCTTCATCCTTACCCTGTATCCTACCTTAAAAAAAAAGGATGTAAGATTGATTACCTTGTCAAGAAATGTACAAAAAGCCGTCAAATGCATGCTATTTCGAAGTCAGAAAGTTTGCTGCATGCAAGAATATCCACTGAGACATAAAATAATTTCCTAAAAATAGGAAGTAACTGTGTTTCATAATATCACTGCAGAGCCAACAATACTAGAGTAAAAACATGGGAGACTGTTCTCATTATGAAAAAAAAAAAGACAAAAAATTTCAGAGAAGTAGTGAAATGCATTAGCTTCTTATCAATAGAGAAAGGAAAACCATGGGAAGACACTCAGGAGGAGGAAAATCAGATAAATAAATACTGGAACTGGATTATTTGAACAGGACATGTGAAGTTGTGGTGGTCATTTGTAGAAGCATTACCTTTTACTCAAATAATAATTTTCAGAAAAGAAATTGTCCAGTTACTCACACTAGTTTTTTTTTGTTTTGTCTTTGTGGGCAAGCTACCAAAGAATTCTGCTACTGGGCAGCCATGGAAATTGCCTGTTAATTTGGAAACATCTGAAAAGTGAAGAAACTGCTTACTGGCTTGCTTTTAATTTCATGTAACTTCCCAGAATACAAGTTATTGTTGGATGCATTTCATTTTCACTCCAAGTCTTCTGCTCATCCAGAGATATTTGACATATAATCTCATGAACATTTAATAACACATTTCAAGACTTTTTGAAAAAAGTAAGATAAAGCCTGATGTTGAGGTCTGCAAAGTGGTGCTGGAAAAGGCAAATAACAGTGTATGTCTAGATCTTTACAAAGGTGGAATAAATACTTCCTTACCACTCTGAATACTTACTGACTGAATCTGCCGTGCATTGGACAGTACCCACAAGGTTCACTGACTCCACATAGGACCATATAAAAAAAAAATCAAACTGTATTTCTGAGAGTCTTGTCCAAACATTTCCTGAATTCTCACATAGTACTGATGGGAACCAAGCTACATCTCCTTGACAGTGCTGCAACAACTAAGCTGCAGCAAAAGCTGGTAAGGCAAAGTTTGTTGCACAGATCATTTTTTGTATAAAGTACAAGAGGAAGTCCCAAAGACAGAACCCACATAGTTTGACCAATTGTCTCCTGGCAGCAGTTGGTATCGTTGATGGATGTGTTTTCAGAAACCCATCCATATCCTATATGTATTTCAGGGTTGTGGCACACATCCAAAGCAGGCATGCTCAGGAATTCTGAGTGTCCAGTGTCCTAGGCAGAGCTGTTGCCCCAGTCAGGCTGCCAAAGGTCTGGAATTTTTAGGCAGATTTTCAAGATCCTTAAACTATATACACGTAGAATTGCTGGCAGGAAAAGAGAGTGTGTCAGAGTTCAGTATATGGTAGCCTTTCATACAGTTCCAGTTAAGAACAACACAGCTTTCTGCTTAGCATCTTATATCACATAAGCTGCAGCTAAACCATATGTTGAGTGCATACAGAGAATAAATGGAAAGAAGGTAAACATACTGCACAGTTTGCAATTTTGCAGTGGAAGGGGAAATAAAATCTAATGGAACCCATATCCTAGAAAATATTCATAATGTTGTGTTTTGAGTGAATTTTTCCTTTTCTGGCTTTACATTAATTTTTCCTATAGGAGTAAGATCCTACATGTGACTTGGAGTTCATTCCAATTAATCTCTTCCTCAGTTGTATGCTATGCTAAGTTTATTTTCCTTTCTTCATCATTGTCCTGGACTAGACAAACCCTATCTTGAACAAACTCTTTGCAGAACACTTTCCCAGAAAAGTTACATTGGAATCTCTGTCTGTGTTTGCCACAACTAGATGACATCTTTGATCTTTCACAGAGATGTCAGCAGGGTGCAATATGTTAGGTAATGTGTATGTGTGCATGCATGCCTCTTCTCTGGTAAAAAGAACAAGATACCTGTTGAAGTCTTTGAAATAGCTATGCTTGTTTAAATCTAGTCAATTATCCTCGATGGAGGAGCTAAAATCTGATATTTCTGCTGTTAGAAATTCTCCTTGGATAGTTCATAGAGTTATAGAATGGCCTGAAGAGGGCCTCAAAGATCACTGAGTTTCAACCTCCTTGCCATGGGCAGAGGTGCCAACCACTAGAGCAGGCTGCCCAGAGCCACATCCAGCCTTGCCTTGAATGCCTGCAAGGATGGAGTATCCACAACCTCTCTGGGCAACGTGTTCCAGTGCATCACCACCTTCTGAGTGAAAAACTTCCTCCTAACATCCAACCTAAATCCCCTGTCTAAGTTTAAAACTATTCTCCCTTGTCCTATCACTATCAACCCATGTAAACAATTGTTTCCCCTCCAGTTTACATGCTCCCTTCAAGTACTTGAAGGCCACAATGAGATCTTCCCGGAGCCTTCTCTTTGCCAAGGTAAACATGCCCAGTTCCCTTAAACCTTCTTCACAGGAGAGATGCTCAGCTCTCGGATCATTTCAGTGGCCCTCCTCTGGATCTGTTCCAAGAGCTCTGCATCTTTCTTGTGCTGGGGACCCCAGGCCTGGATGTGGTTGTGGATCCTGTGTCTTTTCAGAAGGTCATTCCGTTTTACTATACACCTTAATTTAACTCATGTAGCTTTTAGCTTCTCATTGAGGTTAGATAGGCTCAGTGAAGAGCGAGAGAAAGCACAGGGAGTTGAGTCTTAATGTACCAGCATAAGATCCAATGGATTTAAGTTGTGGGGCACCTAGATAGCTAACTTAGTCTCATCATTCTTGTGTCAAAGTTAAATGGAGTGAAGCTTTCCCAGTTAGTTTAAAACCAATGTAGATATAAACCCAATTCACTTCTCTGACATACTCAGGAGTTGTGTACTCAGCTGATGTGGAATGTTTTCAGATATGAAGACTAGATGGTTTACCGATATTCCACACTCCACAGAGCTTTTGTGAATCAACAACCTGATGCAGTGTGCCAGATCTACATCCAGAATGCAGACTGAGAATTTTTTGTGGAAGGCCAACATTCATGGTCTTTCTAGGTTTGGAATGCACTTAAATAATAGCAACTTAGTATTAAGTCACTGTTTTTAAATTAATTGCCTACTTCTTCAGTAAAGTCCTGAGTGAAAAACTTTAGTAAGATGTTTATTGTATTAAAATGAACTCTGGCTTTTTCAAAAAACTAATAATCTAAATCTAGTAAAAAAATACTCCAGGAGCTTGATTTGAATGTCTGACAATAACCTGTGTCACATCAGCAATGCTGTATCTGTACTGTGACATGGGAGAAGCACAGAACTTTTGATGAGCATATTTAACTTGCAATATTAGATGAATAATTAATCTAAACTTTTCTTAAAGAAGGGTGCACATAACCTGAAAAAACATTGCAAGCAGTAAAGCAAATCTTTGATATATGAAGACATGAAAAAGTGTGTTTGGCAAAGTATGTAATAAGGCTCTTTTATTTAGAGTAAAGTGTCTTTTTGTTGTCTATATTTTTTCCCCTTTAATTGCTCACAGCGGAGGAGTTAATGTTCAAGAAAGGAGTTCCAATAAACTCACATCAAGAAGTCAGAAGGAGTTTGTCTCAAGAGAAATGTATCACTATCCCATATTCCCCGCAATTCGGTGTGCTATCACATATGTATCTCTGGAAATCTTGAATCAGCTTACCAAAAACACATCTACCTTGATCTTACAACAAATCACTGAGGAAGAAAATTTATGCAATAATGACTGACTGTTACACAATTAAATGTGATGTCATGAGATAGCAGAGTAACATGGAAAATTTCTCCAGTGCTATATATTATGTAAGGGATGATTCATCCCTGCAAATGTCTCAGAGAAGAGGTGCAACTCAATCATCTTCATGCCAACTGCACCTCTGACATGATTATTGCTCCTTTGAATTCAAATGAGTTCTTTTCTAGTGGCATCACTAATTTGTACTATTATAAGACCAGTATGAAATTTATGAAGACAAGTTGGCATATAAATACACATCCAGAAGGACTGTGAAAAGGAAATAAGTTGAACTATGCATGATTTCAGGTGTCTATTTCATTGAATAGGGAATGTCTCAAAAAGAGCATATATGAAAATGTTCCAAATGATCATTGCTGGGGCAATTATGGGGCTTTTAGTTTTTCAAATGTTTTATTGTTTGCTGTCATTGGCGTGGTAACAAAGAAGAAGAAATATGAGAAGAAGCACAAAACTGACAGCAGATCTTTCCTAACATTAATAAATATATTTACTACTCTAATATCCTGTAATATATTATTACAAAATGAGATTCTTCCATTGGTTCATCCTTTCATATATTTGCAGAAGATGAATTTGCTAGTACAGAACCAAGCGAGGAACCAAAATGTAGTTTGTTTTTTTGTGAACAGGCAGTGATTAGACCTTGTAGAATCCGAAAGGCAATTACCATTTTTGATCCCAGCACAGATTTGTTATGTTCTGGAAACACAA
The DNA here is from genome assembly GCF_038088225.1 of Cyrtonyx montezumae. Classification (NCBI taxonomy): domain Eukaryota; kingdom Metazoa; phylum Chordata; class Aves; order Galliformes; family Odontophoridae; genus Cyrtonyx; species Cyrtonyx montezumae. The sequence continues at coordinate 32,716,116 of NW_027072089.1, read as the reverse complement.
GCAACTATATCACCTATTTATTTGACTTCAACAACCTTAAGAAGTATTCATTTTAGAATTGTTAGACACTTCAGTTTTTCTAGGCAGAGACTGAAAATAGAAGGAAATTTCCAGATAGAAATCGTTAAGTTGCAGATATCAAAAAAGCTGTAAAATATTTTGGAGAATCTCATGACCCAGGTAGGTTAAACCCATGGGAGAGAGGTTACTCTGTATGAAATGAAAGAAAATAAAAATTCAAACTCATGGAAATTCCAGTTGGAGTCTGAAGCTCATAACATGTCTCAGGCCACTATTTACAATTGCTTGAGAGGGCTTTAGTTTCAAGAAATGTTCTGATAAGAATGAGTGGTAGAAATAGGGAAGAGAAGGTGTCAGTGTTTCAGGCACACCCTTTCTTTAAGGACATAAGACAGGAAAAAAAATTCACAAAATTTTTGCATATGCTTGTTTCTTGCCTAACTTTTTTGCACCTTGAGTGCTTTGGGCATCAGCAACAACAAATAAATTTCAGTCTTCTTAAATGAACTTCTTTCACAGGTCAGAAAGACTAGGCGACAGATGCTGCGCAGATGACTTGGAGTCTGCTCCCCACAAAACAGTGAAGAAGTTTTGAGTGTCATGAAAGAAAATGGTGAGAAGATAGCTACCTCACTACTTAGTGTATGGGTGTGGATGAGTCAAACAAACACACAGTAGGAAACTGGCTCCTAATGTTCACAGAGCACGTGCTTGCATTCATTAGCAGTTCCTCCTCACTTTTTCTGTGGGCACGAAGTCCACAGGATGATAGGCTTGGATGGACAGCCTGGAAGAAGAGGGCCATGGAGGGGAATGTGGGAGCCCTTCCTCCAGACCGGTAATGTGGTGGCATCAGTAGTGAGCAGCAGGCACTGCACACAATTGAGAGCAGGGGTGGAAATGCACTCTTTTCTCGTGGCTCCCTTTGATGTCTGGATCACATCCTCTCTTGGACTAGCAAACTCTAACACCTCTTCTGAAATCAGCTCCAACTGGTGATGAGCTACATCTGGCCTGTGAAATGAAAATAGCAAAACCTTTGATTGAGTCCAAGTTAAGTGGATCTTCATCATCTGCTCAGTCAACTTTTGCCAAGATGAATGATACTGTGACAGTATTCTAATAATTTCTGAGGTGGGTTGCCTCCTTTTTTTCAATTTTTCTGAAAAGAACAAACTGCAAACACTTGGAAAATTTAGTGCTCTGTAAGTGAGGGATTTTGCTATTCAAGTACATTCATGGCATTTCACTGGGTGAAATAGAATGCTAAATGTATTCTTGATTCAAAGTAAAAAATACATACTTCAGTATTAAAAGAGGGATCAGATTTTCCTATCATGTCCCAACACTTATTTTTTTTTTACATCATCTGTATTTTGGTGTTTCTCCTAAAAGAAGTTATTATATTTGACAGAAGTTGGATATTTTCTTTTAAAAGAACTTTTTCTGTGTAGAAACTAGCCTAATTCACAGGCAGAATGAATTGTCCCTTTTCCATTTCTACCAAAGGACAAATAAAAACACATCTTTACTAACATACTCACAAGCAACTTTATAAAAGAAAAATCACAAACTGGCATTTAGAGGGCAGCTATACATGGATCATTTGTGTTATTCTGCAAATTTGCTGAAAAAGTTAGTTAGATTCCCATATTCGCATTTTTGTGCATTGACTTTCAGAGTCCTAAGGATGATTATTAAATAATTCCAGCATCATTTTCTGTGAATTAGTTATTCAGTATGAGAAGATATTCAGCAGCCATGCAAGGTAGTCATCTGAGGCTTTCTTCCTATCATATTTGTCTACAGTATGGCCAGGGCTCTTTGTCTTTCAGTTTCACTGTAGGTCCCAGTATTTTTCCAGATGAAATGTCCATTTAATACAGGAAAAGTCTGCCACATTCCTACATATAAGAGTTTCAAAATTCCCAAAGCCCAAACTTGTCTCTCCCTGTAGAGTCAACTCTCATTGGATTTTTCTTCTTTCTCAAGGTCTTCAGAGTACAGAGAGCATTTTATTCATAACAAGAAATTCATGTAATTATAACCAGATATAATGCAATCTACAGATCTTCTTTTGTGTCTTTCTTTTCCTGATACTGATGTTATCAGAATATCAACCTTCCCACTGAAAAAAAACAACACACAGGATAGCCTTGTTATTTCTCAATCTGGTCTTCAAGAAGCCTGAAACATGGTATAGCTGGTTAAATAGGTGGCAATGTATTATATTTGTTAGTGGAAAGGGGAAAAAAACAACAGTTTATTTAATTCTGGAATTATTTAGAACCAGAATTCAGAGAGAAGGGCTACTGATCAGTCTCTGTTTAATCTCTAGTGGGAAATAGTTCATGTTACCAAACAATTTGACATTTCAACACAAATGACAAACTGTGTTCAGAGAGCTCCAAGACTCTGCCAGCATGGCTAGAGACTAAATCACCTTTCTTCTTTATAGTAGATTAAGTTGTCCTTCCAAATCAGGGTTAAGGTCATTGGCTGGGCAGTCTGAGAATGAGAGCATCTGTCTGAAATATACCTGGGCTGCAGATATATTCAGAGATTCAATTTCTGATGCTGCCAATCCCTTGACCTTCACAAGCACATATGTTTACCAAAATATATGAAAAAAAACCTAACAACAACAACAAAAAAAAAAACCAACACTAAACATCCTGGATATTTCCATCTCGCTTCAGCTTCAGATTCCTCCAAAAGATGCACTGGATGGCATATGTTGCAGAGCCACAAGTAATCATGTGCCTTGGAGAAAAATTAAATACATTTTATGTTAATTTTGGCAGAGATGGTTTGTTTTTTTTCTTCAGATATATACACAGTTCTGCCTGAAAATTATTTGACTTCCCCATGCACTCCATTGACAACATCTATTTTCTGAAGTCCTCAAGCAATCATTCATTGGAGTAGGCATACTTAAATCCCCATGCCAAAAAGACAAGTACAAGAGCCCTAAAGCCATGTTTGAGCATTTTCCTCATGGGCTGCTTCTCACAGGGATGCTTTGCATGTGCTGATAGTGTACTGGTTCCAACCACATGGGGAGTGGGCATCTCTCACAGGTGATCATTCTACCCTGTCCTGGGGGGCTGTGGTGCTCCAGGGGGTGGACAGGGGCTACCTGCTTCACTCTGCACAGCAGTGATGGAAGCCATATGTGGAGCTGTAGGAAAACAGATGCTGTTTCTCCATTTGTGAAATCAAGTTGTTGGAAAGTAGTCAGCTTTGCTATGTATCAGAGATCATCGAATCAACCTGCAGAGAGATTTGACAACATTTCCGTACTATTGGTGTCTGGAACAAAATAAAGAATAATAGTATAGAAATAGCCAGCAGATAAACAGTTTTGGAAAGATGAAATTTTGGGTAGCTGGAAATGGAGTCTGCAGTTTTGATAAACAAAGGCAGTGCATAACCTGGCTTTTGACTGCCAGATCTGCTTCCAGGCATACGTATCCAGATTTACAGTAGGTTTACTGTAACATCTTGATTTATTATATAACAGACATAAGCATCCAGTTACACTCCTTCTTATCCACCAAGCAATTAATTACATTATTTCCATAGAACAAAATAACAGCAGTGTCCTGTTGTCAGATCAGCATCAAACATGTTTGCATTAAGCCCACAATGAAAAGCTTTTACTTGCTTATTACCAGCTGACAGTAAGTGTGCTATAGTGGTAGAATAACTAATTCTGTATCTTAAAAAATTCAGCTTATAATCCAAGATGATTTCTTAAATCATTATAACATAATGAAACCATTTTAATCTATCTTTTGCCCTTTAAGTTTACAATTTATATGAAATTTGATAACACAAACTCTGATTAACAGGGCAATTTAAGATATTAAAAACAAATAAAAATATTAACTGGGAAATAACAAAGACTAGTGCTGTTTCAGCGGGATTATGATTTTTAAGGACCTATGCCAAGAATACTAGGATGTTTCATCAACATAGAATTATAGAATCATTAAAGGTTGGAAAAGACCACTATGATCCTCTAGTCCAACCATCAACCCATCAACACCATGCTCACTCACCATGTCCCTTAGTCCCACATCTACATTTTCAGGGATGGTGATTCTATCACCTCACTGGGCAGCCTGATCCAATGCCTCACCAATACCTTAGCATGTTAAGAATCTTCACATTGTTCTGTAGCACTTCTATTTTTTCCTTTTTTAGTTAGAGTTATTAGATCCTGTTCTAACTTTAGCATCAAATCTACCCCTGTCCAGCTATCTACCTCTTCCATTGATTGTACAAGAAATTTAGGATATTAGTTGCATTGGTTGCTATATATATGTCAGTACATGATCAGTCTAGCCTGAATTTGTGTCAGAATACAAAAATTATGCTGATACTAACTCCGGAAGTTTTAGCTTCATTCAAGCTTTGTCCATGTCTTCTGAATTTCCTTAGTTATACCATCTTTTTCAATGTAGTTATTGTTCAAAGTGAAGACTGTGGTGACAACAGTGTAGACATGTTCAGATATAGGCTCTAGTACAAAACACAAATGATGCAACACTTTAGCTCACTGTCTTGACTCCCAACCAACAGTATTCCACAAAATATATGATTTAATTTCATGACAGTGGTTGGCACCTATAGTTTTCTAACACATTAACAATTTCTATAGAAATGATAAAGGTCACCTCTGAGGGAAGAGAGAACTCTCTTTGGAACTGTTCCATTCAGTTGCACATTTCTACAGCTCTGAAGGCAAATCATCCCCCATGAGTTGGATTTTCAGTGACTTAGTCAAAACACAAGGAGCTGCAAGCAAAATATTCAGAGGTATTCTTGCAAGTGAAGAATCTTCTCCCAGACTCTTTTTTTCTTTCAGCCATTAAGAAATGGGAGAAATGTAATGCATATCTTTGCCTTAGTAAATCAATTTCAGGCCTAGGCTGTAGCCTTTATTCCATAAATTGAGAGGTACCCAGCACCCTCCCAGTAAAATCTGTAGTCTGGAGACATATGTTTTAATGGAGAAAAGCTTCCGAGAGTGTTTACCTTGAGAAAGGAAATTTTTTCATTCTTTGCAACATTATTGCAGCCAATGCAAATGAATAATCACCAAAAATCATACAACATTTTATTTTATTATTTACTTATTAACCTGAAATTCCTACTCCTCTGGAAAATCTGGAGGCAGAAGTACAAAAAAATTCATAATAAATTGTGAATCCCCTCAAAATCTGAACCTTATTTACATAGCTAGGGAATGATCAATACAAAGAACTTATCAAAAACTGAGACAGCACAGATTTGAAAAGCAATCCAGTCATCTGGATCTATTTTTGGTCTTCCTTTTTCACAGCTGTTTAACCCACCCTGAACATTGCGTACTGAAGTTACATGTTTGCGTAAGTCCCTGCGTATTTTTTCGCCTACAGTTCGTAAAAGCATCCAGACTTTAGTAAAGTACTTAAACTCATGGGAACGATAAAGCAATGGAGGTTCACCCAGAAGTATGTTTCAAATACGCTGTAGGTTGCTCCAAAAGTGATGTCTCCTATTTATTTAAACCGAAATTACAACATACAAAGAGCACAATAACACTGCTTGATAGGGCGAATTCTCAGCTATGAAACACTGTTTTTCAACATAGGCACCAACATTAGGTGAATCATGCAGATGAGCTGATCCAGACTCTCTTCATTTCATGGTGTGACAGCTGTGCATGGCCGTCTGGAATGCAGCTTGTCTTTCACATCACTGTCACCGCTGATGAAATGCACCACCCACTGCCTCACTGTGCATCCACTGTTTAGTCTCCATAAATGTTCAGCAAGTGTCAATGAATGTCACTATGTGCCATTTCTTTTGGATGTAGGAATTCAGCTACGTCCCTTTGCTTCATCCATACTTCCATGTCAGATGCCATTGTGTCAGACTGCTCCTCTGCTGCCATCCGTCACATGGTCACAACATGTAACAGGATATTGTTGGGAAGGTTCCACTGCCATACCACCAATATTTGCCTTTGACTCTGTGAGCCAGCACTGTAAAATAAGAGACTTATTTTCAGAGCAGTCCTTATTATTCGTGAAATACAAAAAGCCAAGATGGCTGCAGATTGATTAATCAGTTTTATTACATGCTGATCAGGTGAGATTTGAACCAGTCACTTGAAGAGTAGGATGCTTTTTTCCTTTTACATGTTAAAAGCTAACTTGAAGCACATCTCACCTGTCACAGCACACTGCTTTGGTGGCTCTACTTCTGTGAGTCCCCTTCCATACCCTGAGCCATTGAGTTATGCTGGATCAGTAACAGTTTTACCTAGTCCAGCACCCAACTCAGTGTGTGACTGATTGAACGCAGAAAGTCAGTGAGACCTGTTGTAACCTGTACACGAGACTACATGCAGTGCACTGCCCAGCTCTTGTCCACATCACTGTATAGTCATTTTTTCTGAAAATACACTCCTATATCTGAGTCCACACCTTTCCTTCTTTACAACAGGTTTTGTAGCCTATTATAAGTCACTTGTAAACAAAATTGCATCAAAAGAATTTAAAACATCCCATGAAAGAGTAGCTGCTTCTGAGTTAACACTGGGCTAAGCACAGTAGAAGTGCTAAACTCTCAGCCAGAGAACAACTCCGAGAGCAGTCAATGCCAAGTTACTCCTGGTGATTGATTCCAGTTTATAGAAATATTCTTGACCTTGACTGCAGTGCTCAGATTTTATTTCTTATTGTTGCATGTGAATGGATTGGTTTGTTGCTGTTGTTTTCTGTTTTAACTCTGCATCATGTTGGTTTCATATTTTTTTATCTAATGAGGAATAAAGCAAAAACAGTCTGAATCATGTGTCCTGTTGTGGAGACCAAGTTAATTAAAATCCTGATGTATATATACAGCTGATACTCCTCACCCTAATGAAGAACATTAATTCTAGAACATGTGTGGCTGTAGTCACATTGCTACAAATTACTGGACTCTTTCCTTTATCTGTTTCCAAGAAAGTCTCCCCCGGTTTGTTAGGAAAAAAGAGAAATATGACGCCTCAGTTCTAAGCAGCATAAATTACATGCATCAATCAGAGGAAGCTTAAATTAAAATACACATTTGGCAAACAAATATGAATATGTTGATCTCATCTGTGAATCAAAATGATTTAATGCCAGTACTGACCCCCCACTGATCAACATGAAGGTCACTGAAAACTACTTGATTCTCATTGAGAAGTGTTGTCTGTTAAAGATGCTGTTTTATACATTGCCTAATGCTCAATCTAATCGGTAATTCAGAATTGATTTATTTTATAAAGAAAATGCAGATTTCATTTTATTTTATTTATGTAATCCAAAACAGATAGCTAAATTAAAATCTAAATATATATATATGCGGTTGATGGATCTGGGTTGAAGGCTTTCCAATGTCTTTTTGATGTTTTCCAATCTAGAGGAATACTATTTGTTAAATAGAATGCTACACCTTTCAGATACCAAGCGATAATAAATCAGTCTTCCCTTATCACCCTATTTATGCTTTCTGGCTGTGGGAATAATTTGTTGTTTAACTCAGTTGTGAGGCAAAATGTTGCCACAAATGGATAATCCAAGGCCAGTTGTGTAGTCATTGCTTTCAAGGGACTCAAGGTAACAGATCACAGAACTACAGAATCACAGAATCGTAGGGGTTAGAAGTTCACTACTGTAGGTTACACAGGAATGCATCGTGTGTGGGTTTTGAATATCTCCAGAGAAGGAGATTCCACCACCAAGGAATGTTCCAAGGGAACTTCCTATGTTCGAGTCTGTGCCCATTGCCCTTTGTTCTGTCACTGAGCACCACTGAATTGTGTGATCCCATTCACTTCACTCCTGCATTTTAGATATTTATAAGCATTGATAAGATCCCCTCTCATTCTTATTTTCTACAGGGAGAACAGTCCCAGCTATCTCAGTCTATCCTCGTAAGGGACATGCTCCAGGCCACTTTGTGGTCCTCAACTGGACTGACTTTAGAAATTCCATTTCTTGAATTGAGGTGTCCAGAGCTGGACACAATGCTTCAAATGTGGCCTCATCAGAGGATGGTAGAGGGGGAGGATCACCTCCCTCGACCTGCTGGCCATGACTCTTCTAATGCACTCCAGGATACCATTGGATTTCTTGGCCACAAGGGCACACAGCTGGCTCCTGATCAACCTGTTGTACACCAGGACCCCCAGGACCTTCTCTGCAAGGCTCCATTCCAGCAGGTCAGACCCTAACGTTCATAAGTTCATAAGTTCATAAGTTCATAAGGTTGGAAAGGACCTATAAGATCATCTAGTCCAACCATCCTCCTATCACTATCTCTACCCAACTACTAAATTAAGTCCTTTAGCACCTCATCTAAACGCTTCTTGAACAGCGCTAGGGATGGTGCCTCAACCACCTCCCTAGGCAGGCCATTCCAGTGCCTGAACACTCTTTCAGAAAAGAAATGCTTCCTGAGGTCTAATCTAAATCTTCCCTGGCGCAACTTGTGGCCATTCCCTCTTGTCCTGTCATTACTTATCAGGGAGAAGAGGCCCACCCCCTCCTCACCACAACCCCCCTTCAGGAAGTGGTAGAGTGCAATAAGGTCTCCTCTGAGCCTCCTCTTCTCCAGACTAAACAATCCCAGCTCCCTCAGCCGCTCCTCATAAGACTTGTGCTCCAGGCCCCTCACCAGTTTTGTTGCCCTTCTCTGAACACGCTCCAGGGCCTCAATGTCCTTCTTGTAGTGAGGGGCCCAAAACTGAACACAGTACTCGAGGTGCGGCCGTGATGTGTAGTGATGCATACATCTTCCTCCCCAGGTGTAGGACTCAGCACTTGAGTAAGATAGTAAAATAGTAAAACAGTGGTCTTACGGGAACTTGAACCAGTCTTTGCCTTTTATGATGTCTTCTGTTCCTGGAGCATGTCCAAAGAAAAACAGCAAAATTGGTGAAGAGTCTGGAACATGAGTCTTTTGGGGAGCAGCTGAAGGAATGGGGATTGTTAAGGTTGGAGAAGAGGAGGCTCAGGAGAGATCTTTTCACTCTCTACGACTTCCTGACAGGAGGTTGTAGCAAGGTGGGGGTCAGCCTCTTCTCCCAGGTAACAGTGGTGAGAGATAATGGCCTTAAATTTTGCCAAGAAAGGCTGAAGTTGGAGATGATGAAATATTTCTTCCTGAAAAAAATAATAATGCATTGGAACTGGCTGTCCAGGGAAATGGTGAAGATGACACATTCTCCAAGGCTATTCAATAATTTGATTTTACCTCTAAAGGTCCCAATATCCCACCTGCACTGTGAAAATCTTTTAGAGTAAATTCCAGTCTACTGAGAAGAACCAGGAAGAGGCAGATTAAAAATGTATATTGACAGGAAGAGATCAGTTGTTCAGTAAGGAGAAAAATCCTTTTCAAACTATTATACAACTTGAACAATGCTTAATCTGTGAACACTTGGCTTTTGGATGGGAAGAAAGAACTCACTCATCATTTTCTTTGTTACAATAGAAGCATCAAAATCTTATGCTACTTAAAACCCTGTTGTGCAAACTATGAACGACTTCTTGGTATCCTAGAGTTTCTTTAGGTCTCACCAGACTTAGAAAATTCTCAAAGTACTGTAGGAATGTCCTTAGCAAGTTTATTTACTTATCAGCTCTGCCTACTACATAAACACAAATTATATGTTGTAATAAACCACAAAATTAGGAGAACTGCAATTTATTACTCATCTTCAATTTCCTATGACATGCCAGTCACTTCTTGCTGAACAAGTGTATCAGAAGTTCATACTGAAATTCTTCTAATCAAAAATTTCACTTTTGGATGAATTTCAAACTCCTTTCTCTTTGCTATCATTCTTAAACTTAGTCAAGAATGAATAATTCCTCACAAAATAAGCAGTACTTGCAACATTGATAGTTATTTATCAGTAAAGAAAAACATTGCTCTTTTAATATATGCAGATTAGCTCCTAGCAGCTAGAATTGATTGATCAGAAATAGATATTTTTGAGTGAGATGACCTTCACGTATTGATCTAGGGTAGTTGGCAAGATCTTAAGTAATAGCATTCTTGGCTTCGCACATCACTTTCGTATTGATCATGTGGAATTGTTTCCGAGTCCAATACATATCTGCTGGTGAAATACGGGAACATATGAGTCTAGTCAGTCACACCCAAAATATTGTGGAAACTAGAAGCAACATATGTACTTCCTTGAATTTCTCCCACTGGTATGGAGCATTTGGAAATGTAGCGACTCTTTGGATAGGCTCTTGTTCAGTATCTCACTAGTGTGTGGCATCCCTTGTTACAATCTGGAAATAGTTTAAACCATTGGGGAAAATCAGCTGGTTCAGTGAAAACAAAATGAAATGAGACGCCCAGCTAAAATTTCATTCCCAACCCTTTTGGAAATGAACTCGTCAGAAGGAAGTCAAATCACCCTTCCTCTGGGGTCAAAGGTTTGTTGTCTTCTGTCATCTTCAAACAAGCTTTCAGCATCCCACCTGGCATCCACATTCATAGAATCATACAATGGTTAGGTTTGAAAAGAACCTTAAAGATAGTCTAATTCCAACACCCTGCTGTAGGCTGGGACACCTTTCTGTAGACCAGGCTACTCAAAACCCCGTCCAGCCTTGACTGCCTCCAGGGAGGGATATCCATAATGTTTTCTGCAGCCTGTTTTGATGTCTCACCATCCTCACAATGAAGAATTTCTTCCTAATATCTAGACTAAATCTACCACTATTACACCATTCTGTGGTTGGAAAAGAATAATCGTTTTCTTTAAAATCAATTTCTTACTCATTTCTGTCTTTTATCAGAAGGAGATATCCTTAAAATATATAGAAAATATTTTTTCTTTTTTTTCCAGTTGCTTTCTGAATATAAATCAGGGTAAATACCCTGCAATGGCTTTCCAGATATCCATATTTTGATCTGTTTTAACAACTATGGTTTGCAAATCACAGTTTCCCATTCTGCAATACTAAGACTTAGGAAAATAAACTACAACTCTTAGAAGCATCATTTAATAAAAGAAAATTATTGGTATGAAATTACCAAAGTTAGTGTTACCTTTATGAAAATGTTTCCTAGTATCTTTTGGCACTGAGAAATCTAGAACTATTTTGTGGGATAAACATAAAACATCGTGATGCTTTCTGTTCTTTTTTATTTAGTTTTTTTTATATTCTCTTTTTCTTCCTTTCTGTCTGTTTTGCAGGGCTTTCTCATCCTTTGCTGTGCAACCCTCACCATTTTAATTATCTGTCTGTTTTATAAAATCATGTCTAATTAGAAGATTTTAAATTCCTCATTATAGCATATTCTCATGCAGAACTTGAAATGGGAGTGATTATGAACTGTTCTAATAAGCACCAGATTTGTGCTCTTTAAAAGATTGGAATTGTTGTTTATATCTGTATGCACATTAGTTTACCTCAAGATGTGTTAGATTACATTAATTATCTTTGCATCTGCATCAGACAACATTAACTGTGGATGTGAGCATTGCTTCTCTGAATTTTTGCAAAGCTCTTTTTTTCTTGACAATGTGTATTTGTATACAGGGAAATTTAAGAAGGATAGGCAAATCTGCTACTAGAACCTGTAAGGCCACTATTTTTTATTTTACTGTAGGCTAATTGGAGGTGTGACATCTTGTCCAGAGGAAGTTGAAAACACCATATTTTCAAGACATGTAACTTACCTGGACATTATGGAAAAGCTGAGTTCAGACAGAGTAGAATTAAATCCTGCAGGGATTATTTGAGTCCTTGAGGCAAGAACATTAACTTATGTATGCTAGTTGAAATAACGGTAAACCCTGCCTACCTACTTAGGCATCAGTATTTATGGATCTACAGTACTGATAATACTGTAAATAAAAATTAGTTAATGTTTACATGTATTTGTCTTTAAATGATCTACTGCCCCCCCTTTTTAGGTAAAATTTTAGGGCTTTCACATTTTAATCACCATACAAAACATTTGTAAGTAGGAGGAGAGTCAAGATGGTCTTGATCCTCACAGAGAAATTGATCTTCCATTTAAAGGGACAGTGGGTATTTCTAGTTTATATTCATGTCCATTCATAGTTGGCATGTTCATGAATGTTTTGCAAAATTACTGCATAACATAGAAGATCAAGCACTGTCATATTTATATCATAAATAAAAGCTGTTTCACATCTGTGATGTTAGAATTTTTGGAGGAAATCAGGGAAGAGAACAACAGTGGTTCAGAAAATGTCTGTGTCCTAAAACTAGAGAAGAAAACTGTCTTTTGTGAGTGTTTCTCTTCCTGACCTGTATGCAAGTGTCTGGCATATACTGAAAGAGGCTTTACCAGGGAGGGCTCTTTCACATGGGAGGAAAGTCTCTGGTAACCAGCACTGGATGGCCAATCAAGCCTTGGTAGCATAAATGATCCAGCAGACATTTAGGCAAGTAAGACATTGTTTCCTGCTCTAAAGGGCTGAGGAAATACTTTTGGAAATTATGTCTTATATTTATTCTATAAAACAACAATATAGAGCTTGTCTATATGGTCAACTCAGTTCTGAACTGTACCTGAACCTTTTAGAGAACTCCATGAAAAAATCTCATCTTGCACTTAGTGATGTTTTCAACCTGTCTCTAAAACAGACGTGTATTGCAGCAATGTCCACATATGGACTCCTACCAATTGAATTTTGGCTTCATTTCTAATGCAGGCCAATACTTGTGCAAAATACAAATGAACTATTTCAGTAGTTGGAACCAAGGTGATTCAAGAGGGTACTGAGAGGAAACAACTGTCACAAGGTATCCAGAAATTCCCTTCTGGATCCTCTGTTCATTCATTGCATTCTCAGTTCAGGCCTTGTAAATCCTTGTGCCTGGAGGTCAGAGCTCTGCTCCTGACCAAATAAAGAGAGGAATATTTAGGGAGTCTTGCAATATTTACTGTATGACCTTCAGCTTCTTAATTGCTATAAGTTTGAAAATAGACTCTGAGATAAAAACCAATACATTTTCTTTCAAGCTCATGAAAATAGAAAACTTTCAGGTTCTTCTAGTCTATGACCAGAAGAAACTAAGTTACTGTGTGAAACTTGTGGGTCTTTTTACATTTGCACTGCTTGGATGTTTCCATGTCAAGATCTTTATATTGCAAATAATCCCAAACCAGATCATCCCACTGAAATGACTAGGGTAAACTATTACATAGCTTGCTGCTCAGAGGATCCTAGGCTGTAGCACTTTAAACACTAATTAGTACTGAAGAATTTACTTACTTCATTTTACTGTATTTACCCCTTTGTGAACTGTCTGTGTGAATTCCTGGACTGTAATTCCACATCACATATTTGTTATTCAAAGCAATTGGATGGATAATTCTGCAATAATTTGCCTCATCTTATTGTGAATATTCAGGAATTGAAACAGGAACTGTGATTTCTCTCCTAAATCAAATGGTGCTTTACTGTCCAACACTGAATGACAGTCTCAGAATCGAGTGAATGACTGGGAAAAAGCTGCATAAAATTAACTTTTCTTGTGGGCATTCCTGCCATGACAAAAAACAAGTTCTATACATAAATGGCAAGCACGTGGTTAAACACATGGTTAAAGCATGTTTATTCATCAACAGTGTGTGCAACCTGGAATTATATATACCTTTTATTTATAAGATGTGATATGACCTATAATTGAAGGGAAACAAAAGGGTGAAAAGACAAATTACAGATTTGAGCTAAAGAGGCATTCCTTCCAAAGAAATTCTCTGCACATTCAAAATCAGTTTAGGTTTGTCTCTTAGGCTCTGGAAAACAGACTTTACAACTTTAAATTCAGGAGTTTTGTTGTTTTAAGTGAATGCAAACATATAAAAGGTCAGAGGAAGAGACTCATGCTTTTCGCCTAATTTCTACTTCCCATCACTTTCACTTTATGAACCATGCATGTGGCAAGCTCTCCTTTGCATTTTGCATCGCTCAATACCATAAACTGGTTTATGTCTTTAAGCTTATCCTGTGAGTGGTGATAATACTTGAGGATGCCTGACACTGCTGCCAGCTCTAGGAGCAGAGGTGTGTCTGTGGGATGGGCTTTGGGCCGTGCAGTAAGCCCTCAGCCCACCCACTATCCTGAGGAGTAAAAAAACTTGCCATGAAATACTGCAGCTCTCCATTCTTGAGCATTTTCTCTGAGGGAGACTCCTGAGTTGTCCCAGTGAAATACCCCCCACCCTTCAACAAGCATAAAAAAAACAGTAAGAGAAAGTTAAAGGGATGAAACAATTGCATAAAACTAAAGGGACCAGGAAGAGAAGACAAAATGGAATAGGAAGATTTTGCAAGTTACCCAGGGACTCTCACATATATCTCCTCATAGCACTTCTGTCTCTCCTATGTGATATTGTAACTGTCGTGCTGAGGTATGAGCAACTTGTGGCCTATCAATACTCATGGCAGTCTGTTGAGCTGAGAAAGTACGATCACTGCCTTAGGGAAAGAAAGGGAAAGGAAAAAAGTATTATGTAACTACATCGTCAGATAATCTACAGCTAGCAGAAATTTATCCTCATGTCCAAAGAAAGTCCATTAATCACATAGGACCTGAACTATGGGATCAATTTGAGCAGAAGAAGGCCTTTACTGTGGCTGAATATCTGTGAATCAGGTGTCAAGCAAAAATAAATGTTCATATCAAACTTATTTGTGGTTCTTGAGCTTACTGCTAAAACCAGAGCTGCATTAAGAACAACAATGTTTGACAAATCAGTTGAAAATTTAATTTATTTTTGTCTTCAATATTCCTTTTGAAACCTCCTTCATTTTCTGTAAGACATATGATCATTTCTGTGTTGATTGCAATCACATTCTCTAACAGTGAGACCAAAGGAGAGAACAGTACCAGAGGGCTACAGCTTTATTAGGATTTGAGAAAGGCAAAAGACCAGGTGCTTCCCATCCTGGTGTGCATGTGACTTCTGCCAGCTATCTTTCACCTTCCCCAGCACTGATCCCCCCTCCAAGGGCTGATCCAACCCAAGTCATACTCAATTGTTGTGTACAAGAGTAATGTCTGTAAACATGTCAATGGATGAACATCCCTAATTTTAAATGAGCACCACTGTGATTTTAGGCTGATGCTAGAGATCTGCCTCATTTCTGTCTTAGAGACTACTCTTGGGACAGGTTTCCTGTTGGAGCTTGCATCTTCCATGGATTTTATGACTTCTGGGCACCATGATGCCAGAGTCATATGCTCTTCATGTAATGAGGGGTGAAAGGTGGATGGGATTGGCAAAGTTAAGGGAATTCTGGGACAAAATTCACTTCTTATCTTCCCCAGACATATGTCACTCACAGCTGCTACATCACAGATTTAGTCAAGAGCGCCTAAGTTAAATGTGCAGGAGCATGTTAATAGCTCTTCTATGATTTCCATGTTTCATCATGGAAATTGAAGTATTTAAAGACAGGGTTTAATTGTGTCTGAAGAGCTTAGTCTGAAGTACAGTCCAAGTGTCTTAGCAGTGGGTAGGGCATAAGTACTCCAGGTAGAACAGACATAATAATAATTATAGCAACAAAACAGCATTTATTTCAGACTTAAAATACAGAATTCTTGCTTACATTTCTTGTAACAAAGATCAGTGCATACATTCAGGTACATGATGGAGTTAAACTGCTCCCCAAAAAATTGGGAACAACACAGTCCTCATTTCTTCTCTAAAAATCCTGCTCTGTTACAGGACTTTCCTACCAAATTCAAAAATAGTATGGAATATGAATATTCATAGAACATCCCAAGTTGGAACAGACCTTGAAAGATCATCAGATCAGACTTTCCATGGGGAAAAAAAGGAGCCTAATGAGAATATTAAGCACTGTGTCCAATTGCATCTTGCAAATCTTCAGTGATAGTGAAGATGATGATTAACTGTTCTCACTGAAAATTTTATTTCTTATGTCAAGACAAAATCTCTCTTAGTGCATCTTGTACCCATTTCTCCTTGTCTTCTTGCGAATCTTTTTGGAGAGCCTCTGCCTTCTTTTTATCTCTCCTTTACGTTCTGGAAAAATGTGATGAGGTTCCCTCTGAGCCACTTTGAGAATCGGAGGCTGTCAAAGTGTTTGCCCAAGTTTGATATAATTATCTCCACTTTCAGACTCACTAGTCTGCCCAAAGGGGGATGCAACAGGCAGCTGGTGAACCATGAGCAATGATGGGCTCTGGCAGTGATGCACTACCTCTGAACATCTCTCCTGTGTGTACGTGGGCACTGACTCATCACTTCCCTGCACCTACTTTTATGCTTGCTTTCAGAGGGTGAAAGCTCTGTCAGACTAGAAACATGTCTCACAACAGACTACAAGAGTTCAAAATTTAAACCCAAATTTAGGTTCTTTGATAACATATAGGGGGTATCTTCAATGTCCTCTCTTCAAGTTCAAGCGTATGGAATCCAGTGGGTGGTCAGAGCTCTGAAAGGTCTGCTGCAGACTGTGTGTGGCCCAGGACTGTTTGCACACAAATCTTTGTATGCTTTCAGAGCACATTAAGGAAAGGAGCCTTCTCACAGTGTAGATGTGATTTATGGTCAAAGTGATGTGAGCTGCAGAAAAGGTATGACCAGGTAGCAAGTCCCTGCAGCAGGCCAGTGAATCTGGGACTGCTGAGGACATAGGAGCTGAAGAAGTATATTTGACAGCCTTTAAAATGTGTTACACGACGGTGCTTGTGACCCTGCCTTTGCTCCAGGCAATGCTATATCTGCTAGAATTTCAGATCTCCTTCAGAGAGGACCGAGAAGTATCTGGGCAAAGAAAATAAAATAAATAGGTTTAGACATTCCATGCTTTCCATTTAGGGTAGTTAACTTTCCTAAACTTTGTTCTTAATTTATTTTATTCCTTTTCCTTTCTAAGATTTAAAAGCCCATGTATCGAGGGCTTATTTATCTTATTTTAAAAGTGTAGGAATTTATGGGGTCTCAGGTTAAAGTGACTTAAAATAGCTGAAAAGTGTGGAGACCACAACTTCATCGAGTCCTGATAATGCTCAGATGTTACAAGTTTTCTCTCAAAAATATGGGAACATCCAAATGTTCCATACAGACTTTAATACAAAGACACTGATATTGTAGCTTAATGCCAGTTGTTTCAAAAGCTGGAATAATCACAGTATAACCAGCAAAATGGCAAACACATAGGATATCTTGCTTGATATCCTTATTTAAACTTGTTCTTTTTCCATATACCTTGGTATTTTGCTACATTACAAGTTCTTGGTGGGATGTATGTGGAGAGGGGGGTAGAAAGCTGGAGAGAACGTTTTTCTACTTTTAACAATAATATCCTACTTCCATAAAAGATATGAAGCAGAAGACTGAACAGAAAATCTAGCTATTTTATTGCCCCAAGGCATTATTCATTTTCCTGACACATTATGTTTTTAATTAAAATTGCACATGAGTTAATTAAAATGTTCATCCAGCCTTTTTTTTTTCCTTTTTGCATGGGTGCCTTGTTACTCTCCTAGCATTTTAGTAGAATGCCGTTACATTTCAACAAACTGCTGGCTTTATCAGCTCAGACTTCTACTGACAGACTGTCATGTTCTCTACACCTTTTTATCTCAGATGTTCTAATTTTTTTAAATACCTCCTCTACTGTGTGGGTTTAAGGGTTGTTTTTTTTTCCTTTAACATTATTATCATCCCGCTACCAGCATCTTCCACTTGTTTGAGCTTGGGCTTGTTAAGGAGGAAATGGACAAAAAGGTTTCACAAATAGGGGTCACGAAAGTGTTATCAACAAGAGCCAGTGAGCATTGTCAAGGCTTGTTCTTATGGAAACTGCTCAGATTGATCAGCAATACCAGTTCACAGTGCCTTGAAAAGCAAGGCTAGCATTCAAAGAAATCAAACACCAAATCCAGCTGGTGACTGCCTTAAACTGAAATACAGGGATACAGAATTTAAAGATTGCAGGTATTGAATATTTGATCACTAGTTTGCAAAAGAGATGTGATACAAGATAGACACAGACTTTTTCCATCTTGCCAATCCTCAACTCTTAAGTTTTGAATTTTTAGAAGATTTACAAGGGTTTGAACTGTTCAAGAAAGTTTATTTTCAGTTGCATTAATGTTGATAGTATCTTTGGAAATGCAAGAGAGGCTTCTTTCTCAGGCTGTGAAATAGTAACATCTGCTATTGTGCTTATTTGTATTCTTAAACTTTCAAAGACATTAGTGAAGCCTGCCCTACTTCCTGCGAGGTGGCTATATAAGATGTTGAAATGCATTATTATTTTTTTCCCCAAGCAGTATAAGAACTGGTTTTGCCAATGAAGCAGTCTTAGGAAATGTTGTCTATCCTTTCCATGCAGTTACAAGTATGAGCCAGTTCCTAAAAGGGAGTGGACTACAGCACAGGTCACCTGCAAGTACCTCATAGGTTTCAAATACATACTTAGGTCTTAAATTCTATCATATTGAGCATTACTGATTAGAAATACAGAAAAGGGCAATAAACTACAGTGGGGTAAAAGACAGGAAGAAGGTAAAACAAATGTGTTGTGAATATGCGTACATCAAGCTGTTGCCCATTTGATTAAACCTTAGAAGCCCAAGGAAAGATTAAAATGTTTGCAACCAACATCTCGTGAGCTGGCTGTTGCATCAGTGCATACCTGAACAAAATGGAGATTTTGGAGTAGCTGACACACCCATTTTCTAACAGTAGCCATGAAGATTAGTTTGAATATCAGACCTCAAAGCAACAGCTGCCACAACCCCAGCAGTGAAGGAGGGATTGGCCGAGGGGTTCAAATTCCAAGCTCAGCTAACATGTGTTAATGCCATTTGCTTTTTTCACACAGCATGAGTTAAGGGCAGACTGTCAGCCATAACTTCCAGCTCCCTGGGTACTGTCAGCCAATTTCACAACCTCCGTATTATTGAAGTGGAGCTTTTTTATGTTTTCTTCTTTGACTTCTTGTGTCTTCCTAAGAATAACGTGATTTCAGGAGAAGTGTTGAAAGGTTTGAATATGGTAACTAAACATTTACAAAAGATCTTTAGCCTGAAATATGTATATATATTTCTGTCAGTGGTTTAAGTAACAGTGTTCAATTTTGCAGAAAAATTGCAAAGGTTTCTTATTTTTATACTGAATTTATGCCCTGATAAAAACAAACAAACAAACAAACAAACAAACAAAAACACTTCACTTTGGGAACTGGAAGAAATTATTTATTATTAAAACTCTCTTCACGTAGCATTTTACATACCTTACAAGGACTGTGGAAGTTAAGGTTTCCATCATTCTGTTAACATCCAAAGCAACTCTATTTCTGTATCTTTAAGTATGTAATATATCTATATATTGAATCAAATATTCTCCCTGCTTATGCAGATTTTACCATCTGGTACTTGTTTAGACATCAAGGCTGACTGCACTGAAATCCAACTAAAAACCCTGTTGACTTTCAAAAGATCAGAATTTGACTCTTTTAACATGTACCTTTATGTTCACTCATCATAAAACTATACATAGTTATTGGGTTATTAAAAATTCACTCCCTTATTGCTATATGTCCTTTATGCATTTAATAGAAGGAAAGGCAAAGGATTTCTTTACAATGCTTCTTGAAATTTTCTTCCAGAATGGAGAAATAGGAGAGTGGAGGAGCATACCTGATTACTATTATATAAACATATATAAACACAACAAAACAGGCTGGTAGCTGGTACATTATGTCATTTATTATCACTCCTAGTCACATCCAAAAGAATTCACCAATGCAGAAGCTGCTCACCCAACTTGTTTCTGAGCAAGGGACATCTATCCCCCCAGTACAGTCTTTTCAGCAATGGCCTTGTTGATTTGCAGACTTCATTTTCTTCTTAATTTTTAAACATCTTTCTGCTCTTAAAATGAAACAGACACTGTTTGTGGAACTAAACCAAAAGCAGCAAATCCTGGCCCTTGTGAAGTCAGTGGCAGAACTCCCATGGTCTGTGACCGAGCCAGGATTTTACCCAAAGAGAATAGATGAATATGTGTTATTGTGGAACACGTATGGGCAGTTGGCTTGCACAGACATTTCCAGCTGCCATTCCATATCCTCTCCACCATCTCTGTCTCATATATTTCTCTTCTTTCACAGGCAGATATCTTCCAATCTCTTGCATATCCTCTCTCTGAACTTCTACAACTCGGCCCCATCATGGTCTTTTCTCCTGTTTCTTTTGTTTCTTTACATCTTTCTTACAAAGCTTTATAATACCACTCACACCACTACAATGTAATTCATTTTCAGTTCATATTCTCAGTAGTTCCTCCATCTCAGTTGTTGAGTCAAGTTATTGGTTTACTTCTTTGCATCTCTGACCTACACTGTAGTTTCTTGACCTTCCTGAGGGCTCTCTGTGGCCTCTGCCCCAACATTTTTCTTCCTTACCACCATCACAGATCATCTTGTGCAACTGCATTATTCTTAACAAAATTATTCACTTAGGAAAATATAAAAAGCTCTAAAGATATTGTAAAAAAAAAAAAACTGAAAAATTTTACTTCATGATTTTTAAATACAAATTTGCAGGTTTCTCTTCATTTACAATTTTCTTTAACACCAGTCAAAGGCATTTTAAGAACCAAAGTTTCATTCCATCAAATTTTTTATAGCTTTCTGTGTTACCAATATTTCAAAAGCACTGGCTTTGAAATGACCTGAAATATTTTCCCAACATTTTAAATGGATCCAAAATTGGAAAGAAATTAATCCTTTTTTTCCTTGTTTTTACATTCTTTAATCTGCCTTGAACTTCCACACAGCATCAACCTTTTATGCTTTCATGTAGGAAAAGTCAATCCTTGATCAAAAAGGGAGCCACAGGTCTGAGGCTCTATATTAAGAGTACGGTCTAACTTCTTAGCTGCTGTTTGAGATCCTGCATGCTATGAATTTCATGCTGTAGAAATTAAGATCTGTTATAATTTCATGACCTGTATCACCTTCTTTCTCACAGATTCCAACTGTGTGAATTTATTTCCATAAAGAAACGTGGGGAAATTGTGGGATGCAAACTGGATTTACCAACAGTTCAAAGCTGTGCCTAATGTTACTTTTAAAGACAACTTCTCTTATTATAGATATTTCTAACACTTCCTGAAAATTCCCTTCAAAAATCTAACAGTAATTTTCATCAGCTCTGGGAAAAGAGTCATCAAGTATCTCCAGGTGCAATGTATTTTTAGTAGAACCATCGAAACTGTTATCCACAGTTGTGAACCCTGCTGAGGAAGTCTCTCAGAGCTGCAGCAGCAAGCTATCTGCCCACTGGCGGTTTGAGCACTCTAGCTAAAGGTGCAAGACCTTGAAAAAAGTTCTATAGCCATGCCGTAAACTAGGGGCATTTTTTTTAAGGAAAAAACAAAAAGCAAACAAACCAAACCAACCAACCAAATCAACTACAAAAAAGCCCACATAGCTTGAAAATCAGTGGATTGAAAGGAAGAGAAACAAACTGTTCTGAGAAGGAAGCAAATTAATAAACTCAGCTTTACTGCAGGGTGGTGGATCCTCCCTCGTCTACCTCTCATTTGCTTGCATAGACAATTACCTCCTTCTGGCCCTGCAGAAGCCCCTTGGCTTTTCTCAGCTCACGCTCTGCCTCCCACCCTCCCTTCATGCTTTCCTGAAAGGGATTTTCATCCTTCTTTTTTCTGTCCTGCATCAAAGAATTCAGCATTTCTCAAAAACTTTTGTCCAATAATCACCTAATTTCCTGCATGAAGCATCACAGGACACCCCAAGACTCTCATCATCTCGCATGGCCACTCTTAGAGCACTCAGTCTTGCAAAGTCCTGCTGCTTTCTGCCCTTGCAGGCACAAAGGTTAACGGAGACTGGGCAATTTTTCTTAATTACCAAACTCCAGCCATATAATCCCTGAGCCTGAGCCTGGGCAAGGAGATTTCTAGGAAATAGGACATCAGCAGCTCTCTTATATTTTCCCCCCATTAAGGGGCAGAACTGAGACAAGAAATGTAGATTGGCTCTAAAAGCTGAGGTTTGTCAGAGTAGATTCTTTTTAGATATAGAATGCAGAAGAAAAAACAAATAGACAAACAAAAACCCAGGCCCTTTGGACTTGTCTCACCCTGCCTGAGCAAGCAGTTTTGATGGCTCCTGCCCGGGCCACAGCAATGCCATCCCAGTTTGCTGCAAGTGCAGCAGGTGGTAACCCTTGCAAGGGAGATAAAAGCGTGGAAATGGCAGTGATTTGTACCCTATGGAGATTAAGCAGTCACTGCTCAGGATGTATTTTGGGCTTTTTCTGTTTGTTTTTTTTTCACTTAGCTTGAGGAAAGCTATTTTGGTTTATTTTTGCTTTTTTACTGCACTACTTTCATTGTTCTACTTCATGAAAGAATAAAAGCTTACTACAAAGGAGAATATGGAGTTGAAACATTCTTTTCTCCATGTAATGAGCTAGGGATCTATCACAGAACCTTGCAACCATCTTCTCATGCAAAGATGAAACAGGACTGAAAAATAACTGTCTCCCCTCAAACTCTCAGCCCAGCATTACAAAACACGCTTGCTTCCACACTCTTTGTCTTTGTATGCATTTTTATTTTATTGGTGCTCAGTAAATTTAGATTACCTGAGACAAAGAGGAAAAAATCTAGTAAAATATCTGTGTTGCTGACCTAAATTTCATCTGCCTACATTGTTAAGCTCTTTGCTGTATTTCTTGTACCCATTTATTCTCCCACTCTTATCAGTAGGTGTGGATTGCAAGTTTACTCACTGACTTGCCATGTGTATTTGTACAACAGCTCTAAGTCAATGACATCATTTATTAGGGAGATAAATGAGAGCAATTAAGCATGATGGCCATAACTGGTGAAACTTTCTGGAATGAGAGTGTGATTAAAATGACAGAGTGCTTGGCTGTGCCTGCTCAAGGTGTGTTATTCAGCCTCTCTCCACCACCTGGTGGAGTGACCCCCAGCGGCCCAACTCAAGTATGCTCTGTTTCTGTAGGGCTATATATAATGTTGTGTGTAAAATGGCAACACATATTGATTGATGGCCATTTCATTTTTAAGAGCCATCTTCTGCTGTATTATTTAGAGTTAAACAGGACAGCTGATAAACATTACACTTTAGCTCATGTTTGTTAATCTATTCACTTGAATAACCTCTTCAGATGCTGATAAATTGCACCTTCACAATGAATAGCAGTTACTTTTTCACATAATATAGTGGTGTTTGAGGCTTTTTATAATATATCAAATATAGAGTCTCACTCTGTCATTCAAAACCTGAATGACATTTTATTAACACTGGGTTTCTTTTTAATCCTATCTAGCTCACATTCCCTAAGGTTTTTAAAACTGGATTTGGAGGTAAGGAAAGGAAATTGCCAGGAGGAGGGGAAATTCCATGCTGCCAAACAGAAAACCTGCGTTTCAATCCTTAAGAAATGAAGCTTTCTGTTTTGACCAGAGAAAGGGGAGTGTAAACATGCAAAAAGAAAGAAATAAGAGTAATACATGGAGAAAAAGATAAAGATGGTCAAATACAGTCAGATGAAGAAAAAAATGAAAGCAGAGGAAGGGAAAAGAAAGACATGCCATAACAGTGAAATGAAAAGTTATACTTACATAGGGTACTCCAGGCCTCAACAGCAGTACCAGGAGGCAGGATTAAGCTATATCTTAATATACACGTATAATTGCTTATACAGCAATGTTTTTATAGATGTCAGGACACTTTAAATGTGCCTATCAACATCTTTCCCATCCCTGCCAAGCCTGCAGCAGCGAGCCTGTGGGAAGAAGCTGAGTTGCTACTGATGGCTATTTAAGAATAGCAGAAAAGTGTGAAAAGGACTGAAGAAAGATAGGTCGGGACAGAAATCCACAGATTGAGAGTGTATGCCCCAAAACATTCTGATGGGGAAAAAGAAGAAAACACATTTTGAAAATCAAGATCAGAATTTTCCAGGCATTAAAGTTCAGCTGCATTGAAGAGGACAGAGTACAGACATAGATAGGAAAGATGATGAGATCTTGGCTTCTGAGAAGCAGAAATTTAGTCTTTAAGAAGGCCTTTGTGAATTGTCCCCACTGAGTTGAAAGGTATCAGTGGTTGAGGAGAAACATAGGAGAACTCTGGTTAAAGACAATTTGTCAAGACTGCCAGAGATGGGGAGGAGGCCAATAGGACAGAGGCAGCCAGTGTGTATGAAGGAAAAACATATTCTTGCATAAAGATATACTTAAAGTGATGTGTGTTGATGCGAACACAAATACAAAGATATTCAGCATCAGAAGTAATACAAGAATAACATTCCAGGTCAGATCAATAGTCCACCTAATTGGCCTTTGATGTGTCAGAGCAATGTTTGAAAAAAATACTTGAAGTCAACTGCCTGCACTGGAAATAGGACATTATAGGACAATATCCTAGCCAGGATGAGCAGGCAGTCAGAACATTTTATTCCTCATGATATGGGTACTCACAATGTTAGGAGGTAATTTTCTCAAATTCAATGTGACTGAATGCTCTCAGTATCAATATCCATGGAAAAGTTTTATACACTTGCTGAATCCTGCTGATTTTTGGCTCAGTAATATCTGCAAGATGAGTTACACCAGTTAATAAGGAGCTATGTAAAGATAACATTTTACTTTGATAAATGTTAACCAATCTCCATTCCATTTCATTTAATTCTCTCTGCTCACGTTTTTGAGGAAAAGTATAGAAAGTAATCTTTTCTGAAGAAGAGGGCAAATGTGTTTGTGGGAAAAATGTTGCTGCCCTAATTTTTAAGTCTTCCCTCCACTTTTTGTTTCCCCACCTAATAACAGTCTGTTCAAGGAGCCAGACCATTTCTAATACTAATTTTTTGTTGGTTTCAGCCAGATAAAAAAGTGAACTCCTGCCTTATATTCCATAACAAGAGAAAATCAAGGTTGTTGTTTTGTTTTTCATAGAATCATAGAATAGCCTGGGTTGAAAAGGGACCTCAGAGATCACCTAGATTAAACCTCTCTGCCATGGGAAAGGTTGCTAACCACTAGGCCAAGCTGCCCAGAGCGACATCCAGCCTTGCCTTGAATGCCTCCCGGGATGGGGCATCCACCACCTCTCTGGGCAACCTGTTCCAGTGCATCACCACCCTCTTAGTGAATTTTTTTTTATTGCTTTTATTCAGGAATGTGGGTCATATTTATCATACAGTGTTATAAAACTGCATAATCCTGTAAGATCTACCCCTACTATTTCCCTATATGAGATGATATGAAAAAAAAAATAGAAAAAGAAGATACCCATAGTGTATGTTTTCTCAAGTGTTTCTGGCTTCTAAACAGGGCAGCCTGACACGTGCCACAGTTGAACAGGTCAATAAGGAAAAGATCTTTCTTCTAAGAAGAAGTAGAATATATACACAAATTTTAAGTTTGGAAGAAAGTTTGCACCCAGTTACTTCAGTCACACCCTCAGGGTTGGATAGTGCACTTCACATCTCGCTCAACAGATGAATTACTAGCCCACAAAGACAGAGTTATATTTCTGACTCTCACCTGCAAAATAAATGAAATACATAAATTGATGCTGAAGGAAAAGTCCTCCACATAGGATAAATAAGTGCCCAGATTTATACTGGAACAATGTTTCTTGGTTCTTTCATGCTGAGATTCTTCCGCTGAAGTTCCTCTGAAGAAAGAAACTTTGAATGATTCTTTTTCACAAACAAATGAAAATATGGGCCCAGGATAGGATAGATTTTCTTGTAGAAAAAGATAGTGGAGGTGATTTTTGTACAGGATTTATTCAATAACAGAATGCTGTATGTTAGTAAGGCCACACATATCTTACATTATTCCACACATTTCTCTATGCAGTTAGAATTTATCCTGGACAGTTAATATATTATCATTGAAAGATTTCAAATAAATCTTTTCTCAGTAGCAATGAAGAGGAGTTGATATCATATTTAGTGTTTCACCTCCATGTCACCTTTGTGCTTTTTGATGTAATGCAGCAGAATGACTGCTACTATTTAATTAAACAGGAATCTGGATTAACTCCAGCTGTGGGCCATGTAATCAGGGCTTGTGAGTGCATTCAGAAAGGGGTGTTTTCCGTTCCTCATATATCATTCTTGCATGGAAATCTGCTCTCACTCAAACCTGTCCACATACTGCAGTAAATGATTTCCTATCCCTTCTGAATTATACACTGAAGTACTCTCTTGTACTACACTTATATAGAAAGAAACAAAAAGGCACAAACACCTTGACTTGTCCATTTACTCTAAGTACTATTTAATGATTAGGACTTCTCTTGTTGATGTATAAATTGATCATTTAATCAAGCTGATATTGTAACTACAGTAATAGTTGTTTATACTGTTTAGTGCAGATTTATGTCATTCTCTCAACAGTTTTACTGTTCGGCACACAATGTACAAGATCAATTTAATGCTCAGAAGGGGCATATCAAAACATGAACCATGGGCATGTTTTCAGTTTCTAATACTTCTCAAAGAATTTTTGCTACCACTCAAAATAATTATTATATGTATAATAAATAAATTGCACATCTATACTTTTTCCTAATGAAGAGAAAGACCATAGGGTTTATTGTACATTTTAGAAAGTCTAACCTGACCATGATTGTCTGTGTGTTCTCCAAGCTGAATGTGTGTGTGCAACAGTGCAAATGTGTCTGTAAATTCCCAAACTGACACAGTGATGAAAATCAGTGCTCATATTTGATTTTGCATGGTCTTTCTGAGTGTGCACTCTGCCCCTTAGATGTCATCATCGATCCATGCTGATGCTTTTGATAGACTATCTCTTGGCCAACTGAGAAGACAATTGTCAAATAGATGCTGTTCATTGTTCATTTCCAGAGATGGGACATCTTTGTGCAGTAATCTGATATGGCAAGTTTTCTCAATCTATCAGCAGAGATGCAGACAACACATAATGAAAACTAATCCAGAATTTGTCATACATGAAAGATTAAGACTTTTATTTTTTTTAAATTCCATACTTTACATGAGTAAACACAAGATAAACACAAAACTGTTTGGATTCAGTTGAATATCAAATGTGCTGCCAAAACAAAGTAGAAATAAATTCCACTTAATTCTGATCAGAATAGATCCATTTTTCATCCCTTTTAAAATTTCTATTTTTCTCTTTCTTCCACTCCATCAGTGTGAAAGGTCTGTCAAAGAGAATTCTAGAAAATGGTTTAGACTTTCTGGTACATTTCCTCAAGGATAATATGAATAGCAATTTTGATCACTGCAGACTGCCTGAGTGATACAGCTACATAGCTGCAAACAGTAGGATGTTTCTTTATATGTCATTATTCCACCCTCTGCTTCTGGCAACACCAAAGTTTTAGATGCCGCTTTCCTTCAGTTCCTATTTTAAAATTAAATAAATTAAAAAAAAACCAAATAATTAAAAATAACAAGTAAAACTTCTCATTTCCTTCTTTTTTTTTCCTTCTGGAAATTTTCTGATTCATTTTGGCAATGCTCTTCTATGTACCCTTCATGCTGGTGTTTACAAAGTACCTAGTCATCATATTACCATCTTCACCGTGCTTCTGATCAGGAGAGTGGTTTTATGAGAAAGCTGGAACTTCAGCCCTAGGTTCTGACCTAATGAAGTTCTAAATATGTTGCCAGTATAGAGAAAATCAGAAAATCACAGGTGTTTAAGGCTTAACCTTCAAGGAATCTTGAACAGAGATGAATAACAATATCACTAAAAAACTGTGAGAGCAATTGCAGGTATTAATGTGAATTGATGCATGTTCATTAGAACATCTTTCCGCACTGTTAAGAGAACAAGTCACAATGGAAACATACATTTAAGAATCGGAGAGATATTCTTATTCTTGAAGGAAATAATGTTGTTAAAGGACAAGACAGGACGAGAGGGAATGGCCAAAGTTGCGCTGGGGAAGATTTAGATTAGACCTGAGGAAACATTTTTTCTCTGAAAGAGTGGTCAGGCACTGGAATGGCCTGCCTAGGGAGGTGGTTGAGGCACCATCCCTAGCGCTGTTCAAGAAGCGTTTAGATGAGGTGCTAAGGGATTTGATTTAGTAGTTGGGTAGGGATAGTGATAGGAGGATGGTTGGACTAGATGATCTTGTTGGTCCTTTCCAACCTTATGAACCTATGAACCTATGAGCCTATAAAGGCACCTTAAGTGAAATCCTACCATTACAAGTACTTTCTATACTTTTTTTATTTCTCTCTGCATCCAGGTCATGGTACAGGGCCGTACCCACATCATTTCACTGTTATCAACTCTCACCCAGCCATAAACAGCCAGAGAAGCTTCTGTGGTGTCTGATTTTTTGAAGCAAATTCTGATTTATGATTAGTCTTCTTTCCATTTTCTCATTCTTGGAGAGCTATTTGTTTCAGTTTTTATATCAGGAATATCACTTGGATATTTAACTGCATGTATATGAGCTATGGCAACTACATGTATACTCAGTCAAATTTCACTGCTTTGGAGATCAGGACATCAAAAGCCAATGTGAGGTGAAAACACCTGTCCACATTTTTCTGTGCTATCCTTCTTCAGAGAGAAAACAGGGACAATATCAATCTGCTCAGTGCAGACAAACCTCAGTGCTAACTTTCACCTTTAGCATCACTTTGGATTTTTGTTTCCACCCAAAAATGACTCCCCATTTGTCTTCAACACTGTCATGGTTTTCAACCTCAAAGGCAGAGCAAGTCAGCCAGGCAATCCCACGACAAACTCCACTAAGGACTTCACAGTTAACAAAACAATGAATGAAACATCATTCTGGCACACAGAACAGCTTTCTGCTGTCTTCTGCCACCTTTTCTTTTTTTTTTCCCAAGTGGAAAAGCAACTTCAAAAACAAGGTGCTGTCATTTTAGCAAAGGAGAATTAGGACTGTGAAAGGATGAAGTGTCCTTGCACATAAAGACTGCAGCTAAAATTGTATCAATATTCCTGTTATAAACTGATAAACACAGAGCTCAGTGAGGTCAAGTTGTACATGCTTGAGCTGACATGCCAATCTGCCAGCAGTCATATGGTTCTCATATGGCGACACGCCACAGATGCCAGGAAAATGTGAGAAGTTTCTGGCTCATTTCATTTCACTCTCCTGAATGCCATGTTTGCCTGCACACACATACACACACACACTCACATACACAGAGAATGTGGATTTTCTATTTTAAATTGAGCTGTTACAGCTTGTGTACTCCCATTTTCTTAAAGGGTTTGTAATACCTCACCCAAACTGATTCCTGAGGCTTCATAGCATGGCTCATCTTGGAAATGAGAGCAGGCTTTTCTTCTTACAAGCCTTCAAAACACTCCCCTAGCCATTTTTAAGTGACATTAAAAGACAGAATTAGAAAAAGAGACAGACAAGATAACAACACATCATATGTGGATACATTTTGCACTCTTATAATATACATTTAGGCAACGGAGTCTTAAAGTTTCAGCTGCCTCCAAATAAGTCTTCTTCCAGACCTCTCATGACACGAGAGCAGTTCTTTTATTAATGCTTGAACAGTGGCAAGTATTTATTTCTTTGGTGCTGTTTCTTCAATGTGCATTTTTGTATCAAGAATATAAAGTCTTTGTCGCATGGACTGGCACAATACTACATTAACAATTGTCTATATTTGTATTTGGTAAACAGACCACAGTTATTCACTGAGTATATAATGCACAATTTACAAATTGTTGAAATATGTATTTTCACATTAGACCGTCTTTCAAGCTTTTACAGTCTTTTGTGTCAGGTTCAATTGTCTTCAAGATGAATTGTTTTCCTTTTCCTTCTTTTTAAGTATTACTAAAGGGAAAAGGCTAAGGCAAATATAACTACAGTTGTGCAGCATTTCTGATGAAATTACTTGCTTCTGCAAATACAGAGTATACTTCAACCCTGCCTCACTGATTCAAGCTACTGTGATTGTAAATGAACTTTATTCAAATAATTAATGCAAAAGCATCAATTGCAATCAGGAAAATTCACAAGGAAAAGAAGAAACACACAATACATATATTGCCTGCTTCTGTACACACATGCAACTATAAAAATGGTGGTGAACTCTCCATGTAGACTCCTGGCTGAAATGAATTCAGCTATCATACCTCACCTTTCTTTGGTCAGAAATACATTTCCTCAAGGATTAATTTTAATTCCAACAATACCAAAATTCTAGGTAGGCCAAAACACTTTAGTCTACAGGGAAATAATTTCTTCTTTTCTAAACTTAGGATTCAATTTTCTGGGATCACACTCACCAAAGGTTCAAGATGAGAACACAAAATTAGGAAAAGGCAGAAACTTTCTTGTGTTAGTAAAGTTAGAGTCTGGGGGCTTTATCACCTAAATTTACAAGACAAGAAAAGGGAAGCAGCAAAGAGAATTCTCTCTTTTGAAACTCTCTGAAAATGTCAATAGTCATAATCTAGATGTATTTTGTTTTCTTTTACAGTTCACTTATGTACAAAGGTCAGTACAGCCTTTAGGTGAGATAAATCAGGCATTTTCCTTGATTTGCCATTTTTTTTTACATGCTTTCTGTTCCTTAGGCTCTAATTATGATTCTAATTCCTCAAACTTATTAGTGTTTTACATTTGAGCTCTACATAAAGGGAACCAGGAGTATTTCTCCTGGGTGCTGATCACACATCTCGATGCTGGGGAAATGACTTTGCTGGAAATTCCAGCTGTTTTTTTCCAGCACCCTGTTTCCTGGAAAAGGGAGCATGGGTGCCAGAAGAGAGAAGAAGTGGGCGGTGATGTAATCTCATATCTTGTCATCAGGGAGTTTGAGACTTCAGGGTAAGCCACATCACGTACCAGAGGTCAGGGTACATAGTGCGATGTTTCAGCTCCTGGCATACTTCCCAGGGATGCTCAGACAAAAGACAAAGAAACTATAATATTAGGGGTCCTAACTAAACCTCTATTAAATATCTGAAACAAATACTGATTGAATTTAAACTAAACCAGTTAATTTCTTCACTTCAAAAAGGAGCTTTTTTGGAACAGCAATATGTTTTCTGTCTCTCAAACCCGGGGATTCTATATGTTCAGAGGTATTTCTGGCTTTTCAGGGTCCGGTCAAGTTCTTCTGACTTCAGTCAAGGTAACTGGAACATACAGAGAAACTTATATCAATCGGTGCCCAATGGAACACTGAACTATTTCTGAAATATTTTCTCTTGCAGCTTGTCACTGAAAACAGCATTATGTGAAATAAAGTCCTCAGTGTCTTTGGAGTTTCTTGTCCATCTTGTTCTTGAGTTCACAGAAATGTCACTCACACAAACTTAGGTCTACAGTCTTTTCTAATAGAGTCGTCTTTCTTTATAATAATGTCTTTTTTTTCTGTTGGTTAAAAGGTCAGTTGGTTCTTTTTAACATGTATTTACTCAAGAGATCCTCATTATTACAGTAAGATTAATAAAGAAGCTGAGGACTGGGACTTCCCTTTGTAAGTTGTTTTCTACATCATACATTTGTACAGATATGTTGCAAAAAACATTTCTCTTTGTGCTTGCACTGGCGACTACAGATTGTAAATATCATCCTAAATACGCCATCCATGCAGACCTCTGTATAGCTCTTACTTGGGTTTTAGAGTAAAGACACAAGCCCTGTGTTTCACTTTCTTCTTGTCATTAGCCTTCCAATGAACATAAAGGACTTAAATTGAGACAGTCTGATGTAACTCAATGCATGTCCTCATGAGACTGTATTGCTGGGATCAGAACAACAACAAATTCCAACACTGGTTTCAGTGTTGCATGCATTGCATATTGTACATCTGTTATCAATACTATGACCACTTTGCAGCAATCAAAACTATTTCTCTGTTCCCAAACAAATTAAAGCACTAAAAGATTATTCACATGACAACAAATATTATACATGTAGCTCTATCTTAATGCTCCTATCATAATTTTTTTAAACTTAATTTGTCAAGTTCATAACTATCACTTGAAACTTGCTGACAAGGAACCTGATAACACATCATATCAAATTCCATTTTACAACTGTTTCCTTGGAAACACAGGCATAAAAATGGGCCATGCACAATGGAACGAAATCAAACAAATTAAAATAAACCTTAAAGAATTTCCACTAATCACAAAATCTTTCTTAGAGCTCATGCAAAAAACAAGGATAATGAGTCTTACAATGAAAGCATCGTTACTACCACAGTGCTATAGTCCCTACTTGTTTTGACCTCATTCATTAAAGCACTTTAGCACATAGGTAACTTTAAAGGCATGAGATATCCAAATGAATGGAAAAAATCTTACACTTAAGGTTATTTATGTACTTAAGACCCGCACAAAGGGTGGCTTTGTCTCCAGCAGCTCACTCATTATTAGCAAGAGAATATATATGTGAATACTGCAGGTTATATGTATATTTGTAGAGGATATGCTCAGGAATGATAGAAACATAAAATTTTCAAGTATTCATATATCATAAGTTATGACTTCTGATTATTTAAAATCCTGGAAAGATAACTGGATAAAGGTAGGGAGACATTAATATTAAGCAATCTGTTTATATAGGTGTATAAATTTTATTTAACATTAAAATTGCTTGCCAGCTGAAAGAAGAGAAATAGCTTTTCTTATTTTTTTTTTTTAAGCTGAGATTTTGAATTTTCTTTCACAAGTTTGAAGTAACTTTATAGCCAGATTGTAGATCATCCAAAAAGAGCACTGTGCTGAGATATTCTGCTACCTTGCTAAAATTTTCCTGCCCATTAAGTTAAGGGCTTTTTTTAACCGTCAAGCAAACCAAAATTTTTCCTTCTTTTTATTGTAATCATTATGATAAAAATGAGTATGTAGATTTTTGTGCTTGCATTCTAGATGTAGTATGCCGGATTTATACAGCAGGAGTATCAAAATGAGATATTATGAATGCAGTATTTCTCCAAATAAAGTAGCTATCACACACCCAACAACAATGTAACACGACAACTCCTTGAATTAAAAAAAAAAGATATTTTATCACAGATTTTTTTCAGGATACCACATTTTCCTAACATCTTGGTAAAATTCATAGATAAGTAAGAACTAGCTTTAGAGAGTTTATTCCATTAAATCCATCACACGGTCTCTTCTGTCTTTCTCTGATACATCTGGTACTAACAATTTACTAAGTGATAACATAATTACCACATAGTATGTTCATGTATTCCAGAACTTTGCAAAGAGTTATGTATTTCTATCTCATTTCTACACACAAGAAAACTGATGTGCAAAGAAACACCTCATCAGATAAAACTGGTTATTCCCCATAGATCTGAGATTTGCACTGAAGTGTTTTAATTTCCCAGCTTCTTCAAGAATCTCAGAGTTCAGACTATACTGCATGTCATTCCTGCCCTATGCATAGAAAAGTACAGATAAAGCTTAAACAAGCTTGTAAAGTGAAAGATATCTTGCATAAAGCTGAAAATCAGTTTCAAATAGTTGCAGAAAATCAAATCGGTTTATTTTCAGTGCTTAAGGTTTGGATTACATTTTGAAAGGAGAGATAATTAATATATTATTTGAATGTTCACTTCTTTGGGTGTCTGAACTAGATGATCTCCAGAGGCTCTTTCCAACCCCTGCTATTCTGTGATTCTGTGATTCCTCTACCTTTCTGTTTTTTGGGATACATATATATTTTTTTTGTAGCATTTACCTTACATTCCAGAGCTCATCCTCAGTTCTGGAAGAGATTTTTCATGTAAATAGTACAAATTTTTTGACATTAAAAATGGTGATAATCTTTTTTTTTATTTATTTATCTCATCCAGTCTTTGCACTGGCAAGTTCATCTTCATACTTTAAGGTCAAAAGTTGTCATGTAATATGGATCAGAAAAATATCCACTGGCCCCCATGGCATTCTATTTACAGAAGTTAATACACAGGAATTGGAAATAATAATTTCAAAACTCTTTTTTTCTCTGCTACCTTAGTTCCCTATTTACATTCAGTTTAAAAGCAGCCAGCCCCAGGAAACCTGATTTCTAGGACTTTAGGATAAATTATTTAAACATACTAAATTTTCTTGGAACAGAGTTATTTACAACTAATTCTCTATTCTTGAGTAGAGTAGCACCCAAAAATAATATATACTTTCCTGAATATTTTTAGCGTTGTTTCCTTCCCAAAGTTTATGGCAGAATTTATACTCATAAATGGAATACTGTGTGTTTTTTATTAAAGTTATACTTTAATAAAATATACTTCATACTTAAATTTATCCAGGTCTATATAACAGGAATGAAACCACAAAATACAATTTTATTACATAGATTTTTGCATAAATTCTAAGTGGCCAGGAAAGGATGCACAGGACAGTGCCCTTCTCTAGTGCCCTTGCTATTAAATTGAGCTCAGTGTTTGCTGACTAAAGGTTTTGAGAAGGCTTTTGAAACTCTGTTTTAATAAAAGAGATCAGGAATTCTTACCTACTGGAAGGAGGATACTGAGACCACTTGCTTTTTTTTAATTTTATAATGTCTCTTGTTTAATTTTACATAAGATTCTGTGGTGACTCTTGGAGAACTTCAGTGAGCCAAGAGGATGTTATGAACTTACATACAGTACTAGATGCTGTCCTGTGCTTGAAACTAAGCCCTCTTCAGCTTGCCAGAGCTTCCTTTTAGCAGGGACTTTCTCCAAGAGTCGACTTGAGCTCACAGTGAATACAGGCTGTACAATATTTCTATTCACACATTTGAGAAATGACTGAAGTACCTTGGATACTAGTAGGTGGAAACAGCAGGCAAACTGAAGACTTAACTCATGGATTTAGTTAGTGTCTGCAGTTATTAAAACATAGATACCTACTTTTCATTTGCACTGAGGTATTTTAACCCCAGCCAAATGCAGGATTTGATATAGACCTGCCACCTCCTACTGGGTGTTTTCTTTCTGGCATCGTGGCTTTGGTTCTCTTTCTAGCTATTGTCAAATTCTGGTGACTACAATCTGTAATGTTATCCCACTCAGTTGTGCCAAATTGGGCAAATGGACAGTGTCAGGAGACTTGGAGTGATGCTAATAACCTCATGCTGTGTTCAATAGGTATCTGTAATCTTGCAAAACCTTTTTGCCCTGGGAGTAAAACAGCCAAGGCCCCTAGGGCTCTTTTTGCACTGAGGTTTTTGTTTGCCCCCTTTTTCTCACCTTGTCTTTTCCTAAGCAGTTGAATTTGTCAGGCTCAGGAATCACGAGCATACAACATTCTCTGCCTGTGTGGCCAATGCCTTTCACCTCATAGTCCTGAAACAAGCTGTTTTCCCACTTTATACACAAATTCTGCAGGGAATTGTGGCTGTCCAAAATTCACAGGAGGATCTACAATGTAGGAGAAAGGAGCATAGACCATCTGAAAAGAATACAGAAGTGAACTACAGTGTCTACCTGAGTAGCATCATGAATCTCACCATGTAAAATGTAGCCTGTATCAAATGTAAGCACCTGATTTATCCTTTATTTCTTCTTTTTTTTTTTTTTTGTAATATATATTGAATAAACACTTCCTTTTATACCTCTTTTTTACATAATCTCTCTCCTCCCTTTTTTTTTTTTTTTTGCCGTCTCCCAATATTTAAGCATTTAGCTATTCCCACCTGAAAAAGAATGATGCGATATAACTGACTAAGTCAAAAGCCTCTAAATTATCAAAGAAATGAAGTATTAAAATTAAATCTCCCCAAAGGTTGTTGATTTCTAATTTTATGTACAGAGAGGAGGGGTGGAGGGGAAGGTTTTGCTTTTCCCTCAATTCTGCCATATTGTCTGATTCACAGCCGGAGACAAACTGAAATGGCCATCTGGTTGATGTGCATACAAAAGGAGTGGTTTGCCAGACAAAGAAAGTACCTTTTATCATACAAAGCAATACATCTCCTCTTATAAGGCCTCCATTCTCTTACCTCTGGTGGAGCTGCAGGTAGTTAAGAGCAGGCTCTACTTACCACCCAGATGTAGCAGCTGCTGTCAAAATATGACAAATTCCTAACAGTCTGAGGGTTCTGATACATTTGTAACATGACATATACCACGTTCATCAGGAATATTTTCAGCTCCTAGTTTCTGATTTTAGATAGACCATTCTGAGTTCACTAATTTGCTCCCACCACAGGAGCAATTACAGGATTTTATGTTCAAATAATAGTACACAAACAATTAGAAATTGGGATGAGACCACTGTGAAAATTGACCTTTCCAAATGGGGATGTGGTTACAGTGCTCATGGCATCAAATGTGAGCATTTTGTGGCTGTATAATCCTATCCACAACTCCATCTCTCTAGCTTTTGTAATGGTAATTCTGTATCCCCATGCAAGAATGAAAGAAGTATATGCAAAGCATTCCCTTTTTGCCTGTATCAACTTTTGCAGACTTAATCCAAACATTCAAATACTTTCAAATAGCCACTCCATACTAGTTTGGTTTACTTTTTATTTCAGTTTTTTATCATTGATACCAGCATATCCTCTATTCAGACTGTGCAGAATGCCCCCAGAATTTTAAAGGAAAATTCACTGTAGAATGTTATGATCCCCATTCTTCTTTCCTGGTGATAGCTGATCAGAGTAACATGAGACATTCATGCTAGTTCACATGCACAAGATATCTGCTGTGTTTATGAATTGTATTTTTTCTCTATGTATATGTACGAAGTAGTGGCACTGTTGTTTGAAATTCATCCTTTATTTCAATTTTCACATCTCCTATTCTCCATTGAAATCTCCTGCTCCTGCGAGTGGACTCTATTGACCTCCTCTTAAGGGGGTACTTCATTGCCTTTGCTGCAGTGATAACCATGGAAGTAGAACATCCCATTTTCCATAAAGCTATCCAGGGAACTGGAATGGAAATTGCCCTGAACTGCCAATGGAAGAGACTCCACTCCTGAGAGTGGGTTGCTCTAGGCTGATATTCCCCTCCTCATTTCCTTTAAAAGATTTCTAAAGAAGATTCAAACAGTATGCTTTTCTTCATATTAGATGTCCTAAGTAGAATGAAATTTAAGAAGAAGAAGCAAGCAGGCAAACAAAAGAAGGATAAGGAGGAACTCCGGATTTCTAGGAATAGCTGGAGAGTTCATTTCCCTGGTATGTTGCAGGCATGGCAATATTATTAAACGTTCCCCAGGCAACATTGCTAGGATCCAAATTCCATATTTTTCTTTCAGAAAACAAAACATTTTCATTTTTCAATCAACTAATTCCTCCATCAGCGTGTAACAAAATATCCAGAGTACATAGTACAAAAGCTGTTTAATTTCTTACAGTTACTGTCATATTTATGCTGTCATGGTGTAAGGTCATATTAGAGTAAGGAACAATCAGTTTGAATGTTGATCATGTAATCTGTGAGTGTAACTGTAGCAAAAAATATTCTAATAAGGCTTTAAAGGTTCAATACAGTATTTCAAAATAAATGTGCACCAAGGATATCTTGAAAGATGTTACTGAAATGTAAGTGTCAGTCATGCAAGAAGTAGAGATTTAAAAACAGTCTTTGTATTCACAGGTCCATGACATGTAGTCCCTATTTGGAATACAATAAAAGAACATTCAAGGACAAAAGCATTTCTGGCCTTATATTTCCATTAACTTCATTCAGTTACCTAGGAACATATACGTTTTCCTTTCTCATAGCATATGACATCAAATTTCTACACATTCACTGAACTTTCCACCTGTAGGGAAAAGTCCTCCAGATTTCTGAGCCATGTAGCAACCAATTTCACTTGGACTTGGCTTTTTCTCAGTTGATCTAATACACTTGTTTATTGTAACCCACAGCATTCTATATGACATGCATAATATCACACACTAAACAAAAACTAAAACTGTTTATGATACACGAAATAGTCTCTGACGGTGATTTGATTCATCTTCTGGTACATGAACCCTCCTGAGCACCTTTTTTCCAATAGGTGATAGAGCCTTTGCAGTGGACTTGTGAAGATCAAAGCAGGAGAAAATAAGCTTTGGAACAAGGGATCTCCATGGAGTAGTTGCAGACTGAACTTTTTCAATCAAATTACCTGACCTAGACTTAGATTTCATTGGGAAAGGTGCAGTGCAAACTTCCCTGATGCTTTCATTGTGAACAACACCAGGTCTGTGTGAGAAAGAGACAGCAAATAAAACAGTGGAAGAAGATAGTCCAAAGAACGAAAACTATGACTTAGGAAGACCTCAACTGGTGGTTGCCCGTGCCAAATGCATTAATTTTCCAAAATAGTTTCAAAACCTTAGAGTTAGAATAATTTGGTGTCTCCCTACACTTTGATTGGCTGCCATAATAATGTCAGCTATTGAGATGCCTTGACAAGTCCATATGAAAAATTCAATCTTACAGTTCTATTGCCTTACTCATGGATAGATTACACTACTATATTAGCACTGTCTTGCAAACTGCACCAGAGGAAATGTCCATGCAATACTTAGATGTTTCCCTGAGGATGGGCAGGACACCACCAGAAAAGACAAATGTGAAAAGTTCCAGATCTGGGACATACTGCTCATACACCTGTTCTACTGTTGTCCCTAGTACCACACCACAGAAAAAGGAATGCAAGACCCTATTACCTCAAATCAAACAGAGAGTCAGATGCCCCCAGCAGTCTAGTTTTAAAGCTCCCATCTTATCCTCTCAAGAGAGTCTCTTAATCAGATCAAAATTTGCCCCTTTTTTCATCCAGATCCCAGAGAACTGGAGTAGCAAAATACTATTCTGGATAATGAGAATGGTGGTCTTATACGGGGACATTTTCTTCTAGTCTCCTAGTGTCTGTGTGCTGGTGAGAGAAGGCATAGTTCTTCTCTTGTACGTGTAAAAAAGTGACACTGGTAGAGAGAAATGGGGTAGCCAGTAGAAAAACAACCTACTTAGTTGTTTGTTTTGCAGGCACAAAATGTGCAACACGGCAATATATGGTCAGCTACAGGTGTAACATCAGTCAGATGGAACAAGAAGATGGAGTTTAAAATGTGCCCCCATTCCCCACCCAATTGAAAAAAACAAACAAACAAACAAATAAAAAAGCCACTAAAAATTGGGAAAAAAAATTGCCATTGATAATGCTTTGTTGAACAGAGATGGTTAAGTGCCAGGGTCTTGAAATCTAGAGAAGATGTACTGCCATGAATAAAGTTTGAACGAAGCCAAAAGAATCTGTAGAGTATTTAAGGAGTAAATTAGACAAAAACTAGTAGCTGGAAAGGCTAAGGGCAACGGGAACATTGTAAAATGTGGTGGTAGAAAACCGAAGATGCAAGCAAGCAAACTGAGAAAGACAGTGACCATCTGCTATGCCGAGTGGGGATGCATCCATCCATCCACTCCTCGTACCGACACAGCCCTGTGGTGGGTGCTGGGAAGACCTTGGGGCAGGACCCCATGGATGGGAGGAAGGCCGTCGTTCTCTTCCTCTGTCACCTCCAATCATGTCCTTGCTTCAGCCAGGCCTTATGGATGTACTTGAAAATGGACACAAGTAGCATTACTTCAGCTTTCCTGAAAATAATGGAGCCAATAAATTCAAGGATAGAGTAAACTTGCTTTCACGAGGATAGAAATTGTACTGGTGGCTTTTTGGGATCTTGTTGATGTGAATGAAGGCTAAGGGTCTGCTTTCCTGAGTATTTTGCAGAGACTGGTCCTGATCTAGGGTTGAGCAATGCCATCAGTGTTGCCAGTCACCTTACAGGGTTTGTCCCTTCATGGCTCTACCTGGTAAGCTCTTGTGGCAAGAAGAGTCTACTGAGGTATTCAAACAAAATGGTGAAACAAAAATCACCATAATTAGCAGTAGATGCAGTATTTTTAGCATAAATGGGAAAATCCAGCATTTAATACATAGCACAGGATTCATTTGCAGTCATATAATAGCTGACAGCTAATGCCTGATAAACCCTGCCTAAATTGGAATTTTATTACATCTATTTTATTATATATCTATATTTATTCTGACAAAAGTTGTCCAAACTTGTCCAAAATACTAGGGGTCCATTTTATGTGCTTGGGTGTCCAAGCACCTGCCAGCTGTTTGTCCCTTGAATTGAGGACATCATGTTTTCAATTTCCTTCAATAAAGCTATGAATCTGGCAATTTGCTGGCCTGCTTCAGCTAAACAGAAAGGACAATTTGAGAAAGATCATAGTTCAGGCTCAGTCAGACGGAAACGATTGAAAACAGAGAGCTGGCCGCTATGTTTCCCCAATGCAGCTTGCTGTCGCAGTTTGACTGACAAACTGACTTTTTTGAGGTGCTCATGCCCATTTCAGTCAGAGTTTATTGAAGGTGATTTTGATCTTCTCCATGAGGCCACAGCAGCGGCCATGCCATCTGTCACCTTGATTGCATCGTGGATTCTCTGGAGAGAGTGCGATGGCTCCTGATCATTTACAGATTGTGCTGCTTTCGCCTCCATAAGGACCACATGCACAGAGCCAGATGGTGAACATACACGCTTATTATAAGTCTTTATCTCTGTGCAGGAAGGAGAGGCACCATTAGATCTCCCTCAGGAGCTCCTCTCCTCTCTACCGTCATGCTGCTCTTCGGCAAATACAGTCTTCTTCAGCTGTCATCAACCTACCTCCGAAAATTAAAAAAATAAACAATAATTCCATCCGCACGGGCACGAGACGTACAGGCTCTGCCACAAAGCAGCCCCCCCGCACACACACACGCACACACACACTTGGTCACTCCCGTGACTGTCATTGTTAGGTGGAAACAAGTTTGTTTGCAAAAAGACAGCCCGTGTGCAATTAGGAGACTTCTTTGTGAAAATAAAGCGATGCCGTCCTGGCCGCACTTGGCACATTTCGCATTCAGCCCGTTCTTTCTTGAAAGCAAAGCCCGAGCGCGCAATTGCTATTTTCCAAAGGCAGCTTTGTGTCTGTGCCTGTGCCACCCGGGCTGCTCCTATCGGGATGTGCTTTGGGATGCTGAGTGCCACGGGTCACAGGGCTGAAGGGAAGGGCAACTCTGCCACACTGAGCCGGGGTGGGAAGAGAAAGTGGGGGCAATGCCAGGGGTGCATCAATGCTGGACCGCTGCAAACAGCTTTGTCATCCTACGGCTGCAAAGAGCCATCTGACAGCATCTGACAGTGAGGGAGAGGGCAGCACCAGTATCCCACGTGTACCTCAGCTCTCCGGTTCTGCGCACCCTGTGCACGGCCGGATGTGAGCTGCCAGGTGTAGGGTCTGAGTGCTTCTCCCCAGGAGCTTCTTTTTGCATAACAAACACTTTATTGCGGGTAGCGAACTTTTACCTGTCCTAGCTTATCTGCATTTTCTCTTATAAAGAACTGTAATTGTTAAGTCTTAAAATCTCAGCAGAAGAGCGTTGCAGACACACATTGCTGGGCTCTGCCAAGCACAGAGCATCCTTCAGAGCGAAGTGCTGGCCTCCTTCCAACCCCAGCGTCTTTTCTGAAGCACATTGAGATTAATT
Organism: Cyrtonyx montezumae; assembly: GCF_038088225.1. Taxonomy (NCBI): domain Eukaryota; kingdom Metazoa; phylum Chordata; class Aves; order Galliformes; family Odontophoridae; genus Cyrtonyx; species Cyrtonyx montezumae. The sequence continues at coordinate 32,674,494 of NW_027072089.1, read as the reverse complement.
TGTTTGTTTCTTTCTCAAAAGTGCTTCTTTCCCAAAGACACGATGTCAGGGAGATATGATTCAGAGAAGAGACTGACACATTCCGAAATGCTAAGGGAACTTGTTAAGGTCACTATCCCAGAAATGGAAAAACATGATTTTTTAATTTTTTTTTTTAATGAAAGAAGAGAATGTTCCGGGGTTTTGTTAAGAAATGTATGATAGATTCAGGCAGCATCACTTACATTGATTTTCTCTTGCTCTTTTCCTTTACACGTGAACACAGGGCTCATACCAGTGTTCCCTATGATTTCTCTTTATTAATACTCTGATTGGTAAGGAACTTCTTCTGTGGAAAAAATTCAGTTTCACTGCTGGGATTACATCCCACTTTTCCCTTTGTTCTGATTGTATGGAATAGCAAAGCAGTTTTTCTTAAAAGATACTAAATTCCTTCATAAATGAAAATGGATTTCAATTCCAGCTTTGGCAGCTCACACACGTTAGAGTGAATCTTATTTTTCTACTCCAGAATAACATAATATCAAATAGTATCTTTCAATTTTGTCGCAAAATCATGTTTTAACATTTTGCAGAGTTCTTCCCCACAGTTTGTATCCCAGACCTTGAATGCTATGATGTCAAAAGAAAGAAAAAAATAAAAAGATTTTATATCTGTAAATTAGAAATAAGTTTTCAAATACAAAATTAAATAAGGCAAAACATACACGTGTGCTTACTGTTCACTAATATGACAAACAGATATTCAGACATCTTATTTTTTGTCTTATAGTTTTGCTAGGCTAATATCTGATGTTGGTGCAATATTTTGTGAATCTGCAATTCCCCTAGAATATACAAGATCTCTCAGTGGTACTTAGAAGTGCAGGACACAGAGAAATCCTTGTGGCTACTAGCAATTGTATCTGCCTCCTATTATCTTGCTCTGCTCGTTCCTAGCACTCCACCCCAAATTAGGCTACCATGTGGCTATCTGGTATTCCCTCGGTGGATAGAATTTTATATTGTGCTCAAAATCTCTGATTAATCTGATTAGGCTAGTGAGTGACTAATCCTTTAATCTCCTCAAGAGCACTGTTATGTCTGCTGCGTGTCAGATTTGTAACAAGTAATCAGTTAAGTAAATGCTAAAAGTTAAGCAAAAACTATTTTGGATCCATTTTAGCATCTGCTTTTCATTACTGACCTTTATAGTTAAAACTGTATGGAGAGCAGGAGTGAAAATTAGAAACTGCCTGTGGAGACAGCTCTGCTGCTGCAAGCGGTATCGGCCACCAAGGACCAACCCAATACTGCTCCTCTCTTCTAAGCAATTTAATTACAAACAGGTAGCTTCCCCTTTGCTTTCTTTGTTACTTTCACTCTGGAAAGCAAATAAAAAACACGCCCTTAGTATGCTTAGAATTAAGAATGAAAATTCTATTGCTGATTAATTTTCAGCTCTTTGCTTTACCCTTGCTTTTCATTAGAGTCAGAAATCTTTGCAATCTTCACCTGAGCAAACATAGGCACATTTTAAAAAGCTGCACAAAAAAAAAAAAAGAACAAAAACGTGTTTCACCTTAATAAAAGGAGACTGTGTGTAGAAGGAGAATTTGGGGCAGAGGAAGGAAAAGTGCAATCTTTGTAGAAAAAAAAATGTGTAGACCTATTGCTGGCAGATGTAAAAGCATCAAGTCAATATGGTAACAAGGATCAATATGCCCTCAGGCAAGATATGATTATGACAATGCTGAATGCATGTATAAATTTACCACTCCAACTAGCTGCCTAGGAACAAAATAAATTCAAAGCAACTGTGCAGCGAGGAGTCAATCTTGAGCCTGATTTTCAGCTCATAGACACGACCATGATGAGGAGACATTCAGACAGGATGGGGGAACACCTCCAGAGAAGATGAGCTGTAGCATTGCCCTTCCAATGGTCATCCCTATACAGCCCCAGCTCCATATTCCCCACAGAAAGCACAAAGTACATCCAGCCTGTCCCTAAACTGGCTTTATATTTGCAACTAATGGCATGTAGACCACAGTTTGCCACCTGAGCAATGAGTGCAGTGCTCCAGCCATGGAAGACTGAGGGTGAAATTGGGGGTGAAATGATCTTACTTGCCCATTTTATGGGGGCTATCTATGGGTATTGCACAAATCTCATAAGCTAGCAAAACTGCTACAGATTTCTGTAAATCCATCAACATAGTGTCTTTTCGAGGAAACCTGGGATAAAGAGCATCCATTAATTACTCTCACACTCACAAGCCAAGCATTGTAGCGCGAGAGGTTTTTATTCTTTCTATTTCACAACATTTTTAGATGTCTTTATTTTACCTTGACGAAGAACAGAGAGTGACAGGCAAAACCAAGAAATATTGAAGAAGGAATATGAGCACAATAGATCTTAGGCCAGATTTCCCTTTGGATGCACAAGCTGAACTCCCACAGATTTCAGTGACAGCAACACTGACAGCAGTGGGAATCAGGCAAACTCATCCAAGGGTATGATTTGGCCCACCATGTATGAGGGTTGTCCAGCTCGTGGAAGCAATGAGCAGTGTATTACAAACACTGCCTCTGTACTACATACTGGGGGTTTGAAATGCTCTGTGGTGCTTTCTGTGCATCCAAAATGCATTTAATAGATAGTCAAGGCTGCTCAAATCAATACCTGTTGAAAGAACAGACTCAGTAAAAGATGTAAAGTTTGTTGGAAAAAGGTTGTGTGTTTAACAGGTTTCTACTTGAATAGCCAAACAACCCTCATTTTATAGCCCATCTAAAGCCACAGTGCATCCACTGGAGAATGACAGATATTTCCCAGCCTTGCTTCTTAAGCTCATCTTTGCAAATGCTTTCTACCCCTGCTTGCAGTGATATCATTTCACCTGGACAATCGTAATGGCTCATGTAATTATGGCTTTGTATATGAGCTGAACTCCCCATGGATGCTGGGGCTCTTATTATCCTTAACCTCTGGTGGTGAACTCTCACCTCGGTGGCATGACTGGGGATCAGCTGGTGGCTGAGAAGAGAAGGGTGGTCATGCAGTGTCTGGCAGCAGATGAGTAGGTCGTTAGCACTTACAGAGTGCAACCACCAAGGAAGGGAAACACACAGAGGTCCTTTGCTCCAGTTCTTCCCTGCTGAGTGGCATCACCAGAAATTTCTTGCAGCAGAGCCATCCTCTCTAATGTGGTTTCCTATAATTTTTCATTGTGGAGATTTAGTTAGTATTTTCCAATAAATTATTTTCCACTCTTTTCTTTGCCCAGACACACTGGACTAGAGATTATGGAGCTCTCGCTAGTGTAAACTCTTCACCCTGGGTGTGAGATTAGGGATGCTATTTGCCTTTTGCTTCTTTCCCTTCTGTCCCTCAGACATGCCTTCAACCTGTACCACTTGAGTGCATTGGTAGAAGGAAACGACAGCTCCCCAGGGTAGACGAAGTCTTCCTTCTGGCTATAAATATGGTTTGAGAAACTGGTGAACTTAGCAAGGTCTGGTCCTTTTAACATGTAGAGAAAAGGGATGTTGCCAGGGGGGGGCTGGTCCTGATCCTCTGCCTGTTCTGACTGAACTGAAAAGTCATTAAGAAAAACAGGGAAAATACATTGTTTAAAGGTATTAAATGCAAAGCAGTGGAAATTATTTTTTAAGACCTGCTGAAGGTTTTCCTTGACAACTCTTTAATTGAATTCTGAGTTTTATCAATCCTTCTAAAATACCTTTTTTCTTCTTGTCTCTAGACCACATATTTTATATATACATATTTATAAAGCAATATACAGCAGTATACAGGAATATAGAAATGTAGCAATGAAAGATTTCTATATTCTTTAAATGCCTCTCCTCTTCCAAACAACCAGGAGTCTTCGAAGTCTACCCAGCACCACAGATTATTTCAGCTCATTTCTAACAATCTGCTTTGCTCATTCTCTCCTCATTTTGTGCCCAGTGCTGCCATGACCTGTGTGGGAAGTGAAGGAGACCCTGTAAGGTCATTTCCCTGGACATGAGCAGCATGGGGACCAAGACAATAGTCCAAAAACAACCCACCTCCCATGGTGGGTCATTCATGTCTGATATCTGCAAATATCCAGGAGTTCCTGCAAGAAACTGAGAACCTGCAATCACCTTTAAGAAGAGAGCAAGGACAAGTGCTAGGGAAAGCAATGACAACCAGGGACGCATTACTGGATACAAGTAAAATGACAATCCTATGACTGTTACTTCCCTCCAGTATTGGACAACACAGGGGGTATGACAAACCATCTGTAAAACTTTCAGAGAATAAATTTCAGATCTTAGTCTAATTTATTTTGGTCATGCTAAATGCAGAGCTTAGTGGGGATTTTCTTCCCCAGGAAAATTCACTAACATTGAAACTGGGGAACTTAGTTAACATTTACCCAGACTTCACAGGTCTGACCTGTGCACTGAGACCATTTCTGGTTCCCTTGAATCTCTGGCATTTTTCAGTCACAATGTATGTGCTGGTAGGCTTCAATCCTGATTAACAATTATGTATTAATGAGCCTGTTCTCACACATATCCTTTTCCCTAGAGCTGTGGAATATATGTTGAATTCTGTTTTGTGACACTGAACATAAATTACATGCATGGTATCTAAGTGAACACTGAAGCAAAACCTGAATAGATTTAAGAGCCAGAATTTCACCAGAGTATATTCTCATCCCTGTGGGCAAGAAAGAGTCAAAACCAACAAAGAACTTGCTGTTTTTTTCACTTGGACATTGCTGAATTTGAATTCATGAGTGTCACTAGAAGATGAAATCAACAAAAACAGTAGAGCCTGAATCATTTTTTTTTCACACTATTAAAGATACAGTGACCTTTCTCTATAAGAACAACATGCTAATGAAATTGTTGATAGTCTAAATATCTCCAACGCAGAAACAAACAAACTAAAGCAATAACAAGAATGAAGTAATCAAAGTGAAGATGTAATGACAACACTGACCCATTCGAGTATCATTATCTGCATAAGACAGATCAGTTAAATAAATTAAGATAGATCAATCTCCTAGGTCGATTAAAAAAATATACAGTTTGATGCCCCATATAAAACCAGGAAATCAGATGATGTATATTAATCTGGGGTCTACTTTACTCAAAATATTCCACTTTGAAATTTTTAACTATTTTTCTTCTTAATCTACAGCCATGTAATTGCAACACTGCACCAGATTCCTCTACTTCTCTCATTTGGGAATGAGGTGTTCATATCTGTAGCACACAGTTAGATAGAGATGGCCTTACAAACCATTTTGGGATGAGCATGTATATAATATGTATTGCATTGTGCTTTACAGTAGAATAGTCATGTTTTTAGATTGCTTTATGCTTCCCGTTCTGTAATGAAATTAACTCTCCACCACCAGTGCAGCAAAGCTGGTTTGTTTTTCTTTGTCAGACCTTCCAATTTAGTTGCCAGAAAATTCTATGGATTCTTTTCTCTGACCTTGCTCTCTTCGGAAGCACTCATCATTTCCACTAGCCTTTACTCTTCAAATTTAGCAACTGCTGTTCTTCTGTACAGCTGAAGTTTGGTAGAAGAAGAGAGGTGAGCGCAGTAGCTGCGATAGCTTGTGTTGATGTGTGGTGTCCATATGGACAGTATAAGTTAACAGTAAGGCTTTTCTTTACTGGGTTTGATCCTGGCCCCAGGAGTCAAACTCTGGCTGTTAGGGGACTTGTTGTAAGTAATGGTCATTTGTGTTTCATAATTATCTTGAATAAACACAATTAGTTCCACATTCTGCTGTTTTCTTCCTAAGGCATCTGTAAACATTCTGTACCATTCTAGCAAATAGCTTTTGGCAATCATTAAAAAAAAAAAAAAAAACCCAGCAAAAAAAGAAACCCAAAGCAAAATGGTTCTCTGTGGATCCTTTTAATTTATTCTAAGGAGCATGCCCAGAGGAGCAATGAGACCTACTAGACAATAATGGCAAAGGGATATTATCTTTCACTTAGTTAACCATTGTAACTCACTTTGAAGTATCTCCAATTGCAGTCCTCATGTGGTTAAATTAGAACATGGACTCAAGAGCTTTCACTTCAGGGTTTCTCCCATAAGTCAGCTTAATGTCTTTGGTATAGAAATAATCTAGGCATCCTACTTCCACTCTCACACTCTAAAAGATCTCCAGTAAAGCTGGCCAAAAACCTTAATAAAACAAAGAAAAGGAGCGTAGATATTTTTAAATGCATACATGCAAAAATCTGTGCTTTTCTTAAAGCTACGTGTGCTCTGTAGCCTTTGAGCATCGAACAGTTTACTTCTCCTCTCTGTGCCTCATTTTCCCCATCTGCGACAGAGTGACAGATAGCATTTGCCCACTTTTGTATTTGTCTTTCAAGTGAAAACACTGCAAATTCGTGTGATACCATCCTCCACAAAATGGTCCTTAGTGGCACCACGTTGCCCCTGTTATTTATGTACAATTAAAATAATAGATCAAGATAACGGGCTATTTTTTTACATTTCGTATTAGGAAAACAGAAAATCAGTCATCCTTGCCCCTTAAAAATGAAGCACTTTGCCAAACAAACAAAGAAGCAACAACAACAACAAAAACCAAACAGCTTATTAAATAAAGAGGCGTTGCAGTCATTGTTCTAGCAAACAGGCAGTTAAAATGGGTGGAAAGTGTCAATTGGTAAAATTAGCTAAAAAGTTAGTTTGAGTTTTTGCCCTACATTTGGACTATCAAAACTGAGGCAAACTTTTCAAAGCAAATTGCTGAGGATTGCCAAGTTAACAAGCTGTTCTGTGCTGCAAGGGACATATTTATGGACATACTTTCAACAAGACGTACCTAGTGCAACCAAGCTGTGCTGTACTAAAGAGCAGTAAGTATCAGATAAACTGATTTTTTTTTTAAATAAAAGATTTCACACATAACGATGATTAAGCACAGCTCAAATATTCAGAAGTGTACAAACTAGCCCTCTCCTCCAAACCCACCCCTCGTTTCTCTTATGATAGTGTCTAAACAAAGCAAGGAAAGCCAGGGAATTCAAAGATAAGGTTACTTTACATAATTTTATAATGCATGAACTTGTGAAGAAGACACAGTACAGTTAATTGTGCATGAGTATGAGGTCTTCTGTAGGAATTCTTATTTTAGTGTGGTTGTATGTAGCACCTTTAATGATTTTTCAGAATGTGTCTCAAATTTAACAGCTTCTCCTTCCTTAAGGGATAACTGAAGATAATTCTAGCCTACAAGACAAAGTTAATACAGCAAGAGAAAATATCCAAGGAAGGGGCTTACTTCTAGTCTCTTTTATAAGGAGCAGTGAATTTCATGGCAATTCCCTTCAAAACTCACCTTAATCACATGTACACAGAGGGTCAAATACACTGAATTTCTTTATAAGTTCCTACCAAGGTAGATTCTAACTCTGGGTACAAGGCTATTTTACATATTCTGGTTCCTCTGCATGCCTCTAGCCCACAGTCAGAGCATTGTGATATATTTTACTTCAGCTCCTGCTCACAGAAGGCTGAGGTCTTTTCTGTTCCTGGGGCTAAGAAAGTACATGCAGAGCACACCCATTCCTGGGAGGTCACCCAATAACCATCCATTGTACATGTAAGCCCACCAGTGGTGTTACAAAACCTACCACAGAATGCCTTCATGATCCATAAACAAAACCAATTCTAAAACAAGAGGTTATTTGCCTTCAACCTCCTTTGTACTCCCTGGTTTAAATCTGAAATGTGATAGTGAATAAGTAAATCATGTCTATGCATTTGAGAGTCAAAACTCTCTGGACATTTTGAGACTATTCGTGTATCTAGAAATGCTACGGGCTTATTTTACAAAGTATGTGCCAAAACATAGCTTCTTTCTAATTTTCAGCCTTAATAGAGACCTGTTTTCTTCTGTGGTGCTCCCTGAGAATCTCGCAATAATCTCTGCTGAAGTGCAGGAACTCCAATTGAATCTTATTCAAACCAGAACTCATGTCACACACCAGGAGGCAAATCCAAGATTTTAAAAGCAGTAGGAGATGTTTTTTTTTCTCCTATAAAGCATTTTTTAAATGTAACCTTAAGCATGTTTCTGAGTAGCTGCTGTCTTCTGTGTCATTTGTACATTGAAAGTGTCATATAAAAGCATCTTCAGCTTTTAAAGAGATGAAACACTTCTAATCAGTGCATGTTTTTAATATTTCTGAAAGAAATGCATCTATTAAAATGTTCCGTTATTCAACAGATATGAGGTTTAGTTTTCATTATTTTAAAGTACGAAGTTCTCAGTAGCTTAAATAGGTGCAAAAAAAGTGGTTGATTACAGGACCACAAATAACCAAATGTAATCTAAATAAGTCATCTGCATGCAGCACAAAAAACAGAACACTGCAGAATGTTTTCTCACTTTCTTTCTGGACTCCTACTGTTCCCAAAAATGATTTAACATTTACCTTTCCTTTAAGAATAACTTTAACCTTAGGGGCTTTCAAGGATATATGCTGATTTAGCCATTTCAGACACAACAGTATCCCTCCCTTAAATATTTGAAAATGAATTCATTTTGTGCCTGCAAGTCAGACTTCTTTTTAAGTGTGAACTCGAGTTTGGAGGATTTTTTTTCCCTCTAGTTTTGGTAAAAGATATTTAAGCAGAAAGAGCAGCTTGTTTCCTTGACAGCAGAGAACCAACTGTTTTGGTTTTCTTTGTTCCATGTCTGTTCAACATACTGTATCCATAGAAATAGCTGCTGTCCCAAAAGTTCAAGCATTTTGTATTACATATACCCAAATACGGGGTTAAAGCCACCTTAACTTTGCAAAGTTCCTATCATGTAATTTCACAAACATAAAAAAGAAAAATAAAAGAACACCAGAAGAAAGGAAATGTTGAAAAGAAAAGCAGTTTGTACATTCTGCATGTTTTCTGGTTTATATTTAACATTTCAGAAATGTCAATATTAAGCTAGCTATTTGAGAAATAAAGACAAATGTAATGCATCCCTTATAATGCATGTTAGCGACTAGCTGTTACAACAGAATCTGCTACTTTCACCATTTTTGGTGTCTCATAACTTGGTGAACTGCTTATTTATGCATGCCCAGTCTGCTTGTTTGCAGCAGTCCTGATACTTCACTTCCTTTCCTTCTGAAATGAAGTAATACAGAACCAGGTAACCTAGGTTTGAGGCACTGGAACAGGCTGCCCAGAGATGTGGTGGATGCCCCGTCCCTGGAGATATTCAAGGTCAGGCTGGACAGGGCTCTGAGAAATCTGATGTAGCTGTAGGTGTCCCTGCTCATTGCAGAGGAGTTGGACTAGTTTGCCTTTAAATGTCCCTTCCAATTCAAACAATTCTGTGAGGTTTTATGTCTGAGGACCACGCTCACTTCTGAGACAAAGTCGCAGCTGATGAGGGATACTCACATGTAACCTACTGCTGTGCCTCCCTTAGCTTCCTTCCTTCTCCTCCACATGTATCACACAGCTTTACTGCTGCATGAGGAACACCATATCACCTGCAGCTTTTCACAGTCTGTGAAATGAGTGCACAGACATTTTGAAGATGGAGATTGGAAAACCCTCAGCCGGGATGAGTATGGGAGCATCTGGCTCCCTTTTTCTCCCCTAGTATGGTATTTTATGAAGGTGCTTCCCACCATGAAATGTTCTGTGAGGAAGGATAACTTTCCAGAGAGCTATGAGACAATGAAGAGGAATACGACACTGAGGTTATAACTAGAATGGGTTTGTCACTTTTGCTTCACATCTTTTGCCTATAGCTGTTTACAACACACGGGGTGTGCATGTAGAAACCACAGAGGCAGTCCATACCTTCCAAAAGAGCAAACTACCCTTCAGGTGTCAGGATTCTCTACCACAGGAACAGGTGTGGGGGGAGGGGGCAGGAAAGAGTTGCACTACCAAGCTTAATTAAACCACAAATCATCCAATTTAACCCAGAACAGCCTAGTTTTCCTTTTTCATCCAGAAACGAGGACATCTCGCAGTGCTGTGCTGCCTGGCGCAAGGGAGCTCTCTGGCGATCCCCAAGTGTCTGAGTGAAGAGGGGGCCTTGCTCCAGGGCTGGGGGAAGTGTGAGCCCCCTGCCCCTCCTGGGCCATGGAATATAGATGAACTGTGAGAACAAGCAGCCGGGCTTGTTCCCGTGAGCTGCCTGCCTGCTAGCTCTGCCTCTCTGTGTGTATGTATACATGTGCGTGCGTGCTGGTGTGGGTGTAGGTACACATTTGCAAAATGTAAATAAATATAAATAAGCTCGCACTCCCATTTCTACACAAACATTTATACAGATACACAGAACACGAAAGGAAACTAGGATGAAGTAGCATCATTTTTCTCCAGGTGCTCCCTGTATATGGAGGGAAATGTATGGGCAATGGATTTTCTTTTTTCCAAACGTCAGCTCAGCAACATCACAAAGCCTGATTTCCAACATGGCCTTTGCAGAATTGCTTTTATCACTTTCTCTCATTGTGTCCTTATGTACAAGGGTAAAGACTATTCTGCTGCATCCAAGTGCAGTGTGCTGAAGGGAGGGTGAGCAGTAGGGAGCCGTGCCTGTGCCACTGTCCTTTGCTTGTTCCTGATTCCATGGCCCGAGGCAATGGTTTGCATTTTTAGGACAACAGCCGGCTATCTGCAAGCAGGAGACCACTCGTCAGGCTTCATTACTGCACACAAAATGACACTAGTGAGCCTGTGGTCACAACTGTGCTTATGGTGCGCTGAAAAGCCATTACATCTCATTGCAACAAAAAACTGCATGAATGTACAGGCTGACCAGCCCCATAAATTGCCAAAAACCTGACAGATCAGCTTATTTATGCAATGTGGTACCTGCAGTACGAGTTCTGGATAAAGGCTATAATAAAAGACTGGGAACGAAAGGATCTGTTCATCAAAGTTGTTATATTTTAATAGGCAGTGCTCCTGTTTTCTTTATCGCATACTGAAAAAATAAAGAATTTAATTCTGCTGCATGCTTGCAGCATTAGGCATGGTCAGCTGAAGTGTCTTCCTCTTCTTCACATTATCAACCCGAAAAGCATAGTTAAAATCTAATGATCAACATTAATGGATTTTCATGGTTGATAGTGTTATATTTCACTGTTTAATTTTTTAATACAGATCACATGAACATACCTGATATATAGTGTTTTAACTTAACTGTAAGTGAACTCGCTTCTGCTACAATTACCAGCATTGTTATTTAAGCTGGATAATAACTGTATACAATCATTTTGCATATAAAGTATAAAACTCAAAGAGACAAAGAAAATGTGGCAATTAGGATTCTGGAACATTCCCTTCCACAAGAAATTCGTATCATAACATGGCTAGTATTTATTTATTTTACAGCTAATTGGCACTCATTAATGAGAGCAGGGAACAAAAGCACTCTGGGCCACATTCTGACTGTGTGTGCATGTGTGCATATGGGTGCAAAGAGAAGAAGGAAGAGGGAGTAATTTTATCCTGGGGAAATAAGATTTGTTGAGAGATTCTCTTTTCTCTGCTGTAACTGGGGGAAGTGGAGAAGCTCCCAGGCCCAGTTATTTCTCAGGTAATCTTGCATCCCTGGCATCATTTGGTAAGTTTAGGTGTAACAATGTAAAATAACTCAATGCTGTTGATGGATTGTGTTGGTGCATTCACAGTGTAAACAAGGCCACCATCAGGCTGCTTCTTTATTAATAAAAATGCTGTACCCACCAAAAAATCACAAGAATTTCCCTTTCCTCAAAAATACACCTCTTCACATTCTCATCTAAGGATAATTACAAGCATACATGGTTACAGTGGAAAGGAAGAACTCATTTCTGTTGGCAAAAGTCCTCACCTCTTTTGTAATTGATTCTTGCAAGTGCAGGAATTACCTATAGGTCTTTCATGCAACATGTTAATGGGTACCAGAGCTCTGTACAGCACATTATTTCTGTTGCAATAATGCCTGACCTTCCAGCCTAGCTCTCCACTCTCTCAAAGCATGAAGTATGCTGGGAATGGTAACATGGAGGGGGAGGGCAGTTCTTTAGAGAAAATACTTCGGGGGACTCAGCCATGTGGATTGAACTTTACCTGGAAGCTGCATTAAACTTTTTCAAGGCCTCTGGGTTCAAAAAATGTAGGATGCTGTCACATTGATTAAGTATCTGGGTCTTGACAGAAGGTCCATCAGCTGTAACTTTGAAGGCCACAGACATAATGATGGAAGTATAAAAGCAGCTCATGGACCTGAGAATGGTAATGCATTACTTTAAAACGATTGATATATTGTCGCTGTAACACCTACAAGTAAGAGGAACTAATCTGCCAGAGGTTTTTCACCATTCCATCATCAAGTTTCTCTTATAGTGACTCTTGCCACCGATACTGAGTTATGTGTCTATAGGCATGCTGTAATGTGCTTTTTCCCAGCACTTATAAAGCAATGTATACAGGTAATTGCCTTCAGCAGCTCACACTGGTGTCAATAAGTGCAATTTTATTGAAAGTTGCACAACTATTTTGGTTGCACTCAAAATTAGGGATCGAGACTTCACGAACTGGATATTAAAGGAGGCCTATTAGTAATATCAGCATTAGTTTTGTTGTGATTGCTCAAATCTGTTCCCGTCTAAATAAATATGCTATCCACAGATAGGGCTGAGGTGTAACGTAGTCCAACAGCTGGAAAACACAGAGCAATCTTTTGACAGCCACACTTCTGGGACAGCAGAGAGATGGAGCACATTGAGTTTTTTCTCCCATTTATAAAAGGAAGCTAATTTTAATAATGACTTTACCCAGGAAAGTGGCTTTGAGCTGAACTGTGACCTTCGACACAACTCTCTTGGTATCATCAGGTGAGTACACATGCTCCTGGTGAAAAATCTTCCCAATGATGAGCTGAAGGTCCTTGCCTGAGAGTAGAAGCAGCAACAGAACAGGTACATGGTGCTATTCAGCAACTCTGTGAAGGAGACAGTAAGATTTCTGTTGTTCTGTGTGTGCCATCTGCATGTAACTCTGTTTTCTCAGCAGAGGTGTGAGCTGACCCATTTCCTTTTCATATTGCCTGCGTGAGTACAGCCCATTTTGATATCCCCATTGGCACTGGAGGGTAATAGCCTCTGTGCAGAAACAGCTTTCTATATGAGGGTGACAGGAGAGAGGAGCCTGTCTGGTCACAGCATCACAGTGCTTTACAGTCTAAATACTGTTTCAGTCAATTCCAGCAGTTTAAAAATAGAGCACTCAACACACAGAAGAATGCCTCAGAAAAGCTGCAGGTATACAGATCAGAAGAACAATTGGCCTCATCAGTTCTAAAGATGAAACCATTTATCCACTGTATGTTTAATGTCATCACAGATGACAGCTGCTGAGTATCAGAACAACACCAAATCAGTTAAGAAGAAGAAATACCAGAAACTGGTCTTTTGTTGCCATCCACCTGTAGTACTTTCTGGAGTACAAAATTATGGAGTTTAAAAGTATTGACAATAGTAATAAATACTTCCTGTCCATATGGTGCTGTGCATTGCATTTTAAAGGTGCTGCATATATCTTACCTGAAAAATGAACACAACATCCCAGTGTAAGAAGAAGTTTTCAAAGAGATGAGGCAAACTGAAGTAAATAGCAAGCATACTTGCGTAAAATAAAAGCAACATTTTCTGGAGCATGCTGAATGTCTTTCCTAAGCATCTTCTAATGAATCTGGTGCTCTAAAATGAGTGCAGTCACATACAAGACCAGCAGGGATAGCCAAGACTCCTTTCATAGCTTTGCACCGTCACTCCCTTCTGGTATCTGTCTTCTTGTATACTTTGGGATAGATATATTCTTAAGCAGTTTTCTGTCACAATTTTATGGCAAGATTATGTTGACCTTGTCTATGTCCTGGTGATCAAGCACAGGTACACAAAGAGACACTATAAATTCCAGCTGTACTTCTAACATTGATGAGCTCCAGGGCCTCTGGAGGCACTCCAGCCAAGCCAGCAGCTTGTAGTGTGGCTGGCACATTGCAAGAAACAGTCACTGCCCAATACTTCAACACTGTAAGCAATGCAAGTCACTATAGCTGCCCTTCTTCCTATTTTAGTTTGTTTTATTTACCTGCTAGAACAGTCATGCCTCAAATTACCACATGCTAAAAGTTAATAATAGATGGTTCATAGAAATTACCAGTAGTTTGCATGAGCAGAAAAAACCTGGAAGAAGAGAAATGAGATCCCAGATCCAGCACACAGCTTTCTCTCAGTGCTCCTGATTCGGCCCCTGCAACAATTTCTGCAGGCAGAGGGACTTGCTGAATAGCTGACATCAGTTGCTTTCTCATCCTTACCTTCAAACTTTTTAATCCAGTGGGAATAAGTGATTGCTACACTACCTACATAAAAGAATGATATAATAGTTGTGCTACAGAGAACTCAAATATGCAGATATTTTAATTTGCTTTAAGTATTCCATCTGGAATACCACAATGAACTATTTAGTGTTGCTCCTATATTTAAAACTGGTAGGCTACACTTACAGCAGCTGTTAAGTTAATAACCAGTGGGGGACATATTGATCTATAACTTAATATGCCAGTCTTTTGAAAGCTCTTTAAGTAGTTCAATCCTATTACAGTTTCAAGATTTACATAGGCACAGCCTTAACAATTCTAGGGTGAATCTCTTATGACTTACTGAGCCTCTAAGACCCAAGGTGTCACATGAGACAATCTAAACTAGGAATACTGTGTTTGCCAAATACACAGTTATGTTCCCTTTAAAAATCTAACAGAACATGAGTTCCAGGAACACTTTTTTTCAGCAGCACAAAAATTATCTGTCTTTTCCCTTTTCTTTTCTCCTCTTTTTAAGTCAAATCACTTAGGCTTCATTGCTGTGCTCAATTTTTCACTCACAGTTACAATGAAAACCTGCTGAAGTCATCATCACGGAAATGCAGCCCAAGATCCATGATTTCTGGTTCCAGATACTTAATTCTGTCATCATTCTTGTCTCAGGGCACTCATCTCATTTCACAAAACAAGCATGGGGCAAGGATCATGTTATGAACTGGATGATCATCATGCTGCTGTGAATGTATAGACTTGTTATCTGGAAGACACCTGGAGCCATCTTTACCTCTGTTCCACGCAGCCTAGACCTCAAATGGTTGTGCAGAGGAAACCACTGCTACCACTATTCCATGATGGCTGATGCTCCAACAAGAAGCATGAGGCTTCAAATGGTAGGAAAGGAAAAATATTTGATCTTAGGAAAAAAAAAAGCCCAAATAAAACAAACCACAATGGAATCAATATTATTGTATTGGGAGGTTTTAAAGAATGAACTAGCTAAACACTGACTTGCTAACACTGACGCTTGTGCTCCATAGCTTTGGCGTAGATGGTCATGCTCGAGGGCAAGGCACTGACTGCTCACCCATTTGAACTTTCTGTCACTCCTGTTTTCCATGATTTGGATGTGATGGGGAATTTAACCCATGACTGGAAAATAAGGTGAAATGGAAAACTGGAGATGATCAGATGTTCAAAGGTAACAGTCCATCAGCACTTTCCTACCCTGTGGCTCCCCCCTCTATCACCGCTCACCTCTTATTCACCTTCCTGCTTCCTTCACCCGCAGTCTCTCATTTTCAGATGCTCTGCTCGCTGGCTTGCACCTCCAGCTTGATCTGGAGCAGCTGACATCCAGCACTCGGAGTTTGTGATGAGATTGGCTTAAATGGAGTCACTTCTCTGGCGATGAAACCGAGAGCAGATTTTTCAGCCCCTTCTCTCTCACACCCTCTTTTTCTCACCACTCATCCCCCTCCTGCTTTAGGGTGCTTTAATGTGATGAGGCGCTAGATACAGTCAGCCGAAGCTGCTGTTTTAGAGTGGTTAGTGAGAGCGAGCTAACACATGTGCGTTGTGTATACATATTTTATTATTACCTTTCTAGCACATTTGGGTCTGTCAAAGGAAGTATGGCTTTATTTTGCAGTTTTCTGTTATATTTAATGTTTTACACTTCAGGAATGCTTTATAAGTAGGGCATAAGTTGTGGGAGCAAAGGAATTCAAATCAGATACACAGTCTAACTCCAAGTCCCCTATTAACTTTTTCATTTCCCTGCAGAAGTTGTTTCTGTCCATATTTTTATTTCAGCTGGGCTGAGTGGGAGAAAGAACTCTAAGGGAGGTCTTAGCAGATGGTTGTCACAAACTGCATACGGCAATTGAGAATTAGTGTGCAAGCATATGCAACCTGGTACAGTATGAAACATTCCAGCATATGAACATTGAAGGAAATCAAGCTTGGACAGGTTTTTTTAATTATTATTATAAAAATCAGAACTTAGTTTTTCTTTTCTTTTGAACATATGGATCTCTGGGTTTTGCAGTGGATGAGGCAAACACTAGACTTAAACATAACTCCTCAGAAATCGAGGTAGTTAAACTTAGTATGGATTTAGTTCACGACGTTTAATGTAAAAATAAAACATGCACAAATTTGAACAATCATTGTATATTTTTGTATATGTGTATCTATAAAACACCTAATTTTATTCTTGTAGTTCCTCTTGCTCAACAAGTTCTCTGAATAATCTGTGAAAGAAACCTACTGATAAAAAAATGGAGAATAAAGATGGTTCCAGGAATAGTAACTTGATTACATATGTTGATTGTGTTGTTGGTGTTGCTCTGTTTATATATATAACTATATAGTTATATATAGTTTGTTTACTTTTTATTTCTAGAGAAGGAGCACCTTTTCTGGAAATATCATCTGGAACTGGAAAATGTCAAGTGGAGGAGCACACATCCTTTTGTAGGTCATGATTTGAACAAGCAGAAGGATTGATTCTGGGACTCTGCCTTGAGACATGGCAGTGTTGGAGCAGGTCTTTCCCTGAGAAGGGGTTAAAGGAGCATCTGTTCCCCTGCGCCCTGGTTCCAGGGTGCAGTGTTGACTCTGCTCTGGGCTGGTGTCACCCACCTCCCCCAGCCACCTCCCCTCAGCTCCCTCTCTGCCATCCCCTCTGAGCCTGGGGTGTGGAGGGGGGGTGCAGGGGAGGGATTTTAAGGGCGGGTTTTGCTGTGAGGGAGCCTCCTGGAAACTATGCATCGATGCTTCCTTAACCTTCCTGTTTGCCCTTCTTGTTAAGTTATGGTAGAAAACTGAAGCTGAAATGGAGAAAGGGGAAAGAATGCAAATACTGGCACACAAGGAAACAGTGAATTACATATTGGTCGACCAAAACACAAATCAACTCAAAACTACAGGAGTCCACCAACATGCACATAAATCATTTATAACGATAATCCAAGGCTAGATCCAAATCTCATTAAAGTATATGAATCCTTAATCTATTTTGGCAAAAAAGAGCCAATACACATTTTTTCTTTTTATCATAAATTACAGTTCTGTGGCACTGTGCAAATATTACCAAGCTGTAAGACAGCTGTGCTCCATTAAAATGTGTAATGGTCGCTGATTTCTTACAGCACATGGTCATCAGGCTGAATCTACAGCCAGTAATTAGGAAGATGAAATGTTTAATTGTGCCTTAATTTTGATAAAATTTATCTGTCACACATCCCGTAGTCAAGCAGTATGCTCACAAATCAATGTCATCAGGCCCAACCAAGAACTGAAGCACCACACTCTTGTTCCTGACAGATATATTTGAATATCGAACTGAATAAGCCACCAGACTAACAAAACAAGCAAAACTTTCCTGACGAGCATGGCTCCTGTGACTTGTATCACTGCCAGTGCTATAGGATACAGAAGTCAAAGTCAGAGACATGTAACAGCCTTTCACCTCTCACTCTGCAAGTTCCTAGAGCGTAGTAGTAAGCATAAAGAAGAAAATGTCAAAAAACTTCTCTCTGACTTCTTGAGGTTGGGGTCAGTTGGGTCAGGCAGTGATTTTCATTCCTTTCTTCCCCTCCCCTTACTCGTTCTCCAGATGAAAAGTTATGTGAGGCACAGCCAGGCTCCATTGTTTAGGAGAGATGCAATCATTCACTTCCCTACTGACAGTACAGCAGTGCACTTTACAGCAACCAGTCGTGCAGATTACTATGACAAATATGCATTATTATTTATTTTTTTATTTTTTAATTCTTTTTTTCCCACACCAGAGTACACATGGCATGTCAAAATCGTAGAGCTCTGCTTGAGTTATGTCTTGTTCCACTTTAAAAATGCACACTTTGCTTTCAAAATACAAATATGGGACTCATTTTGTCCATGAATTCTTTCTTTCTTTCTTTCTTTCTTTCTCATTTGTTTTGTATCAACCTAACAGGAACAGGTACCCAGGATAGACTGACTACTTCACCACGATGGTAGGCAGAGTGGCCACTGCTTAATAATGCTTCTTAATTGTTTTCGAAGTACCATTGTTGATATTGTACATCTGTCTTACTGAAAATGCTGTAGCATCCCAGCTACAGGGCCA
This sequence comes from Cyrtonyx montezumae, assembly GCF_038088225.1. Classification (NCBI taxonomy): domain Eukaryota; kingdom Metazoa; phylum Chordata; class Aves; order Galliformes; family Odontophoridae; genus Cyrtonyx; species Cyrtonyx montezumae. Next base: position 32,656,015 of record NW_027072089.1, on the reverse strand, counting down.
GACCCAGCAGTGCAGGATGACTAACCCTAAACCTTCCCCTACTTGTTTAAAGTAATGGCACTCGTATCTTCAGATGTTCTAACTGACCCAGAAGCATCAATATGTGGCCCAGACAAGCTGGAGAAAGGCAGGATAACACTGGGTTTCCTATGGGTCACAGTGCAATAGAGGATACATACTGTTCTTGGTGACCTCTGAGAAGGTAGCAGTTAGTCCCTGATCTGGTGTAAAGGCACACCAAGTATCAAGCACCAGATTGTTTTCGGGTCAAAAGAACTTACTCTTCCAGCAGTGTGTTCATTGGACCAAACCTTCTAGTACTAGCAATCAGGTTTCTTTTTTGCACCTAGTGAAGGATCAGTCTGGTTATATCCCTTTTTTTGTTCTGCTAAACTAAACATCTATACATATATAAACACCTATACAAAGCCATATATTCTGTGCATAGCTGTAAAGAGAAATGTTATTGAAAAGGCAGCAAAAAGGCAGCTTTGGCAGCACCTGCAGTTCGCTCATTTATGATAGCCAAATCAGAGAGGCAAAGTCTTTGGACTATATTCAGTCTGCTTTTAAGCCAGGGGGATTGCGTGCACTGGATTGCTTACTAGTTTCATTTTGGCTACAAAAGAGTCAGGTGTCCATTCTAATCCTCTTAAATATGAGAGCAGATTTTAATAACCCTTCCCATGAGGTCCTGTTAACCTACGTGCTTAGATTATTACCTTTTCTGTTTTCTTATGATTCCTATTCCAGATCTCAGAAGATCCTCTGGAATGATTGTGCAAAGGTTGCAGCTGAAGTTATCCCATGAAACCCTGTTCTCCCCATCTGTGTAACCTTCACATGACCTCCATCTTCAGTAGTTCAAATAGATGAGGGACTGGAAACCCAACAACTCTGCAATAGAAGTTATAAGTCATTGTATGAACATGCTTGTGTCTTGATTGTAATAACTTTGCTGTTGTATTTCTTCTGTGAGTATAAAACATGTATTTCTTATCTAGGAAATGAGATAATCTCAACCTTAATCTGAAGCATGCAGTATATCTGAAGTTATTTTTCCACCATTCTACACTTTAATTGTTTTATCTTGATTTTCATCCACAATCATTAATCAACTTCAGCAAGTGTTGGAAGATCTCAGACCTACATGCTGTTTTCTTCAACAATGTCTCATGAAATATTTTGATTTAATTACTGAATAAAATATTAGATTATATTTGCAATCTAGCTAACCAGATTAACTAGATAAATTCCTTGAAAATCAATGGGCTGCTGTTAACAGTTCAGTTGTTGGTTTTTAAGTTTTGTACTTTTTCATTTAACAGCATGAGTACTAATTGTATGTCAGAGACTATCATCAAGATGTTCAAGATTGCATTTCCGTAATATATTCTAAACTGGATTATACATTAAAATAATCACAGAAAATGCAGATGGTGACAATTTTTGCTTGACTTCCAGCGGCATAGCTCTAGCGCTGTGCCATGGCCTGAACACATAGACCGTGGATTTGACAATATCAACTTTCCCACACTAAAAAACTGAAAACCCTCAGCCCAGAGAGGACTCTTAATATTGTTTAGCTTGCTGTGAACAGAAGGAATTTATATATTTATCCATAATTTATGATTACTTTTGAGTTTCTTTTTCATGCAGTGTTGACATAGGAGAATCTGCTCACCTTCCCATATTGTTTTTTAATGAGATTATGTTTGCAACATACACAGTGATGCAATGTAAAAAGCATTATGTTTTACACTCAACCACCCCATTTTCAGTTTCTCAGGAACCTGTGCATTAAAGCTTCTTGCACTAAGTAGAAAGATCTCCCATTTTTATTTATCTATATAAACAGCGAAACTTCAAAATCTTACAAAAAAAAAGTCTTAAGTCCACCTGATGCTGTTATTTTCATTACAAACCTTGCAGTTCTGTCTGCAAAAACAACAATACTCAAGGTATACAGTGGAGCTAAGCTCACCAGCTCCTTCTACCCTAGATAAAAATGCAAGTATGTAATTGCTGATTTTGTGCCTCTAGCCTGTTCAGAAATTTTGACATAAACAACATGAAAACAGTTGATTGATGTCAGAATGGTCAGACAGATAAGCAGGATTTTTAACAATGGAGAAAATTGTGAGCTCAGCCATTCTGTCTTCTTTGATTTTATAATTATTGTTATGCATCATTGTGATACACCCTTCCACCCCTCGCGACAAACTGTGCTTAACAAACATTAGTTTGGAGTCAATTTTAAGTGCGGTACCGAAAGGCAGAAGATATTTCATCACAGCTTTCGTTTCATCAGCCCCTTCTGAGATGTTCTCACTCCTTCATTCTTCCTTATATTTCACAACATTTCTGGTGGCTATAATAAGAAGGTTTCTTCAATCATTTTTCAGCTTTGTTCAGTTTGGTTTCTGTTCTTTGATGTTAATGTGATTACAGATTTTAACAGTGATTATGACAGTGTTAACAGCCTGTAATCTGTCAAATCCCTCAGAAGTCTGTTTTAACTAAGGTTTTTTATATTTCTATATTTACTTTGTCAATTGTATAGATTTAGTGCCTGCTTGTATCTTGCAAACAAGATCTTTTTATTACCAATCAGAATTTTAATACTTCTGGGGCAGTCAAGCAAAAAGATATAAATTCCTCCTACAGTAGTCAAATATGCAGACAAGACTGCTCTTAGAGTTAATCTTATCAGATGACAGTCCTACATTCTCCTTTTTTCATTTGTTTGTTTGTTTGTTTGCTTGTTTGTTTTTTTCCCCCAGACAATCTACAACACGGCTTATTGGGGTTATTTTCAACTCAATGTACACTATTTCTTAATGGAACTTCTAGATACAACTAAATAATCTGTATCTGTTACCTCAGTGTACCATGATAATGCACAAATACTCTCACTACATTCCCTAACTTTTATTCTCTGAAAAGTGACTAAGATTTTTTTACATTAATTTATCTTACAATGGCTACCTGCACTTGAATAATGAAAAATGTATGCCTACATCAGACAGTTCACAGCCAGGACTTCTGAAGTGATGAAACAAATTATGGAAAGAATAAATAGGTATGTGTAAGTGAGGGATAAAACAGGAGGAAATGGAAAAATAAAAATGTTTTGCCCTGTAAAAAATAGGCTCCTCTCCCTTTGCTTAGTCTTTGTCAACTGACGTTGTGTTGACACTATTAAAAATTAACTGTAAATATGAACATACAGGAGTGTAACAGCAGATTCTTAGATTTAGGCAGAAGCATTTTCCTAAGCAAAATGAGTGTCAATAAGACAGTAAGGATGTTCTTTGTTAAAATCTCTGAATTATTTGAGATACGTTGTTTCAAATCAATATTCTGATTATCCCTCCAAATCCCTAACTGTGAATTCCTTCTGATACCTTCCATGTAAAAAACAGGTGATCTTGTAGCTACAATTTTGCTTATTCTACAATTCAATTAAGGTCAAATTTAATTCTTTAAACTATTTCTGCACAGCACTCTATTCCAGTTCTTTTTGCACCAGGAACAATGGAAGTGAAATTCATCAAATACAGACTTGAGTGCATCATATTGCACAGGGCTGGTTTGGGTTAATTTGTGCCCATCAAACGTGCTTGCCCATTCTGTCTCTTCCCTCTGTCTTTTTCTCCAGCCATAGAACTGGCAGAATATGAGAACGCTGTCATTCCCATGTGGAGCTCCTTTAAGGTCAATGTGATGCCAGTGGACACAGCAAGCTGCCTAAAATACCACCAACTGCAGAAATACCATAGCACTATAAAACTGTAAAGTTAAGAATTAATGCTGTTCTAGTTTTTGTGTATGTGAAAGGAGTAGCAAGATTCTACACTGTCCTCATTGATCTTCTCATGTTAAAAACCTGCAAATTAATCATCAGTAACATAACATTCTACAAACCTACATTTCACTTGGCACTAACTGAACCAAAAAAGTCATTAGAATTCACTGAACATGCTAAAGATTCTGACAAATTCTTCAAATAAACAACTGAGAAATAATAAATATCACAGCAAATATAACAACAATTCTGCAGAACCGTACATTGTTCCACTGAAATATCAGTGGAAGGAAAACTCTGAAGCTTTAGCCCTCATCTTTTGGAGGTCTTTTAACGTAGTTTTCTGTTAGACCTTGGAAAGTCAAAGATTTACTAGAATGAGAATTAAATGCAAAGATGTGGATTAAAAGGGAGAAAAGCACATTTAAAAATTATTTAGAAGAAAGAGAACATGATGTTTACATTACTCTATTCAGTCATTCTACAATAGCTTTTTAACAAGTTCTTCTTATCCATCTTCTTTGATTTTTGCTTTAGATATAATACTGCTATTAAGATAACACTTGAAAAATACTACTTATAATTAGCCCGTTTTTTGTCTATGAATTTTTTACTCACCTAATCTGGGAGAAGGACAAATGTAATGTAATTAGAAGACCATGGTACCCCCAAAGAGGGAGAAAGTATTTCAAATAATCTGCAGTTACATAAATAACTTTTGTTGTATACCGAATCAGCTAGAAGCATTTCATGTGTTGAAGAAATCCTGAAAACAACAACTGTTCAGAGCAAGACCCTTCAGAAAAGAAAGGTGAAGCTGAATACATTTTCAACACAAACAGTTAAGCTATCTCTATTTAGGATTTATTTCTTAGCACCCTGGTTTAGAAGGCTACAAGCCAATATTTGGTTGTAGTCCAAAAACATCCCACAACCCCCAGGCAGATGTCTTTACATTATAATAAATTAATATATTTTAAAACAAAAGCCCCACATGATCCTATAAAAATCACTGTCAAACTACATGCCCTTATTCCTACTGCAGTGTTTGCAGCCCTGCAGAGGAAGGTGAAGAGAACACTATTTTTAAAGAACGTACTTCAATTCAAGATTTTCTGGATTATCAGGACCTGGCACAAACCCAAATATCTGAAAGCTTCTTCCTTAGAAAAGTGGGCTCCATGGTACTGACAGCAGGAACAAAGCTTCATCTCCAGCCTGCGTAACTTCGTGTCCATCTGGATGGCGGCCACAGTGGTGAGTGACAGGCCTCAATGGAGGAGTGGGTGCAGCTTACAGGTCCCTACTCGAGTGAGCACATGGTAAGCCACCTCAGTACAGAGGCTCCATTTGGGCCAGTCAATCTGCCTCTCTGCACTTGTATGGGCTCCATACCATAACACCACAAGCTGCCACACCATTACCTTCACTGCTCTTCCATGACAATGCGTGCATGAGCCCTGCCATGCCTCTGCTCTAGAGTTTTACCCTGATCATACAGTGCTGAGTAGATTTGTCCTAGAAAAGGACAAAAGTTATCAAACCTGTTGGATGGTTTGTTGCCAGACATAAGGACTGAAAATAAGTGGTTAAATGCAGACATCATGAAAGCTGCTCCATTGTCTCAATCAAGCAATATCTAATTTATACCATATCTGAACAGAGGTTCAGCATCTAAATTTGTAAGCTGCTATGCCAATGCACCATTTCCCTACCCAGCAGTGTGCTGGGAACTTGCATGTCTCCACCATATAAACCTGATGCTGCTTTCAGGGAGCACCGTTAGTCTCATCATACATGCAGTAATTGGCTTTTGTTTGAGCTACTTGGACCAGAAAAAAACTTCTCCTGCGCTGACCCTGGGTGCCAGCCATATTGAAGAATGAAGGGTTGTTGGCCTGCGGTGCCAACATACTCCACCTTCACGGGGAGGCCATGCCCCTCACGCTCCAGCAATGCCAGACGGCACTTGGATGAGGCGGGCTGGGTCTGGCAGGTGGCAGCACAGGAGGTAGTAAGTGAGAGCAGCACAGCATAACTAGCTGTATCGTAGCCGCAGAATAATATCCTCGTGTCCTCAAAACTGTAGGAGTGTTTTTGACTTTGTCTGCTTCCAATACCTGACAAATATGAGATCATGGCTTCTGGCAAAAATAAAAAAAAAAGGCAAATTTGTATCCATGCCAATAAGGCTGCCACTGATGGGAGGAGGTGTCACGCACCCCATCTCAGCAGGTGGCCCATTGACTTCAAGATGGCATCAACTCCTCTCTACTCTACCCCATAGAGGGATATTTCCTAAGACAAATCTTCCTTTCTTTTGTACTATGTCGAATGTAACCACTATGTGTGGTATGTTAAGTCCTGGGATGGTTTTGCTTTAACATTTTAAGGCAAAAAACGCTTTATTCCTAAGATACATTGCATCTAAGAATTGCAGAACTAGGGAAGTGAGTGAGCAAAAATTACAGTGTAAGAGCAAAGGCAGCCAAGCTTATAACCACTGGGCCCAAACACAGCTAGAGAACTTCACTGTGCAATAAAAGCCCATGAATAATTGATCTCGGTAGCTGAAATGAAGATTGGTTTTTGAAAAGCTGTTTTTGGTACTAAAAATAGAAATAGTGTGGTCTGAAAATGTTGCAGTGAACACATTTTACCAAAATCACCAAATTCCCTAGTTTCCAACAACGTGAATTTCAATATCTTTTATTTTTTTACGGCCAGAAAATCCTTGACTCTACCAGCTAGCTTGAGAGTAAGTCTGAAGCAGGGGTTTGCACTGTGCAGGCTCTATCTATCCCATAGGCAGCTGTGGCTGTGGCTCATAGGTAGGTCTTCCAGAAGGTGAGATTAAGCAAATGGCTCTAAACTTCAGTGACACATACTGTTCTTTTGGCTGCATGCCTCAAAGTAAAGAGTTTGTGTGTGTGTGTTTAAAAAATGTTGCAAATTCATCTAATTACGTTGATGTTTATATTCTTCCTGTGTTTTACCAGTCCTCCAGATGAATTTGGCCTTTTACTTGGCTAAGAAATTTGGCCAACATGGTTGTGAGATGCTGAGGAGAAAGCAACATGGTCAGAAATCTACAAGTGCAATAGTAGCACAATGAGTGAGACAACCTGTTTACATCAGGTAGTAGGGAAGGGCATTGGTCAGTGGGCATTGTTGGGCACCCCAAGTAATCTCACTGACCAAAATGAGTGTTCTGAGGGCTGTTTCATCCTGTAATTTGGCAAATAGAGCAAAGAAAGTGGCACTCGTTGAAAAAGCCAATTTCTGTTTTTCTTGGTGCAAAGAGTTCTCCTATCGAGCCTAGTCCAGGCACAACAACATCCATGAATACGCCAGTGAATGGTCTGCTGGGGAGTTTGCCCAAAAACGTTATAAGACCCAGATGAACATCATCCAGAGAAATTCTGTTTTGTTTGAAAAAATGTGAAACAGAGACTGGCACGATTGTACTACTGGTTGATTCTGCCTTCACTTGCAAGCTTCCATTGGTATCAGCTGCTTTTTTTTTTTTTTTTTTTTTTTTTTTGCATTTGAATGCACCACATTATTCTTTTCTATCATAGCCCTGAAAGATCTAACGAACAAGAAAACTTGAGGAAGTATTTTTCACTTTGAGGAAGCAAGAGAGAATGAAAGAAGGATAAATAAAAAATTAAAAAAAAAAAAAGACAAGATCAATTTTACCAAGCTGCTTTGGAATATCACTCAAATGTGAACAGAGCAGAAGAAGAGGTTAAGGCCCATACCAGTAAGAGTGCTGGTGTGAAGCTCTAGGCAGACTTTTGTATACTTCTTCTACTTTACACTTCTGTCTTCTGAATCCTTCTGCTGGTTAGTATATATTATTATCAACTTCTGGGTTACCATGGAGAAAAGGAGACATGGCGAAAGAACAAATGTGGAAAAACTGTAATAGAGAAGAGAAACAAAAACCGCTGATTTTAGGAAAAGATAGAATCTACCTTTGAAGATACAACAGAATATCTAAAAATAATAAATAAAAATAATAAATAAATAATAAAATTTTAAAAATTGAAAAAAAAAAGAGGTCTTTACTTTTAGTGGATAGTTGGTACTGAAAAATATTTTCAAAGTGGAAGAAAAAATTATTTTCACATCGGGAGAAAGGCATTTCTGAAGAAATCCACATCAGCTATGGATTCATATAATTTTGGCTTTGGCTAAACTACACTTTTATTCTGGAGACTCTAAAAAGACAAAAAAAAAAAAGACTCTAAAAAAGCTTATAATATTTCTCTAGAACTTGTGTCTACATGAAATGTAAACCAAATTTCTTCAATACCTCAGTGAGAAAACACATGCATTAATTGTCATTTTAAAAATAAGTACTGTGTTTACTTTTGGGCCCCTCACAACAAGAATGACATTGACTTTCTGGAGCGTGTTCAGAGATGAGCAGTGAATCTGACTGAGGGGTCTGGAGCAGACTCAGGGGAGATGATGTCTACAACTATCTGAAAGGAGACTGTGGTGAGGTGGGAGTTGTCATCCTCCTGTGTATCTAGTGATGAAGGAGGATGGCCTCAAGTTGCACCAGAGGAGGTTCAGATTGGGTATTAGGAAAAATTTATTCTCCCAAAGAGTGGTGAAGTGCTGAAACAGGTTGACAAAGGGGGTGGTTGAGCCACTGTCCCTGGAGGTGTTCAAGAAATGTTTAGAGTTAGAAAATATTGGCAGTAGGTGAACAGTTGGACTAGGTGATCTTGGAGGTCTTTTATGACCATGTGGGTTTTATGACTCTTAAGAGTCTTTTTTAGCAAATGTAACCTCAGATGTGGAAAAAAAAAATAAATAATCAAGCAATATTCTTTCTGGATAGGGAATTGCTGAAAACAGAAAAAGGTCTAAAAGGCAAATTCAGTTTTCATTTACCTCTGTTCAGTCTCATGAAATTGAGATAATCCATAATACAAGATTCAGGCAAGAAATCACTTGGAATTGATACCGATGTTAACACTTCATTGAGTATTTGAAGAAACGGGAGTCAAAGTGTTCTCTTCTTTTTCCTAAAATACCTATGATTCTAAATCCAAAGTAGGCAAAGATTTGATACAAAAGAAGGTTCATAAACTAGAATGAAATCAAACTATGGTGCAATTACATTGTTCAGTCAGAAGTTTCTTTACTTCCCACAGATATCATGACTTGTCAGCATATTTACAAGTGTTGTCAGGTACTTGTATTTGCCACAGATTTTGCACCAATAGCATCATATGTTTAAATCTGTTTTTGGTATAATAAATATTTTATTGGGAAATAAGTACTGTACATTTGAGTAGAGCATTTTACTAAGGATGGGCTTGATGAGTGTACATTGATTGTCATGCCACACACTGGAGCTGATGGATCTGGTCTGGTATTTGTTGAAGCACTACATTCATCGGGCGATGAAGCCCTGCAATAAAGAGAAACTAATGGAAGCAATTAGGAAAGAACACCTGTCGGTGCAAGACTGCAACCTCTACACTGACCACAGCCAGAAATTGCTACCAATTGTTATTCACAACAATGGAAGGCCTCTGGACTGTGAATGCAGGCAATGATAGACTGCAATAAAATTTGGAAATGAGTTTTCACATTGTCCAATAAAATTCTATGACTGTGTCAATGTGTTGACACAAACCAACACATGGATAAAAAATAAAATGATGTAACAAAAGTGCTAATTGCTATTGTTGTTGAACAATATCCTTTCAATTCTGAAAGACCTGGGTTCAAATTTTCCATTGGTCACAAATGGTCATGAGACTTTTGGCTTCATCCTAATCTCTTGTGGAATCTCTCTTATCAGGCAGGTTAGGTCAGTTAGTGTTCTTCATTCAAGATCCAGTAATGTAACACCAAAGTTATTTCTAAGTCAGCAACAGCAACACATTCACAAGAAAAATGGTTGTCTGTGCTGAAACATTTTAGCCTTCAGATGACATTTCACTAACAATCTATTTTACTTGTTACCTCAGTTGTAGACAGAAACTATCTACAAAAAAAAAAAAAAAAAAAAAAACATACAAAAAAAAAAAAAAAACAGAAGTAAGGATTTAGACTTAAGGACTGTTAGAAAGAGATATTCAGGTAAAATGCATGCTTTCCTTACAATTAGAAAGGGAGTGTTACTTTCACGGAATCATAGAATCAGAATGGTTTGGGTTGGAAGGGACCTTTAAGATCATCTAGTTTCAAATCCCTGCTATAGGCAGGGCCACCTCCTTTTAGAGCAGGTTGCTCAAAGTCCTATCCAGCCTGGCTTTTAATGCTTCCAGGGTGGGGGCATTCACAACCTCACTGAGCAACCTGTTCCAGTGTCTCACTACTCTCACAGTAAATAATTTCTTCCTAATATCTAGTCTAAATCTACACTCTTCCATTTTAAAGCTATTTTCTCTCCTCACTGGGTCTGCTCTAAGACCACTTTCTTCCTCTTCACACCACCAGAGCAGTAAATATCCAACATGCAACTGAAAACAAGGAAAAGTAGAGAAGGAGATGTAACATTATTAGAGAGGGAGGAAGTGATGTGGGGAGAGAAGAAAGAGCTGCTAAGAGGAGTCCATTTGGAGTGACACTCAAAGACTCAGCATATTGTAATGTATGTGAAACACGAAAGACCTCTGAATGGCAGATCTTCACATCTGTCTAATGACTATGGTGTCAGACATGCAGGATGGGACAAGATCTCCAGTAGAAATCTGTGAAGTCATTCAAGCTTTTATTTTGAAAGAGTTGTCACCAAAAAACTCATGGAAAATTCGTCCTCCTACTTTATAATTGCTTCACTTTTTTTTTCATTTATCATTTATCACAAAAATGTGTACACTGCAATTGTTCTGGAGTACAATTTCCTTTCCCTTAAATATTCTTCTTCTCGCTACTGCAATGTAACTCAGTGAGACTATTTTATGTCTTTAAAAAGCCCTGCCACAATGCAAAGGTTTGATCAATAGACTTAATTTTATTCTGTAATGATGAGTTGATTTTTTTCAGGGCCTAATTTTCTGCTCTGTACGGACAGTAGATCTCAATACTTTTTTGGTGCAACTGTTTACATACAATCAGACATAAATTTGTGTATAGAAATTGATTAATTAGAAATCCATTAAAGAAATATAAATTGTAAGAATCATTAAAATCAAAACAGCACTCTTTTTTGCCTGAATAGAATCTGCCAGCTGTAATTGTAATGTTCTTTCTTGAGGGCAAATAATTACTACTGAATTTCATTCTCTCTCCACCTTTATCCACCTTCTCTATGTTTTATTTTTGTTGTTGTTCTTGCTGTTTTCAGGAATCAGACTCAGAAGAAATTGCTGCAGACGTATCCACAGTGTGTGATATTCCACAGGACTTTCCAACTAAGAAGTCTACTTTTGATAATAACTTTTAGTCACTATGTAGGAACCATCAGAAAGGCATCTAAAGGCAATTCTTTCTACATTATTTATTCAAAAGTTAATGGTGATTTGTAGCAGGAACATGAAGAGAATCCTCATGCTCTTTATTCCCAGTTCCAACCAGCAAAAGCTCTGTTCATAAAAGCTAATGCCTATCTGATACTTTGGCATATTTGACACACAGTAAAAAAAATTATTGTAACCATCTGAAATACCCAGACTCCTTGAACAGGAAAATAAATGGTTCCTCAGAATAAAAAAAATTCAAGATTTCTAACAACAGATTTACTCTAGGTTCTATAACATGAACACAAGTTTTTTACAAATACCTGGATAAGTACCTTTAAGTCTGCATGATTTTTTCATGAAGTTAACAGGAAAAGTGAGAAATAATGAATAGGAGATGAACATGTTCCCCTCCTTCTGCAGATGTGATAAATTTCTAGGTATTTTGAGAGACAAGTGCGCAAATAGCTGAGCACCCACCCATTAGTGAAGGTCAACCACATATAGCACTTTGTTGCTTGGTCTGGAGAATAGAAGTTGGCAGTGCAGAGGGACAGCACAAAGGCAACAGACAAGTTTCAGCAATGGAAAATTTCAATGGGAAAACAGCAGGCTAACTTCACCATAAAGACGACTGAACACTGGAACAAGTTACCCAGAGAAACTACAGAACTTCCACCATTTGAGATAATCAGCCTTGCCCATATATACCTGATGAAAATAGTCATTGATTGTGAAGGAAGCTGGATCAAGTTAGATTCTATTTCTTGTTTTGATTCTTCAGAGCTACCTCTCAAGTTGCTAGAAGAGGAAAGTTTCATCCCCTCTCTTTCAAAATAGATTTCATAAAAAATTCAGTAACTTCACCTCTTCCCTAGGTCCCTGTGAAACAAACAAACAAAAAAAAACCAAGCAAACAAAAACAAACAAACAAACAAAACGAACAAAAATGTTTGTAATGGAGCACCTTTCCTGTAACCTCTGATCATGTCTACCATGTTTATAATAGCTAAGAGGCAGATGAAGATGAAGATATAATATTGCTAAAGCTTAAAATATAAGAAGACTGAATTTGAAGCAAGAAAAAGAGAGGCACATGCGCGCGCACACACACACACACAAATAAAACAAGAACAAAAACAAAAAACAACAACAACAAGAATCAAAACAAAAAACTCATCTCATTTTTTCCAGAGAGGGAAGCTCTATCACACTCTGGACACACAGCCCCATAGTGAGACAATTATGAGTATACATGTCTCATGATGTACACTTCTGGGATTCATTTTTTTACGAGAACGGCGTCTAATCACAGATAATGACATTCATTTTTAATGATAATTTCACTAAATGGGCTGGTTTACCTTCTTTCTATTTTTCTTTGGGGAGATTCCTCTCATCAGCAAACAAGCATGCAAAATATATGAACTGATACAAGACTGCATAGGTGCTCTCTTTTTTACTGGTCAATAAGCATTTAGGAAATTTTAACACCTTAGTACACCCTTAAAAAGCAAAGGAAAACTTCTATTATATGCAGTTGTTTTATCTGAATCAGACAAATAACTATTCCTCCTGGGGCCATTCTTGAGCACAGACCCTATTTTGAAATATACTTACCTAGTTTGAGGACCTAGTTTCTTTGTCTAAAAGTGTGCTAATGGCTAGCAGGGGTGGGCTTACTCATCTGGAGGCTGTTATATGTCATCTGAAAGCTTTGGTCTTCTAACTTTGGCTTACCAAATCTAGCACTTAGCAAAAATGAATATTTTCTTTTTAGGATTACAGTTTGGCAGGCTTATTCAGATTGAATAGTTCTTTGCTCTCTGAGCAATCTCTTAAAACGTAGAAACTCTCAGTTTGTCTGGCATCCACAGAAAAAGGTGCAAGGTTAGAGCTTGATATTCATCAAGCAAATGTGGGAAAGTAAAGCTCTCAAAGAAATAATTTCAAGTGAAATTATTTGTGAACTTCTGTATGCACAGACATCTTTACGAACAAAAACTATAAGAAGGACTTCAGCAAATTCTTGAGAGAAGAAAACCACTGAGATTTTATTTTCTTCATGTTTTCCTTGTCATTTATAGAAGCAAATATAGCATGCTAACTGATACAGAAGTTACGTTTAAACTCTTTTGTATTCAAGATAACAGTTATCAAACTTCTATTTTGCCCTTCTGCAAGTGAAAGGGAATCCCAGACACCAGAAGAGCCACAGCTGTGAAGAAAAAAAATGCTGAAAAATTTATCAAAAATAATTCTTAAGAGGAGGAAGATTAATTAAGATTCTAGCCTTAAAGATTAAAGAAATCTGGCAATATGACAACAAAGTAGAACCAGAGATGAATACTAGTAACCGAAACTAAAGATTGTTTGGCTGCTTCATGCAAAATAGAGTACTATTATCAAAGTAACAAAGCTATAGTATAGTTCAGTGAGTACCTTGAATTCAGTATATAAATTCATAGTGCATTATATTTTTTTCCATTTATGTTCATTATTTCCTACATATATTCCAACATTTCTGAGCTTATCTTATATTTACAGGAATTATTTCAGGAATTGTCTGAGAGGAGCTCTGAGTACTTCCCACTAACTTGCTGATCAAAGAGTATTTATCACGAGTTGGACTCACCTCACCTGTGGTCCTTATCTAAGTAGTCACTCTAGCCAATGCAAAGAACCCAGATTTTTCCAGGGCAGATTTCATCTTGTCAACAGGATGAGATAAAGCCTCCAGCTTTTCCTGTTAAGATGGAAGGAATTCACTCCTGGAGTCATCTAGCACTCCTTAGTGACTTCAGAGGGAATCTATTCAACTACTTCAGATTAAATGCCTGACTTTAATACAATTAAATATCTGTATAAATAATCTGTATAAATATCCACCTAGTGCTAGTCCAAGAATTTTTTTCCTGACAGAGATAGCAAATTTAAATTCTGTTTCCAAAACTAAACTCAGAATACCCTTAATATGGGTCATTAGCACAATAAATACCTTTCAGCTGAGAAAAGTAACCAAAAAAAGGGAAATAATTTAGATTTTGCCAGAAATTATATCGAAGTTTTGCATTACTCTTTGATAAGTGTGTTGGAAGCCCACTAGTACATCTCCTGTCCCTGTTCCTGCCTATTGCTCCTGTGGTCATTTCCCATAGGTGTCACACTATTTTGTGGCTTATCAGAAAGCTGAGGCTCTGTCAGTGTACAATAGTAGGGTGTAAAGAGCTCACTTCAGTGCATGTGAAAAGAACTGTTATTCTGGTACAAGTCACACTGAGCTTCTGTGGCTGAGCTTTGTCAAAAGACCTGGATTCACTTGTTCCCTATTGTTCCCTGTGTATTGCCTTAAAATATAAAAGCAAATTATTTTCAGTGGTATTTATTCTATATTTTATATTCAGCTCCATAACAACCACCATATTACTACTATGTACTGAAAATTTCTCACAAGATTTACTTACTTTTGAAGAATTTAGTTGACATATTTGTGTGACAAAAAATAACACTTAGCATCTACTAGAACAAGAGTTGCTTTTATGAAACACTGGAAAAACTGATCCCAAGCACTGACAAATATGCACGTATAAATACAAATCAGACACTCTGGAAATTCCATCTGCAACTGGTCTATTGAACTACTGTTGAGAATTCAAGGTCATTTCTAATGTGTTAGTCTCAAAGCATCAGGACGAGATCACGATTTAATTCTGGAAAATCCACATAGTTGTGTGAGTAATTAAAATATCGGGTGTCCCACCGGTCATTCTTAACTCAGTTGTCAGCAAGAATCCCACTAACCATAAGTCAAGGATGGAGTCTGTGCATGTGCTGTACATGTGGCTCTCTGCATATGTCTGCACATCATTTCACAGGAAACTATTTCACACCAGACCAGCTTGGTGAGTAGCTGTTGTTCACACCCACCAAGAAGTAAGTACATGTGAGAATAATACCTTTACAACTTTGAAATGTCCTTAGACAGACTTTTAATCTCCAGGCCATCAACCTACTGTGAACTCTCCTCCTGACTTTTCACACTTACAGAGAACAGGAGTCAAGCAACACACCACGAGGCAATATGAAAAGACAGAAAAATTCTGGGAAGTGCAAAATTATGTGTAAATAAAAATATGTCATCTTTTAAAAAATAAGTGGCTGTTTCACTATATATTTAAGCATAAGCATGTTTATGCTGATACAAATTTGATTAGTAAATCAGATTGCAATGCTTAAAATGCAAGATGATACTAATGAATTCTAACAATTGTCTTCAGCTCCATCTCCTCAGTGTCTGCTCCATATGTTATGGCTGGCACAAAAATACCAGTAGTTAAAACACCTGTGTTTTCACAGATTTTTTACTAATGTTCAGTTTAACCTCTGAAGACCTTTTCATTCTGCCTCTGAGTATTATCTGTATTTTTAAAGAAATATATATCAGTTAACAAGGATATAGCAAAACACAGATCTCGACCTCATGACCTTTCAGCTGAAGGCTTTGATATGGTGTTACTCTAAATCTTCGTATCTGCTTAAATTGATCATTTTTAGAGAACATGATAAAAGGATAAAGACAAGGCCTATATGCCCGACTCTTCAGAAATGGAAGATACAAAATGAAATGGCAGATCATACTGAAAAGAAAAGTTAGTTTTAAGAAAAACAAACTGTAACGTGCAAATCTTGTCTTGATTTATTTATTTATTTATTTTTCTTATTCTGTTACTTGGTATGGAACTGGTGTACAGAAGAAGTTGTCATTGGCAGGTTAAAGACAAAAATGTGAATCAAGGATGGATTTGAAAGGAGAGGGGCTGTATGGCTGGCACAGAAGAGTCAGGAGGTTGTTTCAAGGACATAGAAAATCTTACACAAAAGATGACAGAAGAAGTGAGGGACAGAGAAACCAAGCAGAAAGCACGAACATAATAGTAAACCAGAAACAGAAGGACAGAGCAGAAACCAACAATTTGAACCTAAACAAACCTTGTCTTGTGAAAAACAAGGATTTAAAATGAGAAGAAAGAAACTTGAAGTCATCAGAAGTGTTTCATGGCGTTCAGGAAACTGGAAGAAGGTAGAAGGCAGACGGGGATCAAAATATTGTGTACATCAATAAAAAAATGATCACAGCATCAAGAAGAGAAAAAAAATGAGACATGAATTGTTTAAATGAGGGAATTACTGAAGAATTTAATAATAAGTTATAATAATATTTTATATTAAGTTATGCAGCTAAGAAAACAGATTCAATTTCAAGAAAAAAGTTGTGGGATGTGGACGGATGTCTGTGACCATGTCAGATTCACTTAACACTTTAGTTTCTATCAATGAAGACAGGATTTTACAAACCTTTCTTTCTTATTTTGCAACAAGGAGCTAACTACATCCTTGATCCTTAAAGTGATATTCACAAAAACTGAGGGGTCGCTTCATTCCCTTTATTGAGGCAACACTAATTTTCAACAGAATGTTTTGCTTCTTCAGGTTTACTTACACTAAACAGCAGAGTTGAAAATGTGATTGTATTGGGTTTACATGGCAAGGTTTTGGTGGTGGGGAGCCTGCAGGGCTGGCCTCAGTGAGCATGAGCAACCCTGGGTGTGGTCTGGGAGAGCAGATTGGAGAAAGGAGCAGATTTCCAAGTGCAGCTCCATGAATGGAAGAGTGTAGCAGTGGATGGGACCTGAAGGAGTCCATGGAGAGCTTCTGTAGGAGCAGGCCCTAGGAGCTTCAGCCTGTGAAGAGGAACCCACGTTGCAGCAGCTCCTGAAGGGTAGGCCTTGTAATACAGACCCACAAGGAATCAGTGCTGGGAGAGCTGCAGCCCATGGGAAACCCATGTGGGATCAGTTGGGGAGGGACAACATGCTATGGAAGAAACCTCACATAGAGAAGGGGAAGAGAGTGACCATGAAGTAGTCAGTTTACCCAGCCTCATGTCTAAAACAAATCTCATATTCCCTACCACTGTTTCATTTGAATTCTCTTTGTCTGGATATGAGAGGAAGTGAACAGAAGAGCTCTATGCCCAATACATGTATGGGGCAGCCCATTCAATTTAATTTAAAAAATTAAAATGATAGTTGTTCTCACTGGCCTTTGGATATTTGCGGAGAACTGCACTTGGTGGGACAGTTTTGATTTACTTTAAACAATTAGCAAAATTTTCATGCTACAATTGCCTGCAACAAAATGTCACCTCACAGAAAGAACGATTAAGACAGGCAACACTGAACTTCACAAACAGACTGTCTGACAATCTTGTTCCGTCAATACATGCTAGAGAATCATCATCCCAACAAAC
The DNA here is from genome assembly GCF_038088225.1 of Cyrtonyx montezumae. Taxonomy (NCBI): domain Eukaryota; kingdom Metazoa; phylum Chordata; class Aves; order Galliformes; family Odontophoridae; genus Cyrtonyx; species Cyrtonyx montezumae. Next base: position 32,638,464 of record NW_027072089.1, on the reverse strand, counting down.
CAGACAAGCTGTCTCTTTTGACATCTGCTCCTGTTTCAGTACATGAATTATCCTCCTGGGTTATCCCATTTTCAGCTGCCTCAGCACGGATGCCATCTCATAATTTACGTATTCCAACATTTTATCCATCTTTTCAAGAGTATGCATACATAAATGAGTAAATAGTATAGAAAAGAAAAGACCGTGAAACATGAATGACTTTTTCCAGGATGATTAATGTATAGAATGAGATCAAAGAGAGCTATGAGCTGACATGAAATCTTTTAAAATGTTTCAAGTAGTCAGTATTTATATTTTTTGAATGTTTGAAATTGTATTATCATTCTATTGATTATTATTGCATTAGTAATGAACAGATTCCCCCCACAACTGCCTGCCCCCTAACTGTAAACTTCTTTCTTTAAATTAAATAGTAACATTTCTGAGCAGGGACAGCATCTCTAAGCCCTTCTGAACAGTCTTCCAGAGATTGTAACTTTAGTTCCGTAGTGGCTTTTAGGTTTTACCACATTATGAATAGTAATACTTATATTCTGTTAAATCCTGCTCCAGTACTAGCACTTCTGCCTACTTACTGTCTTTTAAAGAGTTGTTATTTTGTTATGCATCTAAGAATTGCGCTGCCTCTTAGAGAAAATAAATAATTTTTTCTTCATTACCATCAGGTAAAATAACTGGGAACGTACCACAATTCACCTAAGCTGGAATATTAGAAGAAGGACAAGTCTAAAATTTCTTTAATAAAGTGATTGATAGACTTTCACTGTGAAACAAGAACACAGAGCTGGATAAGAATATCTTGGCTAAGACAAGCAGAGAATGTGATATTTGCAGACAGCTCAGCCAAATCAATCATAATAAGATTGAGAGGAACAGAAAGATTCCATATAAAATTACAGGCAATGCTTTTGCATACTAAAAGGTAAAATTTTGTTTAATTAGAGTGGTAGTTTTTCCTAGGGTATGATTTGGCTCACATGGATGGAACATCAGTGCATGATACAGGTGAAAAACGATCAAAAGCAATTCCTTTAAATAATCATTAAAAAAATATGCAGTGTACGAAGTGCAGAGCAGGGTGGGCTCTGCAGGTCTTAGAAGCTCAAAGATTCTACCAAATGAGCTGTTCTCTAACATTCACAAAATACCAACATAAGCTAACAGAGGAAACACCTGAAAGAGCCAAATCACATACAGAAGCTGAAGTGTTGTTGACAGTGTTCAAAATTGAAAACTTGTACTTTTAGCACAACATAGTGCGTTTCACAAAAGTCACTGACATGTCAAAGTGTCCCTCAGACATTTCTGAGACGGCAAGCAGGGCAGTTAGGGTATTAAGTATTGCTTGTACAGTATCAAAAAGGTTCTTTATAATTCTGTAGATATTTCAGAATAGGAAGTTAATCACTAGGCAAAGTGGTCTAGAGTCTTTCTACTTCAGCATACATTAAGGTTTTGCCATGGCAAAGTCCTTTTCTGGAACTCAAGAATTGAGTCACAGGAGTACAGAGTTGTTTTCTATGTCTATTACCAGAGTCACTGCTGTTAAAGCTTGTGCTGTTCCCACAATTCCCAATTCTTGGACAACAATTGCAAGTAACAGTCCTCATCAATATCTGCCAAAAGAGTGACCCAACTGAAATGTCTTACTAAGACTCCTTCTCATTATGCAGCAAGAAAAACAGCACTTATCTTCACATTTTCTGGCACTGCTGGATAACTGATACATTCCTGACATTTTTCACATAATCACATCCACCCTGGTATTTTTTGTTTTGTTTTGTTTTGTTTTTCTGTGGGGTATTAAAGTTTGGAGAACACTGAGACCTGCAAGAACTGTCCTTCATGCTTCTTCAGGATACACAGTTTGTTTCCTTTCTTGTCATCATCACGTGGTTCTGTAGGAGATAGGGTCTCAGCACCACAAGTGTTTTTGGCAGCAATCACTTAGGCAAAAAGCAAACCCAGTGAGAAGCAATGTTTGTCTAATATTTTAGCTATCGTTTCAATGAAATAACATCTATGTAGCAAAATTACTTTCATTTATGTACACTTTACTCTCAGGGTAATCACGGATAAGACATGAAAATGAAGTTGCCATAGATGTTTCTATTTTAGTAATTGTGAATTCTAGCAAGTGTAATTACTTTAGCAGCAAAAAATTGAACTGTTTATAAGAGACCAGAGATTGAGAATTAAGAACAGAAAACATATCCAATATAGTCATTGAAATATTAGTTTCCAGTGGTGAGACTTTTTAATGTATAGTTTAGCAACATACTCTTTAGGACATTTTTCCTGGAACAATAAAAGAATTTTTTTACTAAAATATTAGTAATACTCTCAGATCTTAAATGCAACCAAAGATCAGTTAGATGATGGCATGAAATAGGATCACAACCAGAAACACATGTGATACAGAATTACAGTGGAAATAAAAAGTCAAGCATCTGATTTTAGCTACTTGTGTTTAGAAGGAGGATGATGTTGTCAGATGAAGATTTCACATTAGTGAAAGACAGTTTCATTAGATGTAGACAGAACATTATTCCATCACTGAGCAAGGGAGCAAAAAGAGGTCCATTCTAGACATAGCGAAGTGAATACAAATAATATGAGCTCCAGTGGAGTCATATTGGTGTGCAAACTGTTTTGAAATTGAAGCCCGGCATTCACCACTATCTCTCTACTTTACCCAATTGGGTACCAATGTTTTAACAGTTCACATTAGCACTTAACCCGCAAATATTCTAATCTAGTGTTGTTATTTTCTGATGGTTCTCGCCTTCTGTCATTCCCAAAGCTTCTGCATTGTTTTGTTAGTAGTCATTATGTCTTGTCATCTTATTACACCTCATTCATTCATACGCCACATTTCAGAAAACCTTATGGAACCACATATATACTTTCAGCTCAAAAGCAAGTTCTGAGCTGGATCTTAGCTCACATGTCCAATGGCAATGTCTCTTAAAAATGTTTCCTCCTTTAGGCATACAATGTGTAATTTTTATTCACATTCTATTCCGTGAAAATATTTAAAATCGAAAAAGCATAGAGTTGGGCCAGTTTTGGGTTCTTATGCGTCTCCAAAAAGGAGACAGGAAGTATGACAGAGGCAATGACACATTGCTCATCCTATTTGAACAACATAGCCAAATAAACACTGTTGTATTTAGTAAAACTCAAGCCTATAGCCGATGATGAATTTGAATACGTAATTACTACTTCCTTTTTATGTCAGTGAGTACTTCTTTAAGTTTGTCATTCCTCTTGAGATAAATCTCTGTTTAGAGTACTATATAGTCAATTTTTACATAAAATGAAAGTTTACTTTTCTCAATACAAAATTACCATTTTTAACACCTTTTAATATCCTACTGATTTTAACCTACTTTACTGCAAATTTGTTATATTTACAATTTTCATTCTGATAGAAATATTTTACTAACATGAAATCGGGAACATGCAATTAAAATACAAAATAGAGCAGCCTAATAAAAGTTGTCATCATGAACACCAAAACTCTTCCTTAGGAACGTTAATTATCATATTGTGCTGCATGTGACATGTAGCGTTAGAATGAAAGTGCTTTGGTACTAGAGGATTAGAGTACTGTACACAGCTCTAGCAAACAAAATGAATAATTGAAATCCAGAGCTTTTATGCTTCACTGCAAAAAAACAATATTTCATGGCACATAAAGTTATTCAGCTTATTTGCATTAAGGTTGAATGATCACCACTGACCAAAACAGAAGCAGTGATGGTACCTTGATGTAAGCATTGAAAAACATTCATAAATATTCTTAGGAAGCAAGATGTACCTGCATTTAATCAGTACTTATTAAAATTTTATTCCCTATAGTTATTCAACAGGATCTGTGGTATAAAAACATAATTACAAAAATCAGATTTGAGCTCATTTGACAACAGAAGGGTTTTATGGTGACCTATCTCCAAATGTTCCTATTTGTAATTAAATGCAGCGATCAGCAGTAAGGATTTTGAAGCTGTTTTAGTAGTTCCGCTATTCTGCTTAACATGTGGCACCCGTAATAATTAAAATGATACTAACACATGCACAATTTTATGGCCCTTATGGTGCAACCCATTATGCCAAATAAGGGCCTCTGTTTTCACAGCATACTGCACATGGTCTCATTACACCCACTTTTCTTTTCCTGTCTTCACACTAACAACTGTTAAAGTGAATCAACACACGAAACGTACTATAACAGCTTAGTGTTTATGATATGTGTGCTGTTAGTCAGTGAACAGGAAAATCTAAACATTTACTGTTTATGTAAAGAATAGCGTTAGTGTTAGCGAATTGCTTGGGTCTGCTTACTTTATTATCTAGATCACAAACATAATGACGGGTGTCGATGGCACCTATATTTTCCCTTTGCTTTGCTCTCCTCCATAGATTTCTATAGGAACTAGAGGAACTTCACGTTTGCTGATCTTGAAATATTTTCTATTATGTAGCTTTCCTTCTCTGCATTAAAGAGAGAGAAAAATATTTCTATCATCATCTTCCGCCACAATAAAATATTCCCATTCATTTTATCTTCTTCTTCAGTTTATTGTGTTTGGACATCTTTGGTTTACCCAAGGTTTCAGGAAGTTACATAGTTTTAGTGCAGCACCACCACAGGAAAATCTACAAGAAACTGGGAATTCTAGATTAGTGCTTTTTTTATCATGAATAATTTTGCAATTACGCAGCTACTCAAAGACCTCCTACACTCATTTTACAGTCATCAGTTCGGAATGGCTTTCACTCTCTTGGTCTGGGATCCATTCCAAGGAAAGTCCCATAGGTGGGACACCAATGGATTGGACTAAATCTATCCTCTGCATTTCATATTATAGCTTTGTGTGAACATTAGTTGAAAGTTCATATAAAGAGTAACAACCTGTCCTTTCATTTTTCCCCTTTTTCCCTTGTGGACTGCCACTTAATCCTAACAGTTTCAGGATTTTGCTGTTATTAGTAGAAGGAAGAAACCAAAGAACCTGAATGCAAATGACATAACCACTCTGCTGATTTCAGAGACATAAAGTGAAAATCATCACAAAACACAGTAGTTGGGCTCCAGATATGATTAAAATTGAAAAATCAACCAGGAAATACAATGTAGTGTAGTATATAGGGGCCACATATATTTAACATAGTTTTTTTTTAATACATCTGGACTCATTAAGACCCAAATAGAAGCAACAGTGCCACAACATAGGAAAAGGGACTACAAATCAGCGTTGGGCTATATTCAGCATTGTCTTCACGCCCACCAGGGAGTGATACTACACAAAAGATTTGCAATATTGTTCTCTGCAGACTCAGGAGAATAATGTGACTGTGGAAGAGGTGAGTGAGATGACCAAGGCAGGGATGAGCAATATCTATGTAACAAGTTCTCCTTGACCCATTCTGAGAAAATCTTGCATTAAAAACCTAACTACATAGGTAGATAGATGACAGATTATAGATAGATAGGTAAGTAGACAGATAAGTAGATATAGAAAAAAAAACAATAAACAAAAAGAAAAAAAAAAAAAAGCATCTGATAATTACCTTCTGTCTGAACTTGAGGAAAGTTGAGTTCCACGATCCCTTTTCTTTGATTAAAATGAATGTTTGTGATCAGCATTACTATTTACTACCCCATGATCAAAAACAAATAACCCACTTTGTTTGTTTCTTACTGCAAATGAATTAAATTAGACGCCATTAGGAGCACTAGCTGTTTATATCCTTGTTTCAGCAGTGGTAGTATTTGAAGTTTCCTGCGGTAAGTTCATTACTCGTATTTTGTCCAGAATTAGTGAAGCGTGCTGAAAATTGCTAATGACAGATGTTTCTCCACTCTGTCACACTTCTTGTATCATTTGATTTGGAAAGCAACATACGGTGTTCTGCTCTATCAGTATGTCACAGACTGTCTGTAAACAGCTGGTCATAACTCAGTTCAGTGAAAACCATTACTTTCCAATGAAGTGCTGGACACCCTCCAAATTGCATTTTGGCATGGCCTGAGCTGCATAATGCACAAAGTTCTTCTGTTCTGAGGTTACCTAAGGAAGGATTTTTTCCCTCTTGCACTTGTTTATTGTGTTTCAGGAAACAAAATACCTTTTAAAATGGCTAGATAAGAGATGAACAGCACAGGAAATAAAAATGATTTTCCTTCTCTCAGGAACCCATAAAAGCTGTGACTGGTGTTGTGCTAAAAAAAAAAAAATCAGCCCTACCTCACTATTTCTGTTTGTGCCTCAGGTTGAATGGGGTGTATTATTGGGGTCAGGGCACACAAGATGATGACAGATTGAAATGTCTCCTATCAAATAGTTGTGGCATTCTAACATTGCTATGACTATGGGGCTATTCCACAGCTACTAATCACAATGAATCCTATTAAAAACATCTCCCTGCAGTTTATGCACTGGTCACATGCAATGAAATCCATTTCACTTATGTATGTGAGAAGCAGAAAATACAGAGAGTGGATTTAATGCCATACACAAGAAGATATATACAATATAATTTCCTGTATCTTTCTATGAAAATCAGTGCCCTTTTTGTCTTAAGGTAGCATGATATGTTATTAGCACGTGTTTGGCTGAATATCTATCATACATATCATGAATACCTCTTTCCATTTCTGTGACACAAAGACCAGAACAGATATTTATAATGCAAGTATGAAGCATTTAGACAGCATGTTTTAGTAACTGAATCAAATTGATGGTTATTACCACATGTATTTAAGCGAAATCTTTACTTAGCTGTTCCTGGTTTAGAATAGTACAGTAGGAAAATTCATCAAAGCCAATTATAATCCTTGAAAACTTCAGCAATACTTGTAGACTAGCAAGTGTTAAGCATCTTTCCAAACAATAGAAATAATTGAGGAAAAGCTATAATACAATAATATTGGATTTTCTAACGTCTGGTAAGAGGGCATTTTGCCTATCATTTGATACTATCGAAAGTTGAAAAGAAAACAGCTGTTTAAAAATTTTCCATACAGAGAAAGAAATTTTACAACAAACTAAGCTATTGAGAAAAGATTTACATATCAGTCTCTAGTATTTCTTTGAAATGTATTAACCTATATGAATAAAGAACCCATTACATTAGATAAATACTAAATTCTTTTTTCATTTACTTGACACGTTGAGTACTGCTGAACAGATGGGCTTTACTGAGACATAGTTTACAGAAAGTGTTCAGCTCAGTTCAGTAGAAGATGCAACTTCTCTTTCAGCATGTAGAATTTTTACTGAGAATGAATTGAGTATAAGCTCATGTAGAAGACCTGAGGGGTTTTACAATGAGAAAAAAAGGAATTAAAAAATATCTCTGGAACATTTTTGTTCCTGCATTACATTACCTCTGTAGAGAACTGTTGCAAAATGTTCTCAGGGCAGTACAAGTATATTGCCCTTAAGGATGTATTAATGAAACATGAAACACGTGAAGAAGCATGGGGAAGAAAAGGCCATAGAGCAGCAACACAAACAACAGAGCAATTTAGTTTTGTCACATGTTGACATAACTTCTGCACAAGCTACTAGCATCCATTGATTTCAAGAAAAAGTTCTCTAATTACTGTTTAATTGAACTCAGTAAGTAGACAGGGAATTACAATGTCAAAATTTAAAATAAATGAATTGCTTTTTCCTTTTCAATAAGTAGGCACCTGTTGTTCATCATTACACATGCTGCCTATAACGCTAATATTCACTCCTACAGTTTTTACCATACTAGAAAATGTCAAAAGTTTTCATTTGGCCTGGTGTCTCATCCCACTCAATGGGTCAGAGATATCCTTTAACTTATGTTATAAGTTATAACTTATAACTTGTGGTATACAATGAAATCTAATTAAGCAATTTCACTTGCTTTTACAGCTATTTTCTTGTTAATTTTGTGACTGTGTCCTCTGGCCCCAGCAAACTGCTGTAACATTTGTAATCCAAAAACATTGTAATTTGTGTTTATCTCTTCCATCAAAAATAATTAGTCATATAGTTTTGAAAGTTTTGACTAAATTTGAGTTTTGTGGAATATATTCACTTTTTGAACTGCCATCAGTTTATTCAAACATAGTTCAGTTTTATCAATAGAAAAGGGTTCAATGTTCACAAGAATGTAAAAGGAGATAAGGAGAAGCTACAAAATCTTCTTATGCTCAGCCCCACAGCACTCTATTTGAGAGCATTAATTCATTCAATATCAAGACGTAAAAACTGGTGTTGTCATATTTTCTTTTTGCAAATTAAGTCATAAAGATGAACGTCCAACTGAAAGTCTCTTACTGCTTTTCCATGCCAACCCCTACTCTCTGTGCTTAATTCCTTCAGTCTCTGCTCTTCTCCCACTCATTTAATCCTCTGGAAACATCATGTTCTCCAAGGTACTAAAGAGAAATCATTCAACAGCAGAAAATGAAAAGAACCTAAGGACTGTACTGTCAAACTACTGCCAGAGATCTCAGCAGCTCTATCTTGCGTGCTACCTCTTAGCATGACTAAAATAACCTCCAGTGTTACAGTACCACCGAGTCTCCATAAGTTTTGATCTAACTAGGCTGAACACATTTAGGTAGCCAGTACTATACATTACTGGGCTAAGTTTCAAGTTCTTTGTTCACCATATGGAGGCAATCATAACAAGACACAAAAGCATGCAGAGTAAGGGGGGGGCTGTCTCATATCTCCAATAAGATTTTGCCAAAGTGTGTCAATCTCAGCACAAGTTGCAAAGACACATAAAAAGGAAACATATTCATGAGTGCACCACAACAAGGCAAAGCTCGGATGATGTTGATACCAAAACAGAGGTCTTTGTTGGGTCTGTTGATCAAAGCAAGATTCTATAACAGATTGGTTTTGTGAAAATGGAAATAACCAGTCAAAGTAAATTTCAAAATAGATACTGGAGCTAAACACATTATCATCATTCTAAGCACATATAAAATTAAGATTGACCTCCCAGTAATAGAAGCAAAAGCTTAACTTTTCCTTATAAAGGGATCACCAAAGGGCATAGAAAGTGCTAGGCACAGAAACTCATACTGGCACAAGATATCTGTCTAAAGATATAAGATGAAGGAAGTGGTATAACTGTCTAGTGTTCAAAATCTATTCTAAAAAATTTGATGAGGCAGTTAGCAATCTGGGAGGCTCTAAGAATATAATGTATCACAGTTGCAGAGATTTCTGTGTGCCATCAAAATGCTTGCTCTGTTAGTACTGGGAGATAGAGTCTGAACTTGACTGAATGATAAAGTGAGAAGTTACTGGGCAAATTCACACGTCAATTGGCTAGAGTGAGAGTTGTGTTGCCATAACAAAGCCAACAGTTAAAGTTTTCAAAATCTATAAGATTTCAACACGATTGTCAAATATTACCATTAGCCAATAATGACAGCTGATACAGAGTAGACCCTGACACTCAAAATACTGTGATTTCCAAAAACAAACCATAAGTAGTACATACTGATGAGAAGTCACCAAGCTGAGTAACTTCCCATGCCTTCCTGATATCTGCCTCCACAAATGGCTTATTTTCAGACTTAAACCAGTCTTGAAGGCCACAGTCTTACAGCAGTGGATTAAGTCCTAACCTCTCTTGTTTTCCTTGTTTTTCAATGACATCGGTACTGAGCAAGCAGAGATAAGAATTCCTCATATACATAATCTCTCCACCGAAGTGTCCCTTTCTCCAGAATGTTATAAGCTTAAATTTTAACAGCTCAGCATGGTGGTGCTTGTTTTCATTTAGAAAAGAAAGTAATTTTTGATTTGTCATGTACAGAGAAGTTTTGACTGTTCAGTGTGCTTACCTATTTGATCCAAGGTCATGATTAATAGCAACTTTTTGAATGCCAGGCAGCAGTGTAATATGTACTACACTGGAAAAGAATTCTTAAAGAAAACTGATGTTGTACAGAAAGTTTATGAACAATCCCAGAAGTGACACTTGTATATTAGCTCATATTTACCAAGCATGTCTAACTATGAAAGTTGAAGAACATTTTGACCTAACCTTGAATTTATACTAGGAGAACAAACAGCATGTGACAGATTCTACTCATGTTATTTAATGCTCTAGGGGAAAACTCAGATACCGTGGCACTGGGTGTGGTAAAGAACCCAAACAGAATAGAACAAAACAGCTTTGAAAGACATTCCAATGGCTACTAGCATAATCTATAATGATAGATTTTCTGGCCATATCATCTCCAGCATATCTTAAAAACTCTGTGAATGTGAGCTTTATAAATATTAAAAAATAAAATTAAAATAACCATCAATCAACCATAAAAAACAACAAAGGATGAGCAATACACAGCAGGAATCTGATTGTTTTACTACAGTAGAAATGTCAATATCCTTATTTCATTCTCTTCACTCTCTTTCCTGGGACTTTGACATACTCTGTTATGAAGATGTCAAAAGCATAATATCAGGTACAGTTTTGTCATTTTCACATTTCTAAAACCTGCAATATTTTTCTCATGATAAAATTTTACTGCATTTTCCAATGAATTGTTTATATGTTTCTATTTTTTTTTAAAGCCTCAAATGGTTCTTGACTCAGGAGAAGAACAGTAACTCTTTTGACAGTAAACTCTACCCAACACAACAAGGTTTCATCACTCTATTTTCAAAAAGTAATCAAATAATTTGATTATTTCCCTTGTGGAGGAAAAGGAGACGAAAAATCTGTCAGCAAATTTTTATTTTTGTCCACAAGCTGAGTCCTCTTCTCCTTCCTTACATTATAATATACTGTTTCAAGGACTATCACATTAGGCTGTTTCATTCTCTCCTTAATTATTGTTCCATATAGTTATAAATAGCAGACAGAAGGTGAGCAGAAAATGACAGAACAAGTTTATTCTTAAGTCTAACATAAAACACTACAGGCTAAATATGTACAGGGAATTATACAAACAAGTGTTGAACTACATACACATGTTATAACAGAAGGAAAGACATTTCATACATACAAGGAAAATCTTCCCAAAATAACTTCAGCAAAAATGCCTGCTTATCCTTATCTAAACTTATGATTTGAGAGACTTCGCCCATAGCTTTCTCTGGAGACTAGCATCTTCTAACAGTATTATTTTGGTGTCTTTTCAAGCTCTAGAGGGTTTCCAGGAAGCTTGTCTTCTAATTTTCCCTCTTAGTCCTTTTAGCAGCCCTACACAGTACACATCATTTTGGCTTCTGCAGGAGCCAAATGCCATATTACAGGTGAAGCCGTCTCATCTGTAGATATGCAGGAAGTATATATAATCTTGCTAAGCTGTATTAGGTCCCATGTCACAGCAGCCAGCTGTACTAACTGGTCTCTTCAGGCATCTTTCAGCCTTTTTTTTCAGCTATTCTCTAGTCCCTTGTAGAAGATTATCTGTACTCATTTCAACTCAGTGAGTCACAGAGATCAACCAACCTCTTAGGTTGGATTCCTAATACTAAATAAATGTTACAATGATGCATTGAATCTGCCGTCCTCAGTTTCCATAGAGATGCCATATGGGCATCTCCTTAGGTTCATTGGTCCCCAGCTAGAGCTACATTCACATCACAGAATGAAAACAGAACTGAATACTTTTCTACACACACAAAGCAAGGCTAGAAGGTTCATTTAATATTTGCTTTCTTTTGTTCAAGAGTGGGAGATTCTCGCAGTGAATTGAATTCAACACAAAATAATAAGTGGTTAGCCAGGCGCACAGCTCAAAAACTATTCAGAAAACAGATAGTTTCATTTTGCATGAATTCTAAAGTTTACTAAATACCATCTCTAAGACACAAAATAAAATGACAGATAAGTGCTTGAACAGTTAACGATTCCCCAGGTTTATGTAGCCTTTGCTATGATGTATCTGGACTCTGCTCCTACATTTTCTTCCTTGTGTTATTTTTCAAAAAGACAGGAGTGAAGTCCAAGTCTGGATTAGACACTTCCAATATCTTAGCTCATGAGGACTCCTTAAAAATGTCTCTGAAAGAGTTTCAGAAAATGAAGCAGAGCACTTGTCAGTGAACAGGTTAGGAATACAGTAACAGCATTTCAAGACAATATATTTTTAAATTCTATTAGATTTGGGGCTAGATCTACTTTATGCCTTAAAACATGAGAATTTTCTCTCTCAAAAAAAAAGCACTTATGTACTTAATATAACTATGACTCTTTATTTCTATAAACATGTTGCATCTAAAATCCTAAATTGTTATTGTTAAATTGTTATCCTAAATTGTTTACTAATATACTGTACCTTTGAAATATAAGTCAGCTGTGAGTGATGCAGAAAACTCTCTTATGTCACATTTAATTGTGTCATTTTCAAAGTTACTAAATATTTCTTTTCCTACTGTAAAAGAAGGAAAACGTGAATGTCTGGATCACCTTCTCTGAGCCATACATGACCACGTAGTTTTTCCCATTCACCCTCTCTAAGTGAAACCAGGTGCACCTCCTCTTGTTAGATAAAAGTTTGATATGCACATCACCATTTTCCTCATTTTTCTCAAGACCTTTCATTCATCCCTTAGATCCTTCTGGTAATGAGGTTCACCCTTTTGGTAAGGTGCATCAAGTGATGTTGTTTTTGTTGTTTTTCCTTTTTTTTTAACCTTTTATAATTCTTTATAAGTAGCACCTTACTTACTGCTGTAACAGTATAGCAATATCAAAGAAAAACTATTATTCTATTAGAACTAAAGCTGAATATGCAAATACATCGTTCTTACTATTCCTTGTAGTATGCTTGACTTTACTTTCATCAACATTTAATGCTATCAGTTTAAAATCAGTTTTTCTCATAACTTTTCTCAGGATTTCTCTTCACTTGACTAATCCAAACATGATCATACTACTTGCAAACCATTCCGCTTTCTCACCTAATCTTGTCACAGAACAGAAAGTAGATCTGAATAAGGAGTGAGATGAAACACAAAGGGAGAAAGTGACTCATATAATAAAATATGGCCTATTAAGGCCTGCCTTTGAAGGTATCATGGTCTGCCAGAAAGCTTTAATTTTGCTATTCAAAATTCTATTTTGCAACATTAATGACATTCTTTTAACCCAGGAGGATTTATTTTTTAACTCTCCAAGGCAAACACAACACCCTACAAAAAATCTAAAGCACATACCTTGATGAGCTTTCAAACTGGCAGCCAAATGGATCATGTGTTGCAGTCTCCATAACAGCATAAAAACCTCTGTACCACCAGCTAGCAACAAACGTGAGAACAGTGATGGAAGCCCTGTCCCTGGAGACATGCGAGGTCAAGCTGAATGGGGCTCTGAGCAACCTAATCTAGCTGTAGATGTCCCTGTTCATTATATAGGAGAGCTGGACTTGATGGTCTTTAAGGGTTGCTTCCTACTCAAATGATTCTATGAGTCTATAACACAAATTTCCCTCAAGTGCTCAAACACAGGGATGACATTCTAATGGGATGAGATACGTCTCCCGCAAGTTTCACAGGTTTTTTTCTCATAGCACAAATGTGGTGGCACTCCAGAATTTTTCTCCAAATAAAATAAGGAAACAAATGAGATCTGTATCTTTCTTTTTTTTTCTTTCCTTTTTTGAAAATGTTGACTCACCAGTTGGCAACCATCAGTTGCAAATAAATATGCTCTAAAGTGACTTTCGCAATAAATTTGGACTTCCTTCTTAGAACAATATGCTATACATGTCGAAGGTAGTTATATTCTTTAATGTATATTACTTGCCCTTGCATTTATTTTATTATGAAATAAGATGTTAAGCCATCTTTCCTATTTACTAGATTGCACTTTTTCTTGCATTTATGTCAGGGTGTTTTTGGGTGGATTTCAAAATTAAATTAACAATGCAGATTTATAATAGATAAAGTAATTTATATTAAATAAGCTGTATAAAAATATCAAACCTAATTTCCATCTTAAAATGACTGATATATTATAAAAGATTGATGACCTGTATGTAGTAAGAAAGTCTTCCAGAACAAAAGAGTTAATAAATCTTAGTCTACTCTATTTTTTACTTTATATTAAAAAAAAAAAAAGAATAAAACAGAAGATTCCCTAAAATTCTTTTTATTAAATTTTTATTTCTCAAATAGTTTCTTAGCTTCAAGTACTTAGGAATAAAAACAAAAATTAATAAAATAACAATAATAATAATAATAAACAACAACACTGTACGCACTGAAGTCAAATTAGTACACTCTGGAAAAAAAAAAAATCTCAGTTCTCCGAAGTAGGCAGTTTTTTCCACTTAATTTTCAGACAGAACTAATGATTTCTTTCTCGCAGATTAGCAGTCTGATTTACTTTAAAGATGTGCTGTTCAAGTTCAACTCATAGCGAGTTACTTAAATAGATCATTGGAAGTTATGTCTGACATATGCTGTCATAGCTTCAAATTTAAGTTTTACTATGTTTACACTTAAAAGGAGAACTGTGTGCAAATGACAGTCAAATTGCTATAAAACACATATCTTAAATAAATGATTAATATATTCTGCTTCATGGACAGCAGTTATGACAAAGACTTGCAATCAGTAGTGCGTGCACAGTGATGTATAGAGAGACTTGTAGCAAGACACCTTTTGTAGGATGGGCTCAGTCATACATATATCACCTTTCCCAGTGAGATTCTAGACAATAGCTAACATACACAGATTATGAGGCTATCCTGTTTACAGATCAGCTTAGTTAGTCTGGTAAAATATATTTGTCCAAGTTCCGCTTTTTAAGACCTTTTTTGATTAAACCCTTTCCAGCTCTCTATGAGGTCCTGGTAACTACTCTCTAAAAACACTTACAGATAGTGTCAACTACTAATTTTTATGGCTTTATGTTTCCATTTAGGTAGTTTCTTTTTTTAGATACTTCTTCCAAAACTTAAACATAGTATTGACTTCTTACTTTGAACTCTTATTTGATGTACAACAGCCATCACAATGTAAACACCAATACTGAAAGAAAGCTAAGAAAGAATACATATATGCATTATTCTACTTACCAGCAAGTGATAGTGATTACAAGACAAAGTATCATCTTCATTCACACTCTTCCAAGCTCCAAGTGCTAAAAAGAAATTTCAGTCACTAACAAAATGCAATATCTGCATCAGGCAAAATAGCCTTGGAAACAGCAACCAACATACACTAGTACATAGGTTAAAAAAACATGTTATAGCAATAAAAATGCAATGCAGCTTGAATGACCTTAATCAGATGATATGCATCAATACTCAGGCAAACACACCTCCATTCCAGGGACTGTAAGCATACAAGATTTTACTTTTCTCCTTCTTCCAAAACACAGTTCAGTGACTGTACAGCTCACCCTGGCGTCATGCAGCTGTGCTGATTTGGTGTCTGGAATCACAGCAATGGAACTGCAAGTGATTCTGCAGTCCAAAATCTGCCTGCTGCAAAATGAAGGGCAGAGGGTAGCACATCAGTGGATTTTATTTCCCTTCAAGAAAAGCCTAAAATTGAAACAGAATCTTACCTCTGCCTATGGAAAGATCTATGAATATAACTGGTAGCAAATAACTTTCATTATTTAGCAAATAATTGTCCTACATACCTACCCATCCATTATGGCAGTGAATGCTAACGCTGTGCAATCAAATCCCTTTCCTGTTTAGGCCTGCAGGAAAATCAAGGTGATTTGAGCTGTTTTATTCCCTCGGGTGATATTTGAGATAAGAAACACTGTCATCTATTCATTATTGCTGCACTTTGCAGCCTGATCAAGAATGGTGTGCTGCTAAACACTCCTGTGGGAAATAACACATGCTTCTCTCCAATGATATTGTACTCGAGCACCTGGAGGATATATCCCACTGGGACGTCTGGAGCCTGAGTCAGATAACACAGGACATCAGTTTGAGGATGGGATGCTCAGGGCTTGGTTCTTGCTTGGTCCATTCCAAAGGCAGGGTTGACACAGAGAGCTTTGTGGTCACAGGGAGGAAAGGCACTCAGGGGGTGCCAAGTAACATTAAGCAGGAAATGCAACATAAGCTTAACTTTGCTGTACTGAAGGTAATCATTTCTTGTACTGCTTTCTTGTACCTTGCATTTGATGTATGGCCCAAAGAGATGTTGAGCACCCATGGGTGCATGTGGAGCCTAGGAGAGCCCCCAGTGCTCAGCAACATTAGCAAGCACCTGGCTCACTGAACCTCACATCCTGAGGTCTCAGTAAGCTGAGAAAAGTCTTTTGAGAAAGCTGTGATCCTAGAATAAAGAAATTGGATTCTTCTAGGACACCACTATACCATGGCACAGATAGCCCTCACTTTGCAAAACCCTCACGAGTAAGCCCCCATGACAGAGCGGAGCCAGAAAATGTATCAGCCCATGTCCAAGAGAAATTTAGTTATGTTTGTGCAGCTCTGTGCCCAAACCTCGAAGCCCTGCCTCCCAGCATGACCAGATGGCTGAGAGTAGTCTGCAACCACCAAAGCCTTTACACACACTTGTTTTAATCATGCTGATGAGTTAAGTTCTCCTCAGATTTTAAAGAGCTTCAAATTTGTCTATATTTCCTGTATCTGCCACTTATCTTTTCACAAGACTATTCCCCCATGCCCTCCAAGGGCTAAATCCATTAAAATATGCAGATGGATTGAACTGAATCTCTGATATTTTATTTTCAAGGAGACTGCGATCTGAGGTCACCCTGTAGCCATGGATATGCTAGGTTACTGGTGAGCACAGTTTTATGTGATAATGAAGATACCTCTGTTTGTCCAGAGAAGCTCTCAAATAATGGAAAGCAACACAGATCCTCATTCAATAAAATAGAAATTGTCACCATTTTGCTGCGCTTCCGCCAGAGCAACATATGGTAGCACAGCTGACAAATATAATCTTTTCCTTTTTTTTCCATTTCACATGCACATTTCGTTTTGCAGAATACTAAGACTTTACATAAATTTTCTGTTAACCCCTTGCAGTCACAGCACTCACTGCTTGGGTTGCCTTCAACTCTCCAGAGAAGGAGTTAAATTGCAGCTGAACACTCAGGGTATGGCCAAGACCTTCAGCAGACAGCCTAGCCTGCCTGCACCTTCAGCAAGGAGAATCTGCTCTTTGTTGCCTTCTGCCCCATCCAAACTTTTTTTAAAATATCAACACTCTACCTACATTAAAGCTTTCTGATGCAGTAAATTGATAGTTATCTTACTGCTTTTTTTTAGGTGTTTTCCAGTTCTGTAAACCAGAACACTTGAGCACAAGGGCCTTACACTGAAGTAACTCATGTGTGCTGTTGTTACTTCAACAATGTAAATACTTTGTTAGTTACTACAAAGTCAGACCAACCTCTCACCACTCTTGGCTGATTGACACCAATGCAAGAGCCATCTCTTTTCTGAAGAGGGTTGCCTGCAAGGAGTCTTGTGCCTGGGAGATATCTCATACAGTCTCCTAACTTTCCCCCAAGCACATTTAATTTGCTCACACCAGATTTCAGCTCTTGTCAAGATATCCAGATGATAAAATATGGAAGCTCTGCTCATAATGCTCATGAACACAAACAGGATTCACTTGGATTTGACAAGGGGAGGGATGAGCACATACAGAACCCAGAGAAACCAGACCCTAATTTCTGTGTTACTTGAAGAGCCTAAGGCTGAGCTGAATGAATCTAATCTGACAAGGATGGTTCCAATCAGAAACACAGTAGTTTTGGTCAGGGTACCACTTGGAGGACTTTGAAATGGGTTTGCATAACTGCGAAGCAGAGAAGCTTGCTGTCAGGTGAAACTGCTCGTTCTAATTAACTACAAAGAATAAAGAAGCTAATTTGTTTGGCTTAAAGTCAAATTGGGTACAGAAGCAAAGGTATAGCAAGGAATCCAATTGCAATCTGAGTCAGTGTAAAGTTTTGAAGCATATAAAGCATAAATTATATATCTTTAGCTCTGACCACTTCTTAAAACACATTTGCCTCCAGTTTGTGAGGATAAAAGAAAAACCTGCTTTTCACGAATGTCATTTGTTTCCTGACAGTTTGCAAAAGCGTACTCCAACAAACAGTTGCTTTTAATGACTGAGAGCACCTGCACAAGCTAAAGGGAAAGAGTGGGTGTTGAATCAGAAACTTCTGGCACACGTGCTGTAGATTCCACAATTAAAGGCTAACTTTAAGACTGCTAATCGGAAATGCAATAAAGAACTATGAAGAAAAGCCTATAGAGGCTAAAATCAGGAGTTAAATATGACACAACCACTAATTCAGATCGATACAGTTCTAGATGCTGCCTCCAAACACTCAGTATTAGCTCTAACAGCATCAACAGCACATCAAGCTAGATGAGGACCTTTAGTTTGACTTGGTGTGTACGTTCTTGTGAAGGGTTTACAACTTGTCATACCTGAAATTCTGAGTTATTTTTTCCACACTTGTATTCTCAGCTGGCTGGAGGTAAGTTTTGCCTAGAGTGGGAAGTTTTCTGTCACAGTAAAAACCCAACCTCACTAATGGCAGACAACATCAAAATATTAGGCACTGACTGGAGAAACTGATTTTAAGGAAAAAAAAAATGTTGCTGAAGCCTTTTATTTTCACTTGAACGCACATTTTGAAACTTGCCATTTTGTTAGCTGACACATCTCGAGCATTTGTTAACTTTTTTATGTTGTTCATTTCACAGACTGATACTTTCACATTATATCTAAACAAATTATCTGATCCTATCTCCTTGGAAAACTGCATCATATTTTATTACATACTGTAAACAAAACCTTTGGGGAAAAGAGGCACATTATGTCTTTTACAAATCACTGCATTTTTCCAGATGTATGGTATGTTAGAAAACTGACACAGAAGATGTGAATTGAGTTAACGAGCCCTGCTATACGTTCACAAAAATGGGCTGTTGGTTCATTTGAATAACTTTGACCTTTTCTGTTTATTGCCTTTCCAAAAATAAAAAATAAAAAAATCATAGCCAATCATTATGATGACCACAAGTCCACTCAGGCACCTTGACAGCTGAATCACCATCTCACATCAAGAGATTTAGCCTAGGGCATCTGGCTGAGCTGACACACATTAGTTGGTCCTTTTTACGCATTTAATGTCTTTACAGTTTTCATATTTTTTCTGTTTCTACACTCTCCAGCTTGGCTTTGTAGAAGAGGAAAATAAGATACATACTGCTCAGTGAATGAGTACCGTTAACACCTGGTAACTCATTGTTATCTTCATGACAAAATGAGGGATAAGAATGATGCTTAGATTTCAAAATAAGCACCATATATTTGGCAAAAATAGAACAAAAGTAACAAACCAATAAAAGCTTAGAATTATAAAAAGTCACCACAGCATTTCCTATATTCACCCTGCAAGAAGGCCAAATGAGGGAAACATGACAGGGGAAGGCTGAAAGAACATTATGCCCCACTGAACTTCGAATTCCCAGGCTTCTGTTGTCTTGTACTCTGAAATAAGAGTTTTTCTGTAGTGATAGAAAAAAAAAAAAAAGAACACAATTGGGATATAGAAATATTTACAGGCGGACCTTATTCAGCAACTTGACTCACTTCACATGGGAATTTTCCCAACTGGTTTCATCTCCCAGTTATGACTTCAGTGATAGCCACTTTAGCTGGTTTACTCATGCAAACAAACATTATTCCAAGTGAGCAGAGCCTGTAGTCTAGAAATTTCACCCTCCCCCTCCGAATGATGGCCAGTTGAAGAAAAAAAATGGAGGGAGGCTGAAATGTAACCACTTAGATGTATTTGTCAAGGCAAAGTCCAAGAAAAATTTTAACGTGGACGGAAATCTACTTTGCAATCTCTTAGAATTTTGAAATTTCAGGAAGGATGAAGTCATTTTTTTATCTTATTTCATTGCCAAGATGTGAATCAGGAAAAATAAATAGAAAATCAGCAGACAGAAATGAGTGAAAAACCTCATGCACTTATTCAGTGAAGCCACATGTTGTGGCTGTAATCAGGTTCTTCTGCAGCTCCCTTTAGACAAGGTAATCCACTGAAACTCACATGCAACTTTCCTATTTTCTTTAGCTCCACAGTCTTCCCACCCATAACTATGTCTCTTGCAGTCAGTGCCAGAAAATGCAAAATGTATTGTGTTTTTGATTAACTGAACTAATTAACAAATATAAATATTAGGCATAGGGCTGGTAAATCTATTTACCTGTGTTTATTAAGTTAGACAGCAGGCAAACTACATTATACTTCTTGGGAGTTAATATTTTGCATTCAATTAATCATAGAATCACCAAGGTTGAATAAGACCTCCAAGGTCATTTAGTCCAACTGTCCACCTACCACCAATATTTCCCCACTAAATCATGTCCCTTAATACAACATCTAATACAGCACTGTTGTATATTAGACTCTCTTTAATACTGAATATGTATGAGTCATATAAAGAATCATAGAATCCTTTGAGTTGGAAGGGACATCTGAAGGCCATCTAGTACAACTCCCCTACAGTGAACAGGGGCAGCACAGCTAGATCAGGTTTCCCAGGGCCTTATCCAGCCTTACCTTGAAAGTCTCCAGGGACAGGGCTTCTACCACATCAATGGGTGACCAGTTCCAGTGCCTCACCACTCTCACTGTAAAACACTTTTTCCTTATACCTAACCTAAATCTATCGTCTTTGAGCTCAAAACCAATTCTCTTCATTCTATCACCTCAGACCCTGCTAAAGAGTCTACCCTCTTCTTTTCTGTCACTCCCCTTTAGACGTTAAAAGGCTGCTATCAGGTCATCATGGAGCCTTCTCTTCTCTGGGCTGAACAGCCCCAGCTCTCTCAGCCTGTCCTCATAGGAGAGATGTTTTATTTCATAGATCTTTTCTGTGGCCCTTCAGTGGATGCACTCCAACAGGTCTATGTCTCTCCTGTACTGAGGACTCCACATCTGGACACAGCGTTCCAGGTGATGTTTCACTAGTGCAGAGTAAAAGGGCCTTGACCCTCCCTTGACCTGCTGGCCACACTTCTTTCAGTGCAGCCCAGGGTACAATTGGCTTTCTGGACTGTGAGGGGACATTGCTGGCTCATGTCCAGCTTCCCATTCACCAGTACCCACAGGTTGTTTTTGGCAGGGCTGCGCTTAATCTTTTCATTCCCCACCTTGTACTGGTAATGGTCTGGTCAATAGTCTATAACCCGAACTGTGGCTCCAAATCAAGGGCCAAGAGAGCTGTTCTAGGCTGAACAACCCCAATGAGGATTTACTGTATCTCTACTTATTAGCATCCAAATTAGTATATTCTTTACATACCTGGTATTCAAAGGACTCCACAGAGCACTGTTTTATAACCCATATGAAGACAACAATATTCTAAATAGAACTGCACAGAATTTTCTGATGTGTAGTACTTCAATCACACTTTCTAAATTGGCATTTTCATTTTCAGTTACAGATGTGAGTGAGGAAAAGACAGGCCTTCACCAAAATTTCAGAACCAAAGTTCAGCCTGCCCCAGTTTTAAGTGTTTCTCTTA
Source organism: Cyrtonyx montezumae (assembly GCF_038088225.1). Taxonomy (NCBI): domain Eukaryota; kingdom Metazoa; phylum Chordata; class Aves; order Galliformes; family Odontophoridae; genus Cyrtonyx; species Cyrtonyx montezumae. Next base: position 32,616,929 of record NW_027072089.1, on the reverse strand, counting down.
GATAAATGACAAATACTTTCCTAGTACAGCATTTTTCCAAACTGCCAATGTATTTTGATCAGTGGCATTAGATTACAAGATACTCAGTGCAGAATAGGGGAAAAATGTCTTATTTTTCTCCGGTAAATAATACTGTTATTTTCCACCTTGGTATAATTGCCAGAAGAGCTTAGGCAAAATAAATACATCTAGTGCAAAATAAGCTATAGAAACAGCAGGGGAGAATTTTTCAGACACCACTGGAATCTTATTAAAATATTTAAAGTGAGAAAGACCAAATTATCAGCTGAATCCAACTACAGGAAACATGTGAGACTTCATTAACAGCTGTGATTATGTGTTTGTAATAACGTTCATCTGTTTCAGGTACAACCAGGTGGTTCTTCCATCTATTTATCCCTCAGAAATGCTAAAGAGCAAATCAATGTCCACGGGTGACAGATCTTCAAGCAGCCACTGCTTCATTCCTGCAGCAGCCTCAGCAGGAATAGCGTCCCCATCCTGCACTGCTGGGACCACCACCAAGGGTAATTGAATTTCTATGCTTATTCAGGCTGGCTCTGCAGGGTGATGCTGCCAGCCACCAGCCTTGGTTTGTCCCTGCAAAGTGCTCGCTGCTTCAGTGAGGGCTGCTACCAAGGGACAACAGTTGCTGCTCGTGCAGAGAGTGTATCAGCAAGTGAGTGGGTTAACTGATAACCAACACTCCATGGAACAGCTCTGTGTTTGTCATCATGTGATTGATTAACAGTCATTACTGACTGCATCTCAATTCCATAGGATCCATTTGAGGGACCACACACTTTTTTCTTTTTCTTTTTTTTTCTTTTTTGGCCCCTTTGCTCCTTTTGTGCCAACTGTCCCTGTGCACACATACACATTAGTAGATGTTCTTTTCTTTTCCATTAATCTCCCCAAAGATAGTCTAGAAATCCAAAAGAGCACTGCTGTCAGAAGAGCCGAGTGATTCACACTTGACTGTGATGTTTAAAGTTTAGCTTGGCAAATGCATACTGTAACTGCTATGGTAAAACATTCAGTGCAGATGAAATGGGATGTCTTCCTTTCCCCTTATCATCATGCCTAAATATCCTTTTTCTGCTAAACAGTTGAGCTGTTAAGTTCTATGCTAGGACACGTACACACTTTGGAAAGGTAATTTGAAAGCGAGTTGAGCCATGACAAATAGGGACAGCTGGCCTAATTGAATCATTTGATCTAAGACAGCTCAACTTGGTTATCCTCACTGCAGCCCACATTGATATTAGCGAGTGAATCATTAGCCATGAAATCATGTCGACTTTCCCGATGCAGCGTTCTTGACATGACAGGGAACGCAGTCTGCCTTTCATTACAGCACCAATGAGTTCTTCAGTCTGTCACGGAGAGAGAAAAAAAGAAGAAAAAAAGTGTCTTGAAAACTTTTTAGGCTCAGAAAGAGAAAGTAATTTGCTCCTACCCTCATCAGACAGCAGTTAAAAGATAGGCACAGCTTCAGTATCTGTTACCTGTTAGCAGGGTGGGAAGTCCCACACTAGCTGCTCCCCTTGGAAACTTCCTTTTGCTCCCTGACCAACGCTTCTGCAAATGAGAGAGGCTGCCTTAGCCACCCTAACATCACTTTGCAACCATTATGCTTTGACACTCTTTTTGTGGTACAGAAAATTCATAGTGGCCATTTCCTATGTCATAACACATTTATACATTAACTAATAGTGGGCCAGAGTTGTACCTTGCATTTTTGTATCATCTTTGGCATTTGGATTGCCATTTCTGGCTTTTCTAAACGCTAACTGAACTGCTCTTAATCTAGCTCAAATTCCATCCATCCTAGCACAAAAATAATCAGCAGTTATTTTCCAAACATCTCCAAGGTATTTAGGAAGAGATTTCACTCTTTAAAGTACTTCCTTTGATTTGAAACTAATGGTCTAATCCAGCTGCTATTGAATTGAATGGAAATTTTCAGTGGGAACAGAGCCAAAGCCAGATCCTAGCTCCTTTAACAGTCATAGGTGGACAAAATTACAGAATGATGCAGGTCAGATTACTGGTGGCAGGACTAGACAAGTATAATTTGGGCAAAACTATGAAGCCTGAGGAAATTTGGATAATATCCAGTTAAGAAAAATTGTCAGAAGCAGGTTTTGGTGCTTTTAGGACTTTTTTTTAACAAGTCAGAGACACGCCAGCATTGGATGGGTCCAAGATTCTGACCTTGTAAAAGAAACCTACCATGTCTTATCTTGACAATGATAATCTAAAGAGTATCTCTGTAACCTATGAGAGAGAGCAGAAACAGAAGCACGTAAATCAAGCCAAACAGTCTTCAAGAGAAAGCTAAACAAATTGAAAGCCTGACAAGATACTAGGAAGTCTTGTGGCCCCCAAATCTTCTTTTCTTTGTGGGTCTTGTTTCATAGGGACATTTCTTACACTTAATATATGAAAGCTAAGTTTTGTTTAAAATTCTGTTACCTTGTAACTAGTAGCAATCAGTATGGGAAGCAGTATCTTTCCACCCCAATTGTGGAGTTAAGAGTCTATGTCACAAAGATTGGGAAATGACCATTGTTTACCAGAAGGGGAGAACCTTTCAGCTTGTCTTGTCGAGATCTGGCAACGTAGCAGAAGCAAATGTGCAGGAGACAGTTAAAAGTGCAACTAGATGTATGGAATGGTCACAGGATTTTTCAAAGTGATAAAACTGTGAGAAATTTTTAAGTCATTAATGCCAGTGCTTTTCTCAACTTTTTTCATGAGAATACCCTGTATCAGGCTGGCTTACTTGTGCTGTGGGTAGGATTTCTGTTCAGCACAAATCACTGGTAGAGTACCCAATGCTTAAGAAATTCATCTGCCTGAGTTAGTGTCCAATCTGCTTTGATATAATGGAGTCCTTAATTGAGTGGTTTTGTGTGAATAACTATCATAGAGAAGGCAGTTATTTGTCTATTCCAGTGATTAGACTAATTATGTGAGATATGGGAAACCTGCGTTCAGTCCTCCCCTGTGCCTAATAAACCATGTTTACACTTCAAATACTGCTAGTAGACCCCACAGTAGTGGAAGCCTTTTCAGGGTTGGATCTGAAGTTGCAAGACCTGCTGCACTGGCACAGCATTGGAGGTGGTGATTGCACTGGACAAACATGGAGGCAGCTGTGTCCACACGAGGACACTCAAGCTCAGGCATCTTCAATCTACATCCAACTTAATGTGTAGAAGTAAAATTAGCTGTATCAAAGCTGCTCCCTAGAGCTGTGTGGCTAACCTCACCTTAAAAGCCTTCAGAGATGGACTCACTTTGTTTCCCATACATTAGCTATCCCATTTCTATCCACCCTTCTCATTAGAAAGATTTATTTTCCCTGCAGCATGAATCTCAGTGTAACACCTTCTTCAGATTGCGGTTATATTTCCTCCTGATCTTTCAAATTAAGACAAAGACACCCTTTATTTTCCTAGCTTTTGGCTTAAACAGGACTGAGAAAGGGCTTATAACCATAAGCTAAGTAATTTTAAGGTTAGTTGTTCTGAGTAAAAAAAAAAAAAGAAAAATCCATAGGTCAACAGAAAACAAAAACAAAAACAAAAAACCCTTTGTTTAGCAGCTTAACTTTTCACCTTCTGCAAACCAGATGAGATATGCTCACCAATTTTCTGCCATGGCTCATGTTCTCTATCAACTGGTGAGCTGATGTGGACTAAAGGATTTGTTGCCAATTGTTTAGGGTGCTAGTTTGTCTACGACGAGGAAGACACAATGATTCTATGTAGGTCAGCCCAAATGTGTGTCAATGAAACTTTCATTACATTATTGTCTTGTATTCTGTAGATGTTACACATGTCACAGAAAAGCTAGTTCAGAAAGACCTTTATTAGTTCTGAAGTTTTTCATTAGCAGTGTATACATGCATGTCTGTTAAATATGTCAGATTCTCACATTTCTTAGGGAAAGGAAAACATATATATTTCAGAAATTTCTAGAATGGTCTAAGATGCCTTCTTTAGAATGTCAGGAAAATGACAGTCACTCTCCTGAGCTCTCCCAGAGCAACTTATGCACAAGCCTTTTAAGCCTGGAAAGTAGATTTCCTTCCTTTCTGCAATACATAGCAAGACCATTTTTTGCACTGCCCTGTTCACAGGGTTGGAGGTTTTAAATAGGTTAAAAAAAATACTAATGATTCTTTCCTGTCCTAAGCTATACAGCCAACTGCAAGAATAAAACAATTATCTGAAAATTCTTTCAAATTGACTGCTGAAGGAACTGGAATTTGGGTTAACAAATGATTATAATAGTATGCATGAAAGCTTTTATAAGTGTATGAACAAATGCCTTTGTAACATGTACCTTTGCAACATGTATCTTCCCATAGTTAGCAACTCCAAGCATTCAAGACCCAGTCATAAGAGTGGTTAAAAATTAATATATTTTATGTATATTCATTCATACATTTGACTGCATTAAGGAAAGATGTTGACATTTCAGGTTAAATGAGTTGCTTGTCATTGAACTATTTGCAAGTGTAGCTTTTGGAGTGCAACTCCATCCTTCCAGCTCAGCCAACTACGATCCTGTTGATTTTTCACCTGTATGGAAGTAGAAAATACAGAGTGATAGAGTAGGCTATTTGCTTCATGTATACAATTTACAACATTCCTGGTTTCATATTTCCAGTGCTTGATAATGTTTGATTGCCTCTTTCCACAAAAGGACTTGAAGAATAACAGGCACCAATCTTCTACACCTTTCTCCCTTCTATTCTACCAACTTTCTAATTTATTTTAAAAAGTCAGATAATGAATTTTCTCAGCAATCATCACTTTCACAGTGTTTTCTCAAAGATATACATAGCTTCACTGTCTTCAGGCTAACTATCAGCCACATAGTACTCAGTGAATTCCAAGAGTCTTCTTTAAAAGCATAACACTTCAAAGTTACAGGGATAATACTTGCCACGGTTTCTTCATCTGTCCAATTTCCTCTAAACTAAAGATGCAAGGTTTATTTAGTGCATGGGAACAGTGAATGTTTGCTGTCTTGCAAGACTCTGATTTAGTAGCTTGTTTCAGCCTGAAACACAGTAATACAACGCTTTTATTCACTGATGAATTTGAGCAGTACAGCGTTAATCACTCTCTCTACCTTATGTCACCTGAATAATCAACAATCCCCAATGATACATGTTTGTAGATCCTGTAGAGTGCCATTTATCACTGATGCAGAGCCTATTTGTTCTTGACATGTCTTATTCGTGCAGAATAAGCACAGAATTTACTGCATAAATAATACTACATTGGTATTATTTATACCCAAATACAAAGGAACCTTGCAGAGATTTTAATCTATTCAGAACCACATAGGTCTAAAAGAGGTAGAAAATGTGGGAAATTGAAACTTCAGTAGTAATTGTAAAAAATGTATTTAATTTATTTATAACTTTCAAGAGCAAAATTGTATGTACTGGTTAACTATTTAGAATGGGTCCTGCTTCTTGTGCAGTTCATCACACTTCAGATTTTGACTATTTTGATTGCAGTTCAGAGGATTCTCTGAAACAGTCAGCTCCAGCTTTTACAGTGGGTATTTTTTGCAACATCCTTGGTGCACCTTTGCCTGAGTGGATGAAGACATTTTCACTCCCTTAACAGTTTTCCTGTCCCTTAATTCTTTCCCCTTAGTGCTGGGCAAGTAACACAGGTGCCTATGGCAAGTTGGCAGCTGATGGGAGAATGATGTCACTGCTCACCTCTCACCCTCCTCTGTCACAGAACATGGCAGTTGCAGGGTCTCACATCTCCTCTGGATGCCATGTTGCTTGATCTGCAACAAGCATTAGGTTCTGGTCAGCAAACTGGTAGAAGCAGTGGAATTCTAACTCCAAGCACCTTTCTCCTAGGAATTTAAGATTGTGTTCAGGAAGAAAAAATCCAAGAGATAACAGCACCTGTCTGAATGTTGAAAAGAGATAAGAGAGAACTGTGAAGTCTTGGCAAAGTGGCATAGATCAGGTAAATTTAGCTACAGCCAGTTTTAGGTGTGAGACTGAAATCAACCTTTCTGGTAACAGGGAATATTTAATTCTAGAAAGGGTGACCCACTAGGCACGAAATGGCAAAAGATGGAAAAATATTGAAATAACACATTTGCATCACCAAAACATTCCTAAACAGTGTGACTCAGTCACTGCTGTGCATGAGACACAAATTAGACATCTGGTAATCTCAGAGATGCTCTAGTTGCCGTAATTCTCACGTTTCTATATGTCACATATTTTCCAAGATGAAAGCCTGCTCAGATTCTCAATCTTGCTATGTCAGAATTATGCTTGGAAACCTAAGAAACTTAGTTGCAGTTACTGAAAATGCAGAATGACAGAAACATAAGCAGCCTGTAAAAGAATTACATTTCATAGTTTGACTAGAAAAGTCCTTCAAATGGTCTTGAAGAAATCTTTCTTCAGTCACTGCAGTGTAGACTGAGACAAAGTAGTTCATTCTGTCACAGATAAACAACTTTATTTAGAAATTTGAGGGCTATTAAACAAGGTGAATTTCCCAGGTGAATCAGCACAAATTTATTAATCCAGGTGTTACTGTAATTGTGATTCATTGGGGAGAAGAACAGTGTTCAATGGTCCTCAAACTTACACTAGTGCTGTGCTGCAAGAAGACAACCAGGAGATATTGGCTGCCTTAAAAATCTATATATTTCATTATATTCTGCCATTTTTGTTCTTGACTGTGTTAGGAATTCAGTTTTTATTTTTTAATTTGTAAATATAATGTTCATAATAAGGTCTGCTCCTCATCTCTTGTATCTGCAGCTCTATTCATATCATTCTCCAATATTCAGAATACACAATATTCAGGAGGAAAATTAGCACCCGATCGATAAACAGGGGTGGCATGAATCTCAGTCAGTGACTGAAGATGTGGGTATGTACGTAACAAGTATGTAGCATAAATATGTACCTAATTTAAATTAGTAGACATGTACGTAAATTAAACCCTTCACAAACGAATCCCACTCCATTTGGAAAAAAAAAGAAAGAAAATCATGTTCATGCTTTCTAGTGGAAGTCTGTTAAAGAAACAAAACAACAAATAACATTTCATTAGGTATCTTGCCAACTATATCTTCCTTATCAAGATTTTGATTATTGTAATCATTTCCTTCACTTTTTTAACAGCCTTTTTCCCCTATGCTTCTCTGCTGTGCCAGAGATGGATCAAGATGTCTCTTCATGTCCAATGAACAAAATGACCAAAATGGTGTTGTTCTTAAATATTGTGCCAGATAAGAAAACAGAAAAACACTTTTTGTTGCAGCTTTCTTTGAACTTTCTAAAGAATTTTACAAGACTGCAACAGACCATGGAGTAAGTCTTAAGTTCATAGCATATTGAATTTCTTCTGAAAGAAAAACTCGAATCAAAAACTTCTTTATACAAAGTTAATTAGAATGAACTCTCATTCACTCATATTTAGTTCCCATCCCAGGGAAAAAGAAAATCAATGCAAAAAAAATCAGGCATTTTTGTCATTTTTTTAAGCATGAATATTAGAAATTAAAGAAACAGCTCCTATTGTTCCTTGTCAATTTCCCAGTTTGTTCTGGGCAATATGCAATAAAAAATACTCAGTTTCATTTTCATCAGAAACAAGAGGCTACACTTGGTCTCTACTCACATAGTCCTTTTACCAGTCACATAGTCCATTCCTTTAAAAAGTTAGTTTAACAGCAATTTGTGTCACTACCAAAGATTAATACAAGATCAAGACTGGAATGAAGAAAATATTTTTCCATTTGTCTTAAAGACAATAGGAAATGGGAGGGAATCAATGCCTGCATCCCAGCTAAGGTGAAAAGTTTGATAACGCAGTGATTGTTATCACTAATCACAGAATCATAGAAGATCTCAAGTTGGAGGGGACACACAAAAATTATTTGTTCCAACTCCTGCCTTACTATAGCACACAATTTTTATTTTTTGCTATGTTACGTTAAGATAAAAATATTTTCATTTCCTAATTAAACTTACTATCACTGCAGATCCTGAATAGCAATAGCTCTATTCAAATCTTAGCCAAACTAGGCTTAATATCCTAAAACTTGAAAGCTTCATTAAATACTAGATTAATTTAATGTGTACAGGTTTTCTTCAGATTAATTTCAGACTAATATGCATATAATCATTTGTGCAGCTCAAGCAGCATCTTTCCTTTCTGTCAGTTCCATCATCTGATGGACGATGGAAAGAGGAAAATGTATAAAGAAGATGTACAGTGGTAAATAAGTTGAAGAAGATTTAATTACAAACTATTATTACATATTTTGTCCTGGCAAGCATGAAAAGGTAAAAGAGTAACATAAATTTTCTTATGATTAGAGTGATAGAAGATACTGAAATATCCTAGATAAATAAAGTGGGCAGTTTGAAATGACAGAGCAAGGTACATGACTATAATTAATGCTACTGCACTCACTGCTGAAGTTTAGAAATGCTTTGACAAAGTAGTATGCTTTATGCGCTTCAGAGGAATTGAATACTTCTTCCAGAACATTTAAAAGTACATCAGGAATTTCAGACAGTGGATTTATGTGTGTTTAAGGGAAATCATCACAGACAAGTCTGGGAATTCTGAACAGTAGAGAAAATTGTTAACATTTGCAAAGCAGTAACTGAAAGAAAACAGAAAACTATTCTTGTTGTTCCCAGCACAATCATTTATTTATTAGGGACATGCCATTTATGTCTGGAACTTTTTCATATGTTTCCAATAGCATATATCTACAGGGAGAAATTAGAATGAAGCAATTTAGGGATGAATATAAAATATAGGAACATTCAGATCCAGAATTGTATTAATTATTTATTTGAGACCAATGTACCATTGTGCCATGTTTTGGATTTGCGTTGGTAGCAATAAAAACACAAATTCAACTATTGGGAGGTTATCCACAAGCTGCATTGCAAGCAGCATTCCATGTTCAGAGCATCATAGAATGCTGTGAGGTGGACTATCCCATCTAATCCCCTGATGTGGTCGGGGACATCTTTCAGATCAGGTTGACCAAAGTCCTATTCAGTTCAACTTTGAGCACTTCCAGTGATGAAGTCCCCACAGCCTTTCTGGACAGTATGTTTTCTGTGTTCCACTTACTTTCATTGGGAATAATTTCTTTGTTATAGTTGACCTAAATTCACTTTTGTTCATTTTAACACTATTGTCCCCTGTCCTGTCACACACAGTTCATACTATACATACAGTACATTCAATTACATTTCCCAAGGTCCTTAACAGCTGATCTTCCACAACTTAATAAGCATTTCACAATACCATAGGTAGATGTACTGATTTCTGACATACATCACAAAAGACAACTGAAGTGGATCAGAACTACACGAGTATTGCTAGTCTGTGTCCATTGGAGACAACAAGGATGGACACTGCTCTTCCCCGAGCCTTCAGCACAGCCCCTGGGCAAGATGGTGACCACACATGTTTAGACATCAGCCCTCAGTTCTCCAAAATGCACCACCCCAGGGCATTAAGACAGCAGCAATGGAGGCTGGAAACTCAGTCTACTGCTTCCATGTCAGAATACTTCAAGTATGGTTGCTAGGGCACAGGAAGGATCTAGTCATCAAGAGGAAGCAGAAAATATGGTTTATTCTCTAAGAGTAAAAGCCAGCCAGGTGTGACAGGATCAATGGTTTGAACAACTCCAGATAAAGAAAAAAACATTTGGATTAGGAAATATAAAAAATTAAATTACTAGAGTGGGGCAATAACTACTACAAAATGAACTGTTAAAACTGGCAATTCATGATAAATCATTTTTATCATCATACCCTAAGCACTATCTCACCAGAGCTCAGAAAAAATGTTGTCAATCTGAGTAATAATAAAACAAACATGGAAATCATACCACAATATTGACAAAATGTAAGACAATCAACAAACTATTAGAGTGAGCCTGTTGACTCAGGCAAATGGAATACAGTAGAGCAGCTGTTAGTTTTATCCTGCCCATAAAGGAAAACCTTTGTGACTCACTTAGGGCTTTATGAATTAGCAGTTTATTTTTCCCCTTGCTGATATAAATTGATCTTCAGCCCTGTTTTGTATGTTCACTTCGCACCTATCTTGACTGCCTTCCATTGCACATGCTATTAATCACTTGCTATCTTTGACAGAAAAAAAAATAAGAAATTCTCTAATCTATTTTCAAAATTGTTAACAGTGGGTTAAATGATTTAGCTTCCATCAATGTGAAGAAACAAGCATAAGAGCTTTTGGGAGCCTTTTCGGATTCCTCATGAAAATGTAAAGAGCCCTAATGGGAGCACAAATGAGATCTTGTTGACTGATGCCAGAAAATATTCTTTGGGCTTTTAGAAAGGAAGTATGATAATATGCCTAACTGAGGGCAAACTGTAGACCAAAGAGTCAATTCTAGATCATTGCAAGGATCTCAGTCCTTATCTTTCCCTGTTGAAGAACTTGAAATAATAGAGACATGGTAGAGCAAAACAGATGCTTAAGGGCATTATCAAAGCACTGCAGGCTTTCTAGATCTTGTCAGCAGTGAGTCACAGCACAATGCAGACATTTATTTCCCTGAGGACCTGCACTTTCTAGAAAAAAAAAAAAAAGGGGGGGATTTTTTTTAATCATTAGTTTTACTACTGAAATGACATTTAATACTCTGTGTGCAAAAACACTCCATCTATCATATACTGTACTGCAGAATGTATCTAAATTGTTCCAACATAATAATTATAAAAAAAAAACTCTTCAAGGCTGTGAAGTAAAACTAAAAGAATACATTTACATAAGCCTGACTGAATTCTTTTTAGTGGTAACTTAGTGAAGATCAAGGCTGGGAAAAAGCGAAGACCTAACCCTTTCTTTTAAATCCACTGCTCTGAGATGTGGTTTGAAAACTCTCATGGGAAGTAAGAAACTGAATTTAATGTTTCAAAAATTAAATTTTCAGGTTAGAGGCAAATAATAGTAATAATAAAAGCCATAAAGCATCAGCATTTGTAAGAGTAGAAAATTCTGCTGATATGGGTGGGACCAAAGATATCCTGAAAATGAAAACCAAACCAAAAAGCTCAAACTCAAACATGTAACAAAAGTAAAAAGAAAAATACTTTTGTAAATACATTTTTCTTATTCCAAATGACAATTGTAAATGTTATTTGTTCATAGAAAGGACGAAGTTACTTGTGTTAGCTAACATACAAAACTACTGTAAAACTTAGATGAGAATCATCATCAGGAAGGAGCAGCCAGCAGAGCTATGATGTTGTTCCATATGTTCCAGCCCCATATGTATTTCACAATAGGGAAAATAGGCATGTGCACTTACTGTCATGGAGCAGAGCCCACCATGACAAGCAGTAGCACAAAGACAGCCTTTAACAGAGGAAAGGAACAGCTGTGCTGGGGTTAACTCCCAACATGTTAGAACAGTTTACATACCTACTCCTACAGGAGTGGTGGCCTCAAACAGACATATAAATGCCAGTTTTCAGTTGCCCTGATCCTGGCTTTCTACAGCACTGGATGAAGGCAGTAGGGAGGTAGCTCACTGATGATCTGGGGCACTGGAGAGCCAAGGAGGGACACCACCATGTTGGCCACTGCCACCACCACCACCCAGGCCGGGTGGCCAAGCAGCACGTCACCACCGGACGGTGTGGAGCAGACAGCTCGCAGTTGCTAAGAGACGGCACATGCCAACATGGCTTGAACAAAAGCCAGCCAAAACCGCGGGGCTGCAAGAGAGAAAGGCTCACACCCAGAATGCCAACTTCTGGTGTCTTTTCTTCGTCTCCTGTCAACTCCACAGCATTGTAGGAGTCATTTTGATCAGGGCAGCCCTCAAATGAATCACAACAACTTTGCCAGTTCTCCCTGGTCTCGATTCATAGCATTTACTGATAATGGCAACATGTTAATTATAAGATGTGCTCATGAATTGTGAATTCAGCAGCAAGGAACACATTGTGGCACAAAATGTTCTGCTCGCACCAATGTGTGCCCACCCACCTATTTTTTTTCCCATTCGAATTGCATTTCACTTGTCTCTCAATATTACCGCTTCTTCCCTGGGTTTGGCAAAGGCCTCTCTAGGAAAGGAGTCAGAACTAGCTGAATGTTAAAATGGATCCTGGAGGTAAACACCCTGGCCTGGCTCACCAAGAGTAAGAACTGGTCAAATGGTAAAATGGGTCCTAGAAATAAATGCATTGGTCTACCTCAGTACAAGCTCCCTGGTGTTGGAGACAGAGAAGTCTGAAAACCTTTTTGAACCTCCAGTCTTCCTTGGTATTTAGTCTTTAGGCTGATATCCAAGGATAAACCAGAGACATTTTTTTTTCAAAAGTTTCAGGCATACCCACGAAGAGGAGTAATAATAGTTGCCCCCTCCTTTCAGCCAATACATTCACATAATCCATAAGTAGTCACAGAACAAGAATAACATTCTTTCACAAAGGAGGCTCCAACCACTCCAATAGAGATTTTAGCCAAATTTATTTCTGACCTTTAAACTATAAGTCAGAATTATGCCCTGGATGGGAAGACAGAAGAGCCTTCCTTCATCCCATACAAACTTGTGAGCAGTGAAGTTATGTTTCAGAGGGCTCATACAAGGTTCATGAAAAGCAGGATTTAAAAGCAGCGTAAAAACAGCATTTAACGTGCTGCACAGAACAGATTTCTATCAAACAATTGCTGTTTCTAAGCAGAACTTCCTAGCAGTGTTGCCTCTACGATAACAGTCATACAGACTCCAGCATGCAGAGGCACAGGTACATCTTTAGCAGCTAGCAAACAGGGAGGAAAATAGGGTTCTTCTCCTGCTTGAATTCTGTTTTAAAAAAAAAAAGATAAATTTCACATCTTCTCACATTCCACAGAATATTAGAAGGAGCATTTTCCTCACATGCATAGATTCCTGGAGGTACAAAGTTTTCTACAATCAGAAGTCGGATGTGGGTTGTGCTCTGAACTTTGACCTGCACATGTTAGCAGGGTACTGAATTTCTTGCTTTCAACTTCTATCAGATTTCCTCTAAACAGTATGCAGTCACTCCAGAAGAATACAGCTGAGATAGTTTATGGAGTGCTCATCTTCAGTTACATTAGTCTGCCTTTCAATAACAAGCAGGCAAAACTTCTTAACATTCAGCTTCTACTACCAGAATTAAAAAAGAAAAAAAAGAAAAAAGAAAAAAGAAAAAAAAAAGAGAAAAAAAGAATGTTACATATACTGCAAAAAACTGATTTTGAAGACAAATCAGAAAAAAAGAATAAAGAAAAAAAATGTGTTCTAAAATTATTTTCAACTACTGAATGCATAGTTCAGTGATGCTCAAAATAGTGTCCTTGGGATTTTTCCTCTTCGTTATTTATTTTACTGTTATTTTCACTTTCTCCTAAGATGTTCTGTGCCAAATATAGCCGACAAAATTTAACAGATGAAGTCTTAAATTTGTAACAATAGAAATTTCATTAATAAATTCATATATATACATAATCACTCATTATCAGTATCAGACTACCCCAAATAATGCTTCCTAGGAAGCTACTCTTTCACACGCATTCTTTATATATTTCAGATTTTTTAAAAGCCTGTAAGATAGAAGAAGCAAGAGCATTTTTGCTCAGTTAATAAAGTACCTCTGTATGGTTGCATACCACCTGATAAAATCAAAGCTTAAGAATATAAAATAAATGTTCAGGCTTGCAATCCTTTTTCACAGTTCCACTGACATAAATGAAATGTTAAGTATATACATACAGTGCAACAAGATGACTGAATGAACTGTTCAAGTCCTTGCCCATGGAAACATGTTTTTTTCCAATTTAGTACAGCCATAATCCTTAATGCAACCTTGATTTAGCAGCTTCTCCTAATAGGGAGAGTTACAGATGAAACGACAGCACAATAAGGATGTAGTGGCAGCCCTGTTTCTGAGTTCACTGTTTTTTGTCAGTTTTTGTTACAATACCAAAATTATTTAATAGTGAGGGTATTTTTTTCTGTGAAACAGACAAGCTATTGACACTGTGTGACATGGGTGACTGGGGGAGATCGTGCATGTCACAATATATTTGCCGTTTGACTGTTCCACCTATGGATAGATTGTTTTTAAAAGGCTCAGTTTGTGCCACGTTTCTGCGGGCCATTTCTTTGAGTTTATGAAGCAACTAATGTTTTTTGTTTTGTTTTAACACAGCTTTTAAGAGCTTGTCAGAGAAAGACTGATGAGGGGTTAAGAATTTCTTTTTGAAGTTGTACAGAATTACCAACTAATGAGTTGATTTCTTTGATGGGTCTTTTATAGTTGGCTGCAGCTGGACAAGAATCAACCACAAAGGGATCTTGATTTTGTTCATCATTAATTCCACCTCAACAGATGAAGTCTGGCAATCACCATCACCTTCATAGTTTGCCTTTGTATTATGTGAAGCTCACATACTCAATTAACAATCTGATTAGTGAGTTCCTGCATTCTTCAAGTAGCTTTCTTCATTACTGCCAACATACCAGGTCCTTCAAGAAGGATTATAAAATAATAATGCTTTTTGGCAACGCCATGATTTATAATGATAGCATTTAAGATATTGAATGTATAAAGGTCAGCAGAGAGAGTTAATGAACTTCAGAAGTATATTAAGAACCACAAAGATATTGAGAGAGTTATTTCATTAAAAACAAAATAAATATATATTTTTTCATTTGAATGGAAGCTGTAATTAGTGACTTTTAGTTTTGCCATTTCTGCTCAAGTTGTGAAATTTTTACGGAATTAAAATGAAGCAAGAAACCTCTGGTTCTACAAAATACCTGGATGTTCCAGGTTCTGGTGCAAGTTTATATCCTGCACTGAAGTGAAAGTTTAACTGATAGCTGCTCCAAAATAAGTGGATGCCACTGCCTTCTTTGTCCCTTTTCTCCCACCTGAAGTCTGCAACATGGGATCAGGAAAATCAGACCAAATGGAAATCACTCAGTAGCGGCTGAACTTGGTACACTTCAGATTTTTGCTTCAGATTTAATTGATATTTAAACAAGTATAAATAGCAGAATATAATATAGGTTTTGTTTGGTGATTAGAAATTATGCTAGACTGGTGCCTAAGGGAGGTACACTTGGTTTTAGTCAGATTTTATATACGTAAAAAGATGCTGTTCCATTCTATAACTAGCTGCCTTTTTTCCCAGATATAAAGGGAAGAAAATTTGCACTAGAAGATGATTACAACATTTTTTAAAGTTATCTGCTACAAACAACACAAGGCAAAAGGAAAGAAAAATGTGCAGGTGTGAAATCCACTGCATTTACAACATTATTTTAAATTCAATTTAATTCATGCTTGTTTGTTTGTTTTCTATACCATATCTAACCAGACAGACTGAGACACTATTTTATTTCAGATTCTCTGAAAGGGAAAAGTATGTATCTGCTTAACTAAATGTTCAGAACCTTGAATTTGTTAAATCACTCCTATAAAATAGCATCAAACAGTGAAACTTTTCTCTACTCGCTCTCTGACATCAAGTCACATTCAGCTGCATTACTGAAGTTACAACCCCACAATACACTGAGAGAGACCCTTACCGCCCTCGCGTCTGAAAGCTTAAATTCACAGAACTTTAAATTCACATAATAAAAGTGGTCTGTCTCTTCCTTAATAAGTGTCCTGTGGAATAGGCCACCGATAGATGACAGTAGACTGGACCCTGCTTGCTTCAGATGATGTCGTATTCCTTAGAGAAAAATGAAATGACAGGTAATACAAAGGTGAAAAGAAATCACAGTTTTTCAAGGAAATGCTATCACTTTTATTACTGCCTCTAAAGGTTTATATAATGCTTTGCACTTGAATAGCACTCTCTACTCGATGATTCCAAAATACTTCATGGTAGTGTATTTCACTCTGTGACAGCGAAATGAAATAGGCAAATAACACCATCTCCTTTATATAAATTGGTCAGACAGTCTGAGAAAGTTAAGAACCTAATTCAAAGCCCATTAAGGCAAATGAAAAGACTCCCAGCAGACTTTTGGTCAGTTACTACTGAGACAACTCAGGTCATACAAAAAATCTACGACAGAGTAGAACTCCAGTGTCCTTATTCCGATTCATGTGCCCTAGGTAGACTCATCCACCTTCCATATAAAAAAGATTCTTCAAAGGGCACATTTGTGCTTGTCATCTTCATAGCAGAGTGCCAAGCCTGTAATGTGATATTAAACCAATTTAAGGAACAGCTACACAGCAGAAAGTCCCAGGTGGGCTCAGGGAGATCTTGCAATGAACTGCTATCAGTTCCGGGAAATTAAGGCTGTATTTCAGTCTAAAGTGACCCAAGTGTGTGTTGGTACGTTTTTTTAAGTACAGGAAATCTTCACCAACTGAAGCATGGAAAAATCAGGAGGAATAACAGGAGGAGTAATATTCTGATGGGAGGATAAAGAAGACATAGTCAGACATTTCTGAAAGATAACAAATGACATGGTAAGAGGTACTGAACACAAATCAAAATACAGTAAATTCTATTTAAACCAAAGAAGAAACCTCTTTGCTGTAAGGATGATCTAACAAAACAGAAGATAAAGAGGCCGTAGAGTCTCAATCCCCAGAGGTCTTCAGAACCTGGTGGGCATGGCTCTGGAAAGCCTGCTCTGGCTGACCATGCACGAGCAGGGAGGTTGATTCATATATTTGACTTATTTTATGCTCAAAGGGTTAAATAGTAGCTAAGAGAGAATAAACTCTCCTGGGTTGCTTGGGATTTAAGCACACACTACAGGAGCAAAAAGCCTTGTAGTCAGTTTACAACCACAAGAAGTTGTAAATATGCTTCCCCTGCTCACCTGTGAGCTCCCCATCTACCTCCTGATGCTGCCCCAGGTCTCCCCCCCACCCCTGACACTGCAGTGAGTGCTGGGTGTGGAAGTATTGAAGTGTTGTACCTGTAGATGCTGCAGTTCAGAGATTCACCACATCCCCACTGACAATTCAGCTATGCTGAAATAAGTCCTTATTCAACCATTTTTCATAACATCTAAAATGGACAGCTAATTTTCAAATAGTCATTTAAAAGACAGACTAACCAAATTGGGAAAACAACTTTACAGTTAATTTGCCTTTAACTGGAAAGATTTATTCTGCACACTAAGATGTGTATCTGACTAAAGCAAACACTTGGATAAAGCACCCAACTCTTTGTTGTCTCTTGGCTGAAACCAAAATCAAGAACTTCTGGGTAACACAGCAGGGCTTGAAATATTTGATGACTACAGGGGGCAGCTTAAGGGATAACAGGTTGGGATTCCATGCCGGGTGGGTCTGTGTCTCTCTCATGGACCTTAGTTCATTTTCTTAAATGTATCCCTACACTTCCCTTCCTGTATTAAACATATTCATGAAGCATAAGCAGAACTCTGCTTATATGCAAGATTTGCCCCAAAAGTAATTCTTTCTATTTTATTATGTTGGTCCATAACTTCAGAGGAAGATGTTGGTGGTACAGCAGTAGAGGTTGACTTTTCTCACCAGTATCTCATTATATGTTGTTCCCATGTGACAAGTGGCAACAGAGAGGCAGTCTGACAAAATGGTGTCTGACATGGAAGTGCATATGAAATGAACGTATATAACTGAATCCCTCTGTGCAGAAAAAATGGTACCCACTGACATTAGTTGATGCACACTGAACGTTTATGGAGAAGAAACAGTGCATGTGAGCACAGTGAGACAGTGGGTAGTGTGTTTCAACAGTGGCAACAGTGGATCTCCTCCACTGGTGCAGATTTTTATGAGCATGGCATGCAGGCTCTCATTCATTGGTGGTGAAAATACCAAGCTAATGGTGATGACTATATGAAAAATAGTGTTCTGTAGCTGAGAATTTGCTCTATCAGTGCTTTTTGTATCTGTTGCAGTTTCATGGAAATAAACAGGAGGCATTACTTTCAGAGCGACCTACATAGCTTGACAGAAGAGGTTTCCATCTGAGAATGAGGTTATCCAACATAATACCTCAAAAACTTAAATGCTGCATTTTATTTATTGAGGACTTATGATGCCTAAATATGTAAAGAATAAATTCTGCAAAACAGAACCAACCTTCCTGACACTGTATCTCTTCACCTATCAGGGATATTCTTAAGAAGTAATTTTACTAAACATTTAAGAGTTGATGTGTGTATGTTTATTTAAAGCTAACTAAAGCTACACCACAAAAGCCAACATTTTGAAAGTCATGTCCCCACCCCTAATGTGCATTTCAGTCACCACAATCCCACGTTGAGTGCAAAAGGTAGAGTTAAGCAACACATTTCCCTGAAATGGCAATGAAGTGCAGCCAAAATAGAGATAATTATTTTAATTAATGGTAATGATTTTAACGGTTGAACATTTTAACTAATTAATTGTGATTGATTGCTTGTTACTAATCAGGAATGTGATTCAAAGTTATAATTGAAAACCTTAGAGCAATGGGCACTAAAATATGATATACTTCTGCAGAGAGAACAGGCATTTATTTTTGATATGAAACACTTCAAACTAAAATTCATTTTGACATTTAAGATAGCCAGAAAATAACATACATCTCTTTCACAGGAGACTTTTTATGCACAGGCACAGGAATCATAAAATACCCAGACACCAACTTGAACAAAACCGGGGTGCTCTTCCTGGTCTTGTTTGAAATCTGCTTACTCCTTCTGTGCTACATTAACTGTCAACAAGGCATCACACTGTCATACTTCTGTACATGAGGGAGAAGCTAACTGCACAATATTTATGCAGGATATGAACTTGCTGAAGGAGCTTTATATACCCAAAGCTGTTCTAAGAATCTCAGAGTGGTATTTGTTGAATTCAATTGCTCCACGATCTTTTTCCAGGGATGCACTCAGTCACCAATGCTGTACTCCTGCAAGCCTGAGTTGAGGAGCAAGTTGACAGACCAGGATAATTCCCACCCCATGAGTCCCTTCTTACCACCTGCATGACAGCAGTGGTCCTGGAGCCTCAGACAGCACAATGTGGGGATACCATTCCCTGGAGCATGCAGGGTTGCATCCCTGGGTAGCAGGCACCGTGGCTCACCCACCCACCAGCAGCTTGGACATTGGTCAGCTGCAGGATTTACCAGCCACACCTGACTGCCTCTTTGCTGCTAACCAGAAGGTGGGCTGCTCCCTCAGCAGCTGCTGGACCTCTGCAAGCAGCAGTGGAATGCATCAAGGAAAACCAGACGCTTTGCCAGGCTTCTCCCAAACACCAGGGGTGGCTCAGCAGCTGCTGCATGGCTGAGCCATCTGTCCCACAGGCTGGGCAGCACCAGGGGATGGCTGTTGGAGGGCTAAGAGGCATCCAACTATGTCCCTAGACTGCAAGGAAAGGAAATGAATTGCCGCCAGGAATCATTGGGCCAGTTTGGCTGTATCCTTTAATCAAGGTAAAAACAAGCTACCTCTGGAAAAATAATCCTTCCTTCTACACTTATTCTGGCCCCATTTTCACTTAAGTTTTCCCAGCCTACTATCGTGTAAACATTCTATGGCTGAAGGCAATTCAGTGCAGCAAGCTGATACAGCAGATCACTTTGCTTTTGTGGGATAGGAGGACCAAAGCCTCTATCAATAGCATCCCATAGTGAATGGCTTAGGGAGAACAACTAAACACCAGTGTAGAAAGAGCATGAGAAGCAGCAGCTCCAGAAAGGAGCCACCCTCGGATGCGAGCAGGAAACACTGCAGAATGGAAAGGTCTGAAGAGGCCCCTTTAATTTAATCACATCCAAAGGACCAAAAAGTGAACATCACACTTGTGATTCAGGCTTAAGCAGTCATCATCAAGTCATCACCTTGAACACTGTCAAAACAATCCCAAAGTCCAAATGTGGTCAGGCCAATACTTAATTACAATAGTAACTACAGCTCAATTGCTCACATATGCAGTAGGAGCCCCATGTCCACTGTGCTGTGGTGCCTGCAGGACACTAAAACTCTCACCCCAGAACCAGGAGTGACAGCTCTGAAAATGATTAGTGAGTGCACCAGACATCCCTCATTTAACGATGACAGTGTGCACTGGAGAAACAGAGGCACAAACAAATCCATTCACCCTAATTTCTTAACATGAATGTACTACATCTACAAACTCAGCCCTCAAACTAGAGAGGGCTGTTTCCACTTCAAGATTTCACATTTACTCTCCGTGTTCAAATATTACACTGATCTTGAAACAAAGAATAAAGGGGAAAACTGATGAGGTTTGCTGATCTGAAGAAGGCTAGGATTTAGTCTCATGGCTGACTCCTCCTAGTTATGAGACTGACTCCTTCTAGCTTCCTCATGATCAGCAAACCTCATCAGTTTTCCTTTTTTTTTCCTCTTCCTGATAACTACCTCTCTTCACATCACAGATGGGAATCTGGCACACTTACTTGGCACACTTACTACCTTAATTTGTTGTTCTCTGGTATAAGTACAAATTCATCTCCCTAGCACTCCTATTTCAGGAGTGCATTGACAGAGTTTACCAGCAGACACCAAGACATAAGAGAGCACTTACAATTTGTCCTTCTGAAGGGATAACAGACATTACACCACACTACCCCGAAGCACAGCAACTGGCCTGGAGAGAGCACAGCACTGGGAACACAGCACTGAAGGGACTGTATCCTTAAGTTCAGTCTTTGTATGTCGAGCTATTTATCTGGGGAAACAAATTCTTAGTCGGTGATTGCATAAATACGCCCCAAAGCTGCAGCCCTATGTGTTCTGCTCCTTTGAAGGACTGCCGTATCATATTAGCAATCAGCAGAGAAAACTATGCCTAGAAACTTCTTTGAAAAGCTGCAGCACTTCAAGAAGGATCAGAAATAAATGTCATGAGGCAATACTCCCCCTTGTCCCTTCAGCATAATGGCTCAGGAGAGGGAGATTACAACAGGTTTTCATCATGAATATCTTGTGTTTGAGCAAGGAGCAATTTCCTGACAGCTTTGATTCCAAATTTCAACATTATGTCACTTGCTGAAGTATCAGACACATCATTAACCAGCTCTAGCAGGTTTTGTTATGATATGATGAGTCAATGTCTGCCTAGAAAATTTAACCCCTTCTTCTCTCACACATGTTTCAAACAATCTCTATCCTTGGAAGTCTGCCTTTCTGAACAACATTTCACCTGAATCACAGAATACCCATAGATCCTTCTGTATTTACACAGCACTGGACTTGCTAGTGCCTCGCTCTCCAGCATTTCCATGCAGTAGCTGTACACGTGATTTAAGGGGCATTCCAGATTTGGCTTTTAAATATTTCCCCCCTTTTCTGGCAGCTGAGTATTATTACCCGTCCCTATGCTTCAAGTTCAGGAAAAGGGAGAACGCTAGGATTTCTCATTGCCTTCTGTTGGATGGCTGTGCAGACAAGCCATCAGCATGCACAGCAAGCTTGGACCACTCTGCTAGTTGTTGGTGGTGCTGTCTTTCTCTTTGCACTGTTTCTGTGCACTACCCCCAAAATAAAAGTTTGTACTAAAAGTCATGTTTCACAGAGGATCTGATGATTGATTCAGATAATATAGTAACCAATAAGCATCACTATGCACAATGCTTGGCAAAACTAGGATCTGGGAGACTTTTTTTTTTTAATTCAGATGTCTTCAGAATCCAAAGATTTCTGAAGATTAAAAAACAAAAAATATTGCTATAACATTAGTTCTTCTTCATCTTTGCATGCAGGACATTTCTGCACAAATATCTAAAAATGGTGTATGGACTGGAGAGGGAAGTAAAAAAATTAGATGCTTTCCAAGCTATTCTGCAAGATAAAGAAGTCCACCTCATTTTCCCTGATTTAGCCATTTTTGTGAGAGTTCTATCAGTAATTACTTGGTAATCTCTTTATGTTGCAGGAAAACTGTTTAAGCAAGGCGTTCAGGAGTGAATCTGTCTTCTTTAAAAACTGCAGAGGGGCATACCAGACACCACCTGCAGTTTAGGTCAACTAATGGAAAATTACTAAAGTCCAGATTTGGATGGTGCAAAGTTTGAGAGAAAGAGTGCAAGCTCATTACAAAAGAGCTGCTTCTGAACTGTTGCAGCATGCCTGAAAAATGCAAAAAATTGGCAGCAGAAGTCTGTTTGAGAAATCAGGAGCTGCTATTGTGTTCTAGAGTGTATAAAAGGAAAAAAAAATAGGGAGTACACTCATAGAATCATTAAGGTTGACAAAGACCTCTAAGCTCATCCAGTCCAACCACCAAGCCATCTCTACCATGCCCACTAACCCATGTCCCTCAGTGCTACATCTACACTTTTCTCAAACACCTCCATGGATGGTGACTCCACCACCTCCCTGGGCAGCCTGTTCCAATGAATGATCACTCTTTCTGAGAAGTTTTTCCAAATCTCCAACCTGAGCCTTCCATAGTGCAACTTGAGCCTATTCCCTCTCTTGCAAGAAGAGGCTGACACCCACCTTGCCATAACCTCCTTTCAGGCAACTGTAAGGAGAGATAAGGTCTCCCCTGAGTCTCCTCACAGCTAAACAATCCCAGCTTCCTCAGCCACTCTTCACGAGGCCTGTGCTCCAGACCCCTCACTAGCTTTGTTGGCCTTCTCTGGACACTTTCCAGTACTTCAATGTCTTTCTTGTAGCGAGGAGCTCAAAACTGAGCACAGTACTCAAGATACAACCACACCAGCATTGAGTACCAAGGCACAATCATCTGCTCCTACTGGCTGTCCTGTTTCTGATACAAGCCTTAGTCTCCATCACAGCAACAATGCACCACCTCACCTGGAGAAGAAATCACATCCTCCTCCGCTGCCTGCAGCCTCAGCAGTTCAGTTCCAGCCTGGCTCTATCATGAAGCTCTTCTTGATTTAGGAACAGAGAGCTGTCCCAAACCAGGTGTAACTTGCTATTGGCTAAAATTTATTTTACATTTTATATGTGTTCATTTAGTGCATCTCTTCTGTTCCTTTAATGCTACTACATGAAACATTTTCATCAAAATATGTTTGCCTGTTTAAATGCTTTGGAATATGCTTAGAGCAATACGTTTGGCTTTGTGAAGCTGTCAACACAACTTTATTTTCAGAAGGTTATGACTATTTAGAGGACTCTTTCCCCCTTCTCACAGCAGATTCAGGGAAGAAAAGCCTGTGAGCATCTTCTCCCTATATTCCCTCCCAGACCACTCTGGCACTGGTACATGTTCAGATAATGCCATGTGCTATGCTCAGAGAGCAGGGGCAGCACTGGTCTGTTTGTCTTGAACTTAAATGCTAAATACTTTTGCTTAGAAGCACATACATTCTTGAAAGGAACTGCTTGAAATCCAAACTAGATATGAATTTACCTTCAGGCTTTCCTCCTCTCCTCTCCAGCAGCTCATTTACTTGTAAAATACACAAAAAACATTTCTTGGCTGGTGGGCTGAAACATCAGTGCAACAAGCCAGGACTTGGGCAAATATTTCCAAGGTGTTTATACATGTTGTATCTGGCTCCACAGAAGACTGTTTTTCACTATCATTATATCCTCCCTATTTATGACTTGTTTGTCCTTCCTTCTGAAGTACCAATGTTAAAAACAGAGGAGGAGGTAGTAAAGACACAAAGCTGGTTTTAAGTAAAAATATCGGCTTTACCAACACCAATTGCTCTCCTGACAGCAGTTCCATGTTCCTCACCACTCAGAGGAAAAGTGAGGATGAGAGTGAGAGGTGTTCCAAAGGCTGCAGTTCAAAATTCACTCCTGCTATGATGTTATGATATATTTATCATGTATTATGTATTATATATCATATATTGTATATCATATATCTTATATCAAGTATCATATAGTTACAGATATATAATTCCCATGTATAACTGCATAGACTTTTCTTAAAGCTGTCATTCAAACTATAAAGATGCTGCAGAATTATTTTTTTTTAAGCTTAAGATTAACCTTGTGCCCTTTCCTTCTTGTAAGGCTGCAGTACAGCAGCAGCTCAAAACTCAGGTTTGTATTGAAAACTGGCCTGGAGAGGAGAGTGGGACTTTAAAACATGGGAGGAGAGGTGGAATCAGGGCAGAGAAAATCTCTGCCTGCTCTTGAACAGCAAAGAGACACAAATTCCTCACAGTATTGTTGTTGCAGGGAATGGCTGTCTACTGAAACAGAAAACAACAACTGCTTGCTGGTAGCCCCAACACAATCACCACGCGTTCAGCAGTATGAAATTGCCTTTCAGCCTCACTGCTGACTCACCAAGGGGAAAACTGAGGCCGTAAAGGATGGCAAGAGGCAGATTTCCCTGATAGTGATTGCCCCAGGGGGGAAAGAGCACTTCCTAGGCTGTTCCCCTCATCCCCCTTCCAACACAGCACTGAGCATTTCCATCCTCCTTACAACTCCTTCCCTCTAGAGGTGGAAGTGCTTCCAGCAGGTACTCCAACTGCCTCTGTTCGCTGGAGATGAGTCCCTCCTGTGCAGTGGGATGAGCCCACAATTGTCCATAGAAAGTAACTTCTAATTGGCAAAGGCAAAGCAATGAATTTATTCTAATTGCTTGGGTTTTTGTTAGGGTTTCCATTGCAGAATAAAACAATATTTAGAGCCTGAATTCCTGTACAATTTGGAAAATTATCTAGCCCAGGTAATGCTGCAATGACTGCGCTATTAACCCTGTAGGAGTCCCGTGGTTAAGCACATCTCCTCTGAAATATTCCAGTAAGGGGAGGATGTGAAAGGGAAGGAGAGGGAACTCACTGCAAAGGATGCAGTCATCGCTGTGGCTTTTTAATAAATAAGAATGAATGCTGCTGTTTAACTAGATCCACTCTCCGAAATACCTAATTAAAACTGATGTGCTTATTTAGTTTCCAATTCATCACAGGTGGGCCCACATTAATGTGAAAATGAAAGTAAATTACCAGCATTTGGCAATCTCACTGAATGTCATTCACATTATTAGCTCAAATCTCAGAATGCGTTTTAAAAATATGGTTTATAGGTAACAATGTGCTTGAGAACAAGAAAAACCTTGAATCTCCACACATTTTACCTGCCTGTATGAATTCAAGCCTGACTGCAGGAGCTGATAACAAATGCACACTATATGCAGCAAATTAAAGCTTTTAGGCAAAAAGTTCTGGGGGAGTTTCTCCCACTTTCCTACCCCTGATGTCACTTGGGAACAGTAGTTTGTATTGGCCCTTTTCCTACCTGCCCCCCTTCAACTAGACATTCACGATAACTTCAGGCCATTGAATTGTAACCAGATTTCAGAGTTGTGCTTCAGCTGCAGTGTGGTCAGCTTTGTAAGTGAGCAGCAGGAAGGGACAGACAGATGTTAAAGTCAAAAGTCACCCAAAATTAGTTAGATTTTACTGGAATCCTCTAAAGTGCACCCAGCATCCACGTCTTGAGCTCGTCTGAGTAAGAAAAATGAAATTTATTTGATTGACTTTGACTTAGAACTAATCTATGGAAAATTGAAAAATATGTAATGTCATAGGTTTTTTAGAACTGATTTTTTACATACTGCTTAAAAGGGACTGGATTTTATTGTCAAGAAACATACGTCCCTTCAGATCAAACCAAAGCAATTTTCCATTTCAATTTTTGCCTGGGACAAGAAGGCAACATCTCATCAAACAAGTGGCTTATTCCAACTGCTCTGTGTGGCAGGTCTTCAAAGCAGTGAGGTCAGGCTTTGGATCCAACTTCTCAATTCAGTCGTTTGCTTTTACACCAAATCACTGTATTGTTTTCAGTATTACTGGTAACTTGGAGCTATAAAACGTGGTGGAAAGGGCAAATTTTACAAGACTTCAAAATAATTTTCCCTCTGCTGTTTCCAAAAATAACGTTTTTCATTTTAAAAATGAATTGTCATAATATTACCACTAGATTTTTGAAATATTTTTGAATTATTTTTCTGATTTAGTATTTTTTCCATTACCCTTTTGCTGCCAAAAGAGAGGAAGAGAAAACAAAGTGAGATATAAAACATTTTTTAAAATTCTGTTGTAACTGGAAAAAAAAAAAGACATTAACCACACAGAAAAGTAATGAAATATTTAATATTTCAATTTTTAAAACACATTTATCTCTCAAGAAAGGTCTTGAAACTAAGGAAAGAATCGTTCTTGGGGAAAATTATACGAATTTGAAGGGTGACATATAGATGTACATCAAAATGAAAAATTTCCTCACTAATGACATCTGGACTGTACTCTGTGTTTTACTGAATAAAACAGTTTTCCCCTTGGCCAGATGACCATGCCAAGGCACTGCAGCTCCCTGTAAATATCGTTTTAAAGTCAGGCTCCCAGTATCAATGAGACATTTCTGAGGGCTGTACTGGAAAGCCGAGCAGATTGCAAAACCTCATCCTCTTTAAAAAGAAAATGGAGAAAGAATGTGAGATCAGTGAGAGCAACCCAAGAAGAGAAAAGGGAGGAGAAGAAAAGCCTAAGGATAAAAAAAACGTCATGCAGAAGAGAAATCAGCTTAGACAGGCATTTTATAAAAGTAAGGAAAGATAAAAAATATATATCAATGAAAGTGCTGAATCACAGCCCGAGTAGACTGCAACAAATGTGCGACACTAAAAGCAAAGAGAAATAAAGAACAAGACATGGCATGGTGGCTTCACCTCCTCACAGGGAGCAGAGAGCTCTTTGACAGCGACAGGGCCCGAGGGAACGGCATGGGGCTGTGACAGGGGAGGGGCAGCTGGGGGTTAGGGACAGGGTCTGCACCACAGGGCAGTGGGCATGGATGCTTAGGGCAGTGGGCATGGCCCCGAGCTGCCAGAGTTCAATGAGCATTTGGACAGTGCTCTCAGATATAGGGACTGAATTTTGGTCGGTGCTGTGATCAGTGATCCTGTGGATGCTTCCCAACACAGGATATTCTCTGTGGTAGGCAGATTGCTTCTTTGGATGATGTGGTGGCACACCCTCCCATTCTCTGACAACCTGGGTCTGGGGGCTGGTACAGGGCTTCCCGGCCAGGGCAGATCAGAAGAACGGACATCACTAAAAGCATTGGCACAACACTGGACAGAGACTGAGTTTTCCTCCACCCAACTGTGAGTTGTCTTTCGGAGGGACTGTCTGCAGTGGATGAAGGGAGAGGAGGCTGAGAATTAGGTGGAAAATAATAGGGAAGAACTGCTGTAGTTTGATGAGGGTAATAATCTTTCTAACTAGTCTCCTATCACATAAGGTTCCCCATGAAATTATTTAAAACAGCAGGGAATCAAACATCCCCAACATTATTAACCTCTAGCTCGTGGTCAATGAGGAAAATCAGGCAGATATTTTATGGATCTTGTGCAGTCAGTGAACCCTGTGTCCCAGAGTGCTGAGCAGCACCAAAGGACCATGGCATAGTGGGACCATGGCACCAGGTCCCCCCACTAACAAGGACCGCCCCACAGTTGTGCCAGGCTCCAGAGGGGCATTCTGGGGCTGCAAATGCTTCTAATCTCAATGCAACATCACTGTGACATCAACACTAGTTGTCAGACCCTGGCACTGCAGTGACTCCTGTGTTACAAACACAGCTATTAAGTATTTAAATATAGAGTGTTTTTTAATATGAATCCTAATCAAGACATTACCTAATCAAAACATTACAAAGAAAATTTTGGGCAATCAAAACATTGTACCATGGTTTTTATATACCTTGCATCTTTTGTAAAGTTTACAACTTTATAATGATGGAAAACTGCCATGCAGAAGAAAAACACGTAGCCATATTCAAGAACACTTGTTAGATAAACATGTAAATACACACCATCCGAAGACAGAGCTGAACCATTTGAATGATCAGCTCTTCCTACCTATTCACAGATTGTGTTGGGAAATAATTTAACACATTTTTAAATGGTGATCATCCCTCAGAGTAATGTTTGTGGTTGAGGATGCACTGCTTATATTCGGATTTAAACATCTTGTTTTGGTTAAATTATGGGTGGTAAATGTACTTTTTAAATTATTATTATTTTTATTTTCCGTGGCCAACAAGCACTTTTGTACAATCCTAAGGAATTTAGGACAACAGAAAGCCGCTTAAATGCTATTGTGAAATATTTAAACCTTTGGAGGGCAGGTTCAAATTTTTAGGGCTTACTTTTGACATTCGCGAGGATACACATCCATAAATTATTGGTAGTGCTGAATTCGAGTGCTTGAAGTGCAGTGAAGGACCTTGGCGGCGGCGCGGTGAACAGCTGCTTGTGGTGAGGCTGCCGTCCCAAACACCCAGAGGAAGGTAGGGAGCGGGGAAGTGTTGGCTGAATATTCAAAAACATTGCGAAGAATAAACCTCACCAAAAACAAAATGCAAGGAACACACTTCTGTTTCCAGTGCCCCCCGGGCAGCTGTGC
Organism: Cyrtonyx montezumae; assembly: GCF_038088225.1. Lineage (NCBI taxonomy): Eukaryota > Metazoa > Chordata > Aves > Galliformes > Odontophoridae > Cyrtonyx > Cyrtonyx montezumae. The sequence goes on along the minus strand of NW_027072089.1, from coordinate 32,588,469 downwards.
CGTAAGGACCTGACTGTATATTTTACACCTCTGCTATGCTCTCAAATATACCCATTTTAAACAGGGCTGTTTTTAAACAGAAAAGCCTTATTACTATTTCAGCATCTCTGAATAACACTGATGTCTCATAGAAAAGAGGTATTTGCCATGTACAGCTCTGCAGAATCACTCAATGGCACGGTGGGAGGTATTTGCTGCCTTCTGAAGAACCACATATTAGCCCTGGTGGGACTGCAGCCGGAAAAACAACAGGATGATCCGGTGTGATAAACCTGATGGATCAGAGGAACCAGGGAGGAGTATGAGCAGGCTTCCTCCATTAGTACATGCAGTTCAGCATTTGAATGAGGAAAGCTGGAGAATTTTGAGTGTTGTAGGGTCTGAGAAATGCATTACTGATGGTTTCCATCACCTTCATACAAAGAAGTGCCTGTTGAGAACAAGGGCTGCTGGTACGTCGAGGCTGTGCGTGCACTATAATAAAGACAGATTCCTCCTCTGAGGGCTTACAAGCCAAGGTTTATGGCAAGACAACATACAGATGCAATACACAAACACAGAGGAAGAGAGAAAAGGAGGCAACAGTAAAACAAGCATGCATTTTTCATAATAGGCAGTAATTTCATGGTTTAATTTAATCAGTGGTCTAAGTAAGTGCAGTACCTTGCTTTCTCCTGAACTCGTAAATTCTTAGGCTCCATTAACATAGAATGTGTGTTGAATATTTTATGGGGACTTATTTGAAATTAATTATTGGCCTCAACAAAAAGTAAATGTTTACAAACGAGCATTATGAAAGGTAGGTGGGATACTTTGCAATGATTTATATTTCCTGTAATAAGAACAGTAAACAACTATCAAATTTTGGACCCTGTTATGTGAAAAGTGCAAACAAAGGCTTTTAAGGATATTCACAGATTTGAGATATATATATCACCTCCCTTGAAACAATTTTAAATTTGGAAATGGCTCTAGGAACCACTGGCAAAAGAAGAGGTTTGGGTACCCTAAATGGTTAAGTGTTGTAATAAAATCATTCCATGGAGAGGAGGAAAAAGTTCCATCAGTTTAAGTGGTAAAGGTAAGCTCTGGTCCTGAGGGTAGAGAGTTTGAATGGAGGGAGAGAGGGGCTTGAAGTTGCATCTATAGAGAAAGCTGTAATTGCATACCAGAACCAGTGAAATACATCTTAGAGGATCAAGTTTCAGAGAAATTGAATCAAACTCAAATTTGGTGCAAACTAAACAAGACAGCAGAGTTAAAGGAAAATCTGTTTTGGCCTAATTATTTTAATGTGGATTTACTAGCCTTGAAAGACACTCTGTTCATAAAAACCCTTTATTTATTCAAAGAGGTACAATGCGCCATAAAAGGCAGTTGCCACTCAACATATTTTGTCCCTTTTCTAGAGAGAGGCTACAGGGAAAGCATGTGTGCATCCCATTGGTCATTTCCACAAACATCTCTGAATTTCTCAGACTCTACCTGCTTCATCTTGCCATTACTGAGAGCTCTGATGTAATGGCAAGGTTCTGAAGAATGTAACACACTTCTAGAAACTTAACAGTTTAAACAAAGTCACCTCTTCAACGGAATTGGTCTTTAGGCAGCAGATTAACAACAAGAGCAATGAAGTTTAATGTATACCACTGTAGAGATTAATCACTGATTGCTTTCTATTGGTTTCCAATGAAATTTTTATAGAAACCCATTGATTTCATTGGATTTAATTTTTAAGAGACATTGCTTTAATTGAATGTGCAAAAGCACTTTGTCATAGAGAAGTCTATACACTTGACACTGGGTTGTTTACATCCATGATACAATTGATTGCAATCAAAAAACATGCGTTTGTCTTAGTGCTAATACAAATACAACCATGATTCTCTGAATCTTAAGATCAGGCAGATGAATCAAATGCTAGAAGCAGAAAGTCGAACACACCGACCTGAACTTCTGGGTATGAAGCTCAGCAACATCTTCTGCACTTGTAGCAGAGTGAAAAAAATACTGAGGTGAACAAAACCCAGAGGAAAGTAGGCAGGTTCTCCAATACAGCACAGAGATGCATACTTAGACACCCATCTGCCCAGCAAGTCTTCCAGCCATTCCTCATTTTATTACTGCAGAGTTCTCATTCACTCAAAGCTTAAAACTGCTTTTTTGTTCACCACTCAGATGCAACAGTGAAGAGAATTCCTCCACTAAGAGCTGAATAGCACCAATCATTTTCCTTTGCATTTTCAGATTTCCAGAAGCAACGAAAAAGCAACAAAAAATTCATAAGGGTCTTGCATCAGTTTTATGGCATTTAGTCGTATCTGTCCGGAGATTAAAGTCCACTATGTAAATTTTGATCCTTCCTGCAAGCTGTGATGATTACAGCTTCAGTAGACAATTCTATTCCCCCGAATTTCTAGATTCCTATAGATCCTTGTTCTGTGCTCTCTTTCCAGTGGTATTCCCCCTCCTTCATGAAATGTCCCTTATGCAAGTATCTAAACTGCTATTTTAGCCCTATTCAACATTCTTGACCTGTTTTTGTACTTGTGCTGCAACTATTATTACAAATATTACTAACGTTGCTAACGCCATAGGCTTCTATAGTTCTTAAGGTTGCTCCATTTATCTATAGACTCTTAGTTTTTACTCAAACTTTGAATTTTATGTCCCCCCTTTTCAAATGTTGGGGTGTTATACATTACTGATTAGGTACCAGGCAGAGTGAGTGTAGCAAAGAGTCACACAGGATGTTTGTTTTTCTTACTTCAGTTACACATCTCCTCTTCCTATAAGTGTTAGTCATTCACCACCACAGAGATAAGCCCAACATAACATATTTTCAATTAACACAGACAAAAATGCATCATCAATAGCATCATCATTAACCATCTGCAATTACCTCCTAGTTAAAGTATTTGTTCTAGCTTTGGGGTGGCAGCAGCCCCATGCTGATGATGGTGATGATTACAATAGCAAAGGTCAGGCTTGGAGACTCTCTGAAGCCAGTCATCCAGACGATTACCATCATTGACAGTTTTTGCCAGAAGCAGCTTATTGAAAGCAATGTGAATGCCACAAGGACTGTGTATAAAAATAGAGGAAAATTGTCTGCAGTCTTTCCTCATCTCCTGGTTGCCAATTGTAATTAGATCTACAGGCTGCTTTGTAATCAGCCATCAATTCCGCAGTATAAAGACCTCTGCAGCAGAATATGCACTCTACGTCTTTATCAGCAGAGTCCTCCAGTCATTCAAAGAGCTTACATTATAAATATCTTTCCTATATAACTTAGGACATCTACCAAAAAAGGAAAAAATATATACTAGAGCTTTTTCTAGTGGAAACTGGGAAAGAATATTGATTGCAATTACTGTGCAGCATGTTAGTGCAGCTCTGTACTAGCAGAGGTACAAAATATAGTCCAAAAATATTCTTTATACATGTAAAGTGCTACCTCCTTTTGCATTTTTCAGTGAATAGCTTTTACTTTAAACAATAAAGGCTTTTCGTATATTTTTGTCTGTTATCTAAATAATTCAGGCTAAGGTTGCATTAATTTATGGATGGTTATGTTCAGGATCCATTCACACTGTGTTTAGTTGTTGGAAGCACAGATAGAAGAGTTTTCACTTCATACAGCCAAAGTTTGGGAATCTAACATGGATGAAGACTCTTTTTCATCATTTTCCTTGTTTTTCTTCATAGAGAATATTGATTTTCTTTTTTATTTTTGAAAATTTGCTCAGATAAAGACTGTCTCAGGCCTTTGTCCTTTAAAATGGCATTAATATGGCAGAAAGCTCTTTCAATTATATATATTTCATTAAAAAATGCCAGAAATTACAATAAGCTTATATTTTCCCGTGTCTGAAAATGTTAACCCATATCTCTCTTTGGTGGAACCTCATGACTGCAGTGCAAAAACAAAATATTTTCTAAGGGATCTGTAGCTATAGAAAACCCCAAGAGGATTTTCACCAGCGGAGGACTTCATTGTGAACAGTAGAATTGACTGTGTGAGTTGGACCTGCCTCTATCTCCTCCCCTCCACAGATCAACTCAGAGGGTCTTCAAATCAAGGACAAGTCTGGTCAGTTTAGCCAGGAGAAAACTGTATTTTCCAAAGCTGTTTCTTCTCTAAATACAAATAATAATAATGGCTCAAAGAAATTATTTATGGGATGGGAAACCCTATAACTTCCACCCAACTTCCATCTGTAATAACAAGAAAACATTGTCAAGAGAGGGACAGTGTTATATTGCTTTGATTTCAAAGTTAACTCCAGTGAAGAAGTGGGGATACAACTTAAAAGTAAGATATTTGAATAATGTTTCATCAACCTTGGAAAATATTGCGCTGAGCTCCTCAGGTGGAAATTCAGTTTCTGTGCATTCCAATCTACTTTCAGATGCCCATCTGACTCTCCAGATTCATTAACTGAGCAGCCACATTTTCTAGCAGGTTTCCTACAGTGATTGAAGTTTGCAACACATCTATTTCTGCATATAGCAATTCCAACACTTCTCAAATCGATCCCTCGAAGTCCAGACTTGTGGCAGATTGTCTTTCCAGCAGGACAGCGCAAGATGGGCTCTGGTATGCATCTTGAGATGTAGTGGAAATGCTCGTTGAAATAAATTAACTATTTATACAGAGCATTTCATCTCAGAATTGTATGAGCTATCTACCACACTAACCATGCATAAAAGTATCGACTCCTGAGTCAGACAAAGACGTTTATGTGGGTCAGGATGTTAGGTACTAAGAACACATAGTCATCAGGAAATGATTAACTTGGATGGTTCTGCTTGTAATGGTTATTTTATTCAAGTGACTGAAGTTTGTTGAATTCATTTCCAGGATCAGATATTAGTGATTTAATGTAGGTGATGAAATGGTATTTAATATAACTATACAGAATAATCTTTAGGCAAAACTAGACTATTCTGCTCTTGTTTGTTAAGAATCAGCAGTTTCAAACAACAACTGTTTTGTTATTCACAGAATTAATTTAAAGAGCTCTAAAAGTTCTCAGAGTTCTCCTACTTCATTTTGTTCACTGTCAGTCTTTCCTCCTGCTGTGGCAAAGTTAAGAAAAATAGTCACCAATTTATAGACACACATTGACTGAAAACATTTCAGTGCTTTTGTTGCACTGTGGCAGTCCCACTTTGTGGCTGATGGGCACACATCAGTCTTACTTTCCACCCACATTCCCTCATGCTTATTGGCTCACCCTGTGTTGCAATCAGATTTATTTCCCATGTGATTCCAGCCAACCAAACCCAAATGGCCCTTGGATAAATGAAAGTAAGGACAACAACATGCACAATTTCTTTTCAATTAGTGCTCTTCTGATAGAAGAACAAAACAAAACAAAACAACAAAAAAACACTGCTATCTGCACTTAGCTGAGCAGCACAGAGCTGATGCCAGGAACCGTGCTGTTGTAAAACTTCCTTCAAAGTGCACATCCACTTCTGCTTCTTCCTTGTTTCTTCTCACTGGGATTAAAATCATGAACTAAGGCTATCACTGGCACTGCAGAATAAAACACTGTGCCAATTTTACCAACTTTTTTTAAGGGAAATGACATTAAAGCAGCAGCTTCTATATCTCTGGTAAGCTCCACATATTGTACAGACAGCTCTGAAGTTGCCTTCAGTTCTGTCATATGGTGCAAACAGCTGCCGATGAGCCATGTGAACTGCTTTGACCTCCTGTGTGCCATTTTCCTCTGGCTTCCCTTTGACTTTGAGCACACGGCCACTTTAACACGGCTCATAGGACAGAAATGAAAGGTCCTTTTCCTTTTTGAAGGGATCAATTCATTTCTCACGGAGAATACAAATACAAATCAATAGTTTCACATCTTGACATAAGGGAAATGCTTATTTTTAGCTGAGCTCTCTTTTCACCCCTGAGACAAGTGCAAAGGAACCAGAAGAGGCTCCATTAGAGCTGCACTGGGGATTTTAAGACTCTGTTTCACTTCTCTTTGTTTCATAATGTCAAAACATGTAAAAACAAAGGTTTTCCTTTCCCTTTCAAAAGACATTTTCATAAGTGTACAGCTTCAGAAAAGAGTTTACTTACATGGTGTATTCACAGGTGACAAGGTGCTAGCATTTGTAAATGTATGAGATACCAAAGCAAGATTTCTGAAGGTTTTTTCTCCTAAATAGGGAAATGAGGGCTACCGTTTCTCATGTTTATTTAAGGTCAAGATGTGCAACTTAGAATAAGAGCAAATCATCAGGAAAAGTGAGTGCAGGATTTGCAGTATAAACATAGATTTTATCCCTTGGAATGCACATTCCCCATTTCCTGCGGGACAGAAGAGTATGAGTTTTTACTTTAATTTTTTAGGTTTATATTACCGATTTGATATTCGGCTGATTCAGCTACAGCATTAAGTCATCTTTAGATAACACACCTTAAAAACAGGGGGACAGCAAAGCAGAAATTTCAGTGATTTCCCCTGCCCTTGCAGGGGAAGAAGCAATGTGTAACCATGGGAATATAGCAGAGGGATGCTTCTAGAAGGTCACCAAGCCCTGGCTCCAAGCATAGCAGCACCTCAGAGCAATCGGCATCCCCATGGGTGTGCAGCATTTGTATGGGGGCAGCAGCCATGGACCTCAGCTTTGCCCCAACTTGTGTCCTGGAGGAAGTAACCTAGGAGATGTGTAGCTCCTGAAGTGCTTCAATGACACATCTCAAGCTCACGGCATTGCTGAGCAAGGCACAACTGCAGATGCAATTCTGGAACCCAAGTATTGCTCCAATAACCCTGCACAGCTTGCTGAAATCCTGCAAGCCTTGTGCAGGGCAGAGCTGCATAAGACTAAAAGCAAAATTTGTTTTCTGGTGTTTAGACTTAACGAAGTTACATTTCGTTTCACATTCCTTATTTGTACAGCAAAGAAGCAGATTGGTATTTCAAAATCTTTTCCAAATGTTTATTTTAAGCAGTGATACAGGAACTCTGTATATTTACATATGGTTAGTGATGTTTTTTGCAAGTTACCAGTCATCAATTTAACTTTTAATCAAAGCTTGCAAAAGGTTTATGCATCTTTGAAAGTGCCACACATATTTAACTGAGGGTTTCTGAACAACAAAGTTTTCCAAGTAGAGTAGAATAGAAAGGAATAGAATAGTCCAGTTGAAAGGGACCTAAAAATATCAAGTCAAACTGCCTGACCACTTCAGGGCTAACTGAAATTTAAAGGTGTTGTTCAAATGCCTCTTGAACACTGGCAGATGTGGGGCATCAAACACCTCTAGGAAACCAGTTCCAGTGTTTGACCACCATCATGGTGAAGAAATGTTCCATGTAGAGACTGCTGCCAATTGGTTTCTGTGGAACGTTTCTCCAGGGATGAAGTCACACCTTCTTGAGGTATCTCAGGGCCAGCTCTGATACCAAGCCATCAAGAGGCTGTGAGCTGCAGGGAGCTGAGAACAGTGTGCCAGGCAACACACCTTCTTCAGCAGCAAAGGAAAACAAAGGAAGCAAGGATAGACTCTGTTGGCTATAAAGATTTGCAAAGATAATTTCCCTTATAGAATGGGTTTCCTGACATTCACATATTACATAGATTAGGTAACAGCTGTACATTTCTAATATTACATTATTATTTTATATTGTATTAAATAAATCTCTACAGATGCAAATTCCTGGACTTTGTTTTGCTTTTGATACCTTCTGATGATTGTATTTTATTACATTACCTCACTTGAGATGACTATTCATTCCTTTGCTGCTAGAAACAAGAGAAGGATGCAGGCAGTGGAGGGGAATAATCTGCAAGGTGGGGGGTTAAGAACCAGAGTTTCTGATTCTCCTTTTTTTTCTCCATATTTCAAGGTAGATATCCAATGTATACGCAGTACGTACTCTTAGATACCACGCTCATATTAACTGAAATGTCATATATTTATATGCAAACACATTACACAACTAGAGAGGCAGAAACAGATACAAAATATTCACAGACAGATATAAAGATTGAATTACATCAGTAACTTCGAAGCCTTTGGAATCAATATGTACATATATATATTCTTCCATTCAAACACACGCTTAAGTGCAAACTGGTATTAACATCACATAGCACACAGCCCCAAGTGACATTCACAAGAACTATTTTCCAAGTGACAGTTAAAATAAGCAGATGTCTGTTGCGTTCAGGAAAAAACAAAATTCAGAATCTTTAACTGGTTAAAATATAAATTCACCAAAAATAACGGTGAGCAACAGACTTAACACAGAATGAATTCAAGAAAACTTCACAAAAATGTATAAGAGTAGATCTAATTATTTAAAAGTTTCTTAATGTATACACAATTTTAAACTATTAATAAAAATATCTGATAAATAATGATGATAGTCTCCATATTTCTTTGTTTAATTCTCAGTTTTCTTGCAAGACCTTCCTGAAGTTTGGTTGTAATGGATCATTACGTCCATAATGTGTTCAATGTTGGAGTGAATTTTGAACAGTTTTTAGGCTGCATACTGTTTTCTTCCAGATAATTTACTGGATTAAAATTAGCAGTGTGAAAAGCTGTAGAGAAATCTAAATGCCTGCCAAATCAAAGAAATAATCACATTTTTATGAATATTTAATATCATAGTCATGGCAAATAAGGCAAGTAATTAGTACTTACCATAAATTTGCAAAGTATTATTTTATGTAAATGTTACATTCTACTAGTTTGATATGAATTATTCATTGTGTTACCAGACGCTGACACAAAACAGCAAACACTCAAATCTATGTGTTATTAGTTTACTTACCTTTAATGATATTGTTTTGAGAGCATTTTTGTGAGATTACCATTTTTTCCCAAATGGGATGGAAACAAGAAGAAAGTCATTTAAAGTCACCTACTGCACATTCCAATACTGAAGATGCAAATATACAAAGTGCAAGATCTTTCATGTGTACAGATGAAGAGCTTTCAGCTATGCCTCCTATTGCAAAGACTGCACAGGGGATTACTATTAATGAAGTATGGTAAAAGCTGTTTATAAAAATAATGGATGTAGGAGAAAAATGAACAACATCTTTAAAGATAACCTCCATAACTCCCCACAATAAAGATGCCTCAGGTCAGGGGAATAAAATGAGTAAAAGAAAGTCTAGAGTTGACCATTACATGCAACATTCGAATAGCATTTAGAGTAAAAAAAAAAAGGCCCCCAGTTTATATGTGTATTTTGGGTTTTCTCTTGTCATTACTAAGATATTTCACTTTATTGCAACTGGAAGATTTTTCACATTTACTTATAGTCCTTTTTGAAGGCACTGGTATTGAGAGTGACTCAACACTAATTCCTAAGGCACGCCCTTTGCAATTACCTTATAATGTGAAAAATAACTACGTACCACCTTCATCTATCTTTCACTTACAAAACTATTTTTATCAAATCTTTCATGAGCAGAATCTTTTTGGTTGTATGAAATGAATTTTCAGACAGTGAGGTCTTCAGGTCTAAATAAATTATATCCACTGCTTTACACCTGACAGCTCATTCTGTAACAAACTCAACAAAATTAAAATCTGCTCACTCTATATGTCCTCTCCTTTGGTAAATCCATGCAAGTATTATTCAGACAATTTTTATTAATTCTGATATTCATCCATCCTTATAAAAAACATTTTTCTAGAGACTTTTAGACATGCTCTTTTGGAGTCTAAACTTCACCCCCCCCCAAAAAAAAAAAAGGTAAAAAAAATTGGTATTTCATATATAAAAAATAAATAATTTGGTCCTTCATATCATAATTCAACCTATAGACACTACAAATTACACTTGGGATTCCCCATTGAACATTATAACTTCCAACATCTACGTCATTTTTTGGCTGTATGGTTGTGTCTTTGGGTGTTTCTAGCCAGAGTGTTCCCTAGACATAGAACCAATGATTTCCTTCAAGTACTTTCAAATGTGATCAAAGTAGCAAAGTTTTCATGCCCTAGTCAAATTCAGAATGATGAAAAATTGTCCTATTTACATATAGAAAAAAAAACAGTATTGCAACTTTTGGACTGAGTTTCAGTTAGCAACTAGCTCTGCTGTTTTAGTCAAGGTAAATAAATGCAGCACAGGTCACAAGCTGGAAGATGCGATTGTCTCTAAGCCAGTGGCATCTTGGAACCAGTAGCTGTAGACCAACAATGGTCTACATTTAATTTACTGGATTTAAATACAACTTTCCTAATGTAACCTTAACTCTGTAGTGCTGCTGTTTCTGTAATATTGTACATAGACTTTTGCACAACAAAAGCAATCTTCTTAACATACTATCACTACAATGGAGGTATGACTTCGTACTAAGGCAGGCACCTCCTAGAATGACTGTGCAGTTTCTATTCAAAGTGAAAAAAAAACCATTTCTGAGGAATTGAAATGTATGAACTTTCGCCTTTAGGGAGAAGAGCAAGGGGTAGAGTGACTATCAGGTGTGATTTCTTAAAATGGAATATTTCAAACTACAAAGAAAAGAGTGGGACTGCAGCTTTGGGAAGAGCTCCATTAGTACTAACTGTGACTTTATGCTTGGACTGGAGGGTGCAATCCTGTATAGCAAAATGCATGCTACATATGGGGAAGCCCAGTTAAAAGGGCCAGGAATGGTCAGGCAAGTTAAAAGGTGCAAATATTAGAAGCAGTTTTACAAACCACAGCTCTGTATCCACCATTATCCATTATTTCAAGTAAAAGCTTGCCAGCTGGCAAGTGGGAGAGAAGTAAAGCTCTTGTCCTTGTGGGTGGTTTGGACCATGCACCAGCAAGCCTTCAGTCTTTACACTAACAAAACTCTCATCAGCATTTATAAGCTGCATGTTTTCCCTTAAAATCACCCTTCTGAAACCTAGCTTCCCGTTTAATTCCATCCTCAGGTAAGCAAGCTAGCAAGGCCTGTGAGATAGCAAAAATAAACAAATGTAGTGATCAAAGGAACAGGATGAAGGAATTGAGGAGTGGAGGATTCCTTCAGCCTTCTCTATGTGTGCTTCTCTCTTGTAACCCATGCTGGTCTCCTACACCCTGATCACCATGATAAGCAACATGGGCAATACAGCCAATTCAGAGCAAAATACTATTTGCACATTTAAACTAATGGTAGAGAACGGAGAGCACAGCACAATGGACAGTGAAAATGTGGTTCACATAAATGTTTGTTTTTAGCTTTAATATTTTAAACAAACATTTTCTTCCACTTAGACTCATCCTAATCTGCAATCTCCACCTGGTGTTTTTCAAACCAGATGGAAATGTAAATTATTTAAAATCATGAAATTCCATTAGCAGTTGGGTCTAAGTGCTTCAAAAAAAAAAAAAAAAAAAAAAAAGGGAAAGAAAAGAAAAGAGAGGAAGGAAGAGAACTTTTCAGGGCTCCAGAAGGCGACTATGCCACTCTTGGGTATGGCTGTGCCCACAGTCAGGTCCAGGAGCACTCGGCAACATTTGTGCTCTGAGAAACAGAGAAGCACAAGATCCAGCAGTGGCAGAGAACTGCACTGCAGCAGTTCCTACAGCTCACTCATTCCCACAGCAGAAAGAGTGTGATCCCATGAGTGTCTGCAAAGCAGAAATCTGTTTCACGTCTATGAGATCTCCAAGCAGTACTACTTATTTTTCTCTAGTTAAACAGGGAGAAAGGTTTTTTTTATTCTGATATGCTAGTGATGACCATAACAATGTCTGTTCTATTTGTAGCCATAAAAGCCTGGTTGCAAATACCATATGAAAAAGATAGATGTCTGCACAAATGAACACATCCAAAAACTGAAAGGGAACATGAAGAAGAAAATGAGAACTGATTTCATCTTTCTATACACAGCATTATTTTCCTCATGAAATTAATAACAGAAAGGATATTTTGAGACACAGCGCTCTTCCATCTCTCCTCTTTATTGAGGGGCTTTATCAGAGGTAAATCAGTGAGGACCAAGTCCAGATGCTATACCAGGCTGCTCACAGCTCCCAGGTGCCCCACAGACAGAAGTCTGAATCTACTTGTGTCAGCTGACAGAGCCACAAGATCATCTCCATCCACCAGAATGTGAAGCACTCTGCCAGTCTCATCACCCTCTGCCAAGTTCCCTTTTGTGAGGTGCAGCTTCATCTCTAGCTGGAGCACTGTCTTTATGCATCTCCAGTATCTTTTTTTTTTTTCTGTAAGTTGGGAGCTCTCTGAATGATGGCTGTTTGCTTGGATTTATCCACATCATGTTCTACAAAACCCTTGTTCCTCAAAAGCTCTGCTATTCATTTAAAGCACTCAGGTTTTAAAATAGATGATGCCACGCATATCATCTGTTCACACTCCCCCAAAGACCATCTATATAATTGCACCATTTTCAAAGTCCACACTTGGCATTTACTTCTGCCTCTGTTACTGATCTCCAGTTATTAGCAAACATATTCCTCTTACTCAGTTGTTAATATCTTTTAGGTGATAACCACATTTTCACCTGACATCAAAGATTCACTGAGCAAGGCAGGGAGGATGGATGTAGAAGTGGACTTTACCCATTAAGGCAGACTTAAGGCAGAATTATCCTGTCTGCCCTATTACAAATCCAGAACCCCACAAAAGCAGCTATATATCCCCCGAGGTGCATGAGAAGAGTCCAGTTTATTTGAAGGGAGTTCAGAAGTACCAGCATACTGAATGGATGCTACTTTTCACCTGATGTCCATTGCAACACTGACCAACCCAGAGCTGGCACATGCTCTATTACTTGGTTTGGACCAGAGATTTGAATCCAGGTCTTGTCTAACAAAAAATCATAAGGCAAGGAATTTTATGCATTTCATGCCATACAATTAGAGTGGATCCCAACACAGTTCTTGTTTTCATACTCACCTGGTAGGTGTATTCACAACATCCAAATAAAAAATGATGTCAGGGACTTCAAAATGACTTCCCAGATGCATGTCTGAGCCACTGCATCAGATCCTGGAAACATCACAAAAGTCAGTGAAACTGAATGCCCCCACATTTTCTTCATCCCTCAGGAAGATTTCACAGCCTTTTTTGGAGATCTCTCTTTTGTGCCACCAGGAGAATTTAGAGGAGCTACTTTAAATCAGGCTAGGATGTATCTACACGTACTGCAGTCAGACCAGCTGCAGTGTAGTGTCCCTTTCCATGCAAATGGCTGCATCTTGTTAATGTTCTGTAAGCTTCACACCCCACAGTTAGTCCAACCTTATCCCAGCTTGTGGAAAATCATTCAGCAGGATAAAGGTCCCGTCTGGGAGGAAGTTTTCTCAGTATCATCAGAAACTTCTTCCTTTAACAAAACCCAGAGAGACTATAAAATATTCTGAAACTTCCATAACTTTATGTCCAGATAAAGTTTCCAGATAAAGTTTATTTCATGCTTTTTTTTCTCTGCTGAGTACCTCTCAAACTGGCTCCTCTCAAGATTGAATAAACCTATTTCTTCTGTCTTCAGAGGATAAGTGCTCCAGCCTCACATCATCTTGATGATCTTCTGCTGACCTTCTCATAGTTTATTATTATTCGGGATCTCAAAGCTGCATGAATGAGTGAAGCCAAAAGGAAGGCCAAAAGAACTCAAAGCAGAAAGACATTCAGAGAACTTTCTACATTTTTGACCGAGCATTTTACCAGCCTGTCTTATAGGTTTTTATGTGAAATAAGTGGCTGTACCCTCAGGATATGACAAGTCATCCTTTTCCGGATATCATAGAGACTAATGACATGTACACACCTAAGATCTCACAAATGCAATATAAAGATGGACAAGCATAGAAAAGCAAAGACAACTGTTTATTCCCATTAGCTCCAAACTATACAGTTTTGTTTATTTGATCAGTGAATATGAATCAATTTTGATTTTATCTCCTTGCCTTTTTTTTATCATTTTCTGCATTTTCCTTCAGTTTGAGTCCTTCCACCTCATTCTTTTCTCTACTGTTTTCAGTTGGCCAATGAAGGATTTATTTCTAACTTGCTCTGCAAGGCAACTTGAGAACTGCAAAACGTTAGAATTTGCACTGTAGAATATATTAGTCAGTAGACTTGCAAATATAATTCCAATTAGTTGTTAGGTTCCCCACATGCACTTGTAAATAGATAGGTATTAAAAGATAAAGCAATTTGGTTTGAGCAGGCATTTTGAAACAAAAGAACTCAGCCAGATTTTTTAACTCTTTCACCTTGAGTTCTGAATTTCTGGAGTTCCAATGGTAGTTGCCAGCAACCTCTTACCCCAACTAGCATATACATTATTAATAAAGGTTATACTTTTGAGATAGTTTGATTAAAAGAATTCTGAAAATGGATTTTTATTGAGATGCACTCTTCTGATTTCAGGTGTCTACAGGTACACTACCTTACCAAACACCTTTTTCAGAAAATTAAGGTGTATTGAAGATGATGAGATGCCCAAAGGTAGTATGCTCTAGATCCTCACAATCTCCACTGGCATCTGAGATATAAAACTTATATGTAGACACCCGCATTTATGTGTTTTAATCTTGAACTGAATCCAACCCAAGGGATTCAGAAACAGCTTTATATAACTGTATAGACATCATCTCCCACTGCAGACAAAGGAAAGAAGGACAAATGCTGAGTAATTATATGAAGGTTTGTGCCATCTCACGGTCTCCCAGTGCGTTGCTCTGAATGCAAGACCTTGCTGCCTTGAAGTGCTAAATGCAGCAGCTCAGCTATATTTTAAAACAATTCTTACAGCTCCCATAAACTTGGCATTTTGTGAGAGGGCAACTGAGGCACAAAGATGCAAGACCCATCAGGACCCCAAAACAGACCAGGTGCCCAGTCCCAAAGGCACACCATGAACACAGACCCCACCTGGAGCATCCCTTCCCCTAGCAGGTGCCAAGGGGATGCTGGGTAACAAATGGAGGTAGGGGAGAACGCCTTTGTGAAGGAGTCTGGCACATGCTTGTGTCTGGGGCACTTTACTGATGGGGAGAGGATAGATTCCCTCATTCCCTCCAGTGGTCAGCGTTGTTGGTTTTTTGTTTGTTTATTTGGAACTGGAACAATTCTTGTCCAGATGAGACCATGTTCAGAGCCAATGGGCTGCAGCAGTTTCCAGTTAAACAGAAACCATTCAAAGTCAATAAACAAGTCTCTGTAAATGGGAAGAAAGAGAATCAGGCATTAAAGCTGCATTAAGAAAGGAAACAGAAAACAAACAAATAATTCTCTCTGCCTGCCACAAGCTTCACTTTAACAAACTGGAGCCTATTTGAAACGAAATGCAGCGGTTCCCCAGTGCAGAGGTAGAAGGGTGGGAAGGTTACATGGGGAGAAGAAATCACTTTATTTCTATCACGATGCAGTAAGATATAAATACAATCAAAAGGGGTTAATCTAATCCTTTTGTGAAGCACTGAGTCAGAGAACAAGACAAAAACAAATCTGTGATCTGGAACTTCCTGAGCACCCACTCAGGGTGGATTAATGAGGAGTACACGGCTGTGAAATTACGTGCCCTCTGAGTCAGGAAAATGGTCCTAGTGGTGCATGACCTTGAAATGAGGGGAAGCAAACTTCACCTGATCCACAATTATAAAGACCTAAAAGGAGGGGGACTTAGGAGGAGGGAGAACACATTAAGAGCCCGGAAAATGTTTCTGAATACGAAACCAACAAAATACTAAACAAATCCAAGGCTTGAAAGATGAATTAAATGTAGCATAAAACCATTCACAGGCTTAAAAGGATACTGGCATTAGTGTCTGAGCATTATGAGGAAAGCTTGTCCTCTTTATTTACAAGAAGTGGATATTTTGTAGCTGTTGTTACGGACTTAGTGATATTTGTCTGCCTCCAATTTTCTCTTTGCGATGAAAAATTGTTGTGAGATGATTTCTAGTCTTAGCTGCTTTACATGACAGTATTATCAAGGATTCATCAAGAGGCCATCTGTCGAATTTATGAAAAAAATGCAAAAACAAAACAGATGAAAAGGAAAGAGCAAGACAGAGACTGGTCCAGGGGACGATAGATGTGGCAGCATGTGCCTCAGTGTGAAAATTACAACATTTAAATACTGTAGAATAAATTACTGTGCCGAAAAATTAGGGATGCTCTCCCACTTCAGATTCTCCCCTTACGATGAGGGCATAATGAAAAAGATCACACACCAAATCACTTTTTCCTGTGGCTATTATTATATTCTAAGGAAAAATTAAAATGGGGTAAAGACATAAAACCTGTAAGGGAATCAAATAAGCTAATCTACTGAGTCATTTCCTAGGTACCCCCAAAATACACAGCTGATGTGGAAACAAGAAATTCATATCTCTTTGCATGCAATCAAATAATCTCCCTCTGTTTTTGTTGCATATCTGGTTTGTGTATACTCACACACATGCCTGTGACATAAGAAAGATAAAGGAAGGGCAAAAAATTTTCTGTCCTCATTGGAGGCTGATTGTATTGCATGACAAAATAGAGTCAAATATAAACATCTAATCCCAAGAAGTATACATTATATATGAAAATTATTGAGTATCTACTGTTTTCTAAATAGGTTGACATGTATGTTTATACGTGTGTATGAGAAACAAAATTGAATCAAACACTGGTTATCAAAACTAAACAGTTTGTAATTATTAGGATCTAGTAGATGAACCTAGTTGATACTATGTTTTTAACACAGAAATACAGAAAAGTTGTTGCCTTTCTGTGCCTCTGTTTTCATCTTGCCCCCATCAGGAACACATTTGAATTTCTGTGTGAACCTGTGATAAATTAACAGGGTAAAAAATCCAGTGGAATGTTGCACAAATTCAATGTTTTTCAACTGTCTTCCCCAAAAAGCCATTTGCCCTTCTGTTTTATTGCTTATATTTAAAGTTAAGAAAAGCCAGCCACCAGGCTATCTCTATGAAATAGGACTCTTGCATATTTTGCACTATGAAAGTGCAAAACATCAAAGGAGTATGACATGCCATGTATTTTTAACCATAACTGCGATATATGAGTTTCTGCGTCCTGAATTTTAACAGGAAGAAAAGCTGAGAGAAAAAAAGTTTGGCATTGTTTTCATACCATGATCAGGGCAGTCATAATGGTTATGCCTGACTTACTACGCTAGAACTTCATACAAAAGTAAAAGACCTACCAATGATAAGATGTCCAGAGATGATTTTGCACACATAAAAGAGCAGCTAAAACTCTGCTTGAGTTACACTGAACATTTTTCCTAAACTATTCTGGTTAGATAGCAAAACTCTACTAATTTCTACTAGTTCAATATTTTAAACTAACATGAAAGATGCCATCTGACATGAAACAGTCCTCAAACATGCTGTCTTTCAGTTTAGTTGATTAAAGTACTTGGTGTATGCACAAGGCAACATTCAAAAATCTTCATTTGACTTGAAAATGATAATAATAAAAATAAAAAAAACAACAAAAACCATTTAATTTAATTTAATTTAATGGGGACGATCATCTTGATGCATCAGTAATTAAATGACAGCAAACATCATAAAAGCAAACTGTCCATATATATTAACGGCACAGTGCAAAGCAAAAGTACTTACACAGCTTAAACTCAACGTCCTTCCAAAACTACAAAGGGTTTTATTGCTCACAACCAGTATGACATTCAGTGCAGTCTAGAGAGAACACAGAGCGAAGGGTCTATGGATTTAGTCCTGCAAATATATGCTTATTTATTTAACTTTACTCATGAGAGTAAGCCCACAAGTTTTTGTTGGATTTGACCCAAATATATGGGCAAGCATACCCAAATTGCTCTGACAGATAGGCCATAAAGTTTACATTCTGGAAACTTCATATCACATAATACTACTGTAATATTATTATGCTTTAAGCATCAATTCTTTAATTGTATAAGCATTAATATTCACTTCATCAGTATCAACATTCAACAGTGATGTAATTACAAGCAAAGGAAGAGGTAACTATGCTTGGGGGGTGACAATTAAGTAACAGATTCTTTTCAAGTCTGGAATCTAGCTGAACACCTTAGCTTTACCTGAAGCTAGGGAAAAGATTCCAAGACTTAAATCTTGTATAGTTCTGCAAGATTAGGCTTCTGGTTTAAAATAAGATCTGGTATGTGAACAACGCACCTGGTGTGACAGCTCATTTTCTGTAGAAGGAGCCACCACATAAATGCAGTGGGTCTGTGCCTTCTCAGTGATCAGTGATCTTGACTGTAAAAGTTAACAGAGAGTAAACCAGAAGCAATGAAGTAGATCCTATTAATGTCTATGATATGACCAAGTACTTAGGTTACAATTGTAACGTGTAACTCAGAAACAAAAATACCTGTTGATAGTGTGTTTTGATCTTCACTTCACCGCACCTCCAGGAATGGTGCAGAAACAAAATACAGCATCAACAAATGATGGTTGAAACCATCACTGTCTTTTGTGATCAGCTTTTAAGAGTCCAACTGACTTATTTAGAAAACTGCTCATTTCTTCTTCCCTGCATTCCCCCAAGTAGAAGCAACAAAATTGAAAGTCTCTGCCTGAATCTGTGCAAGGATCTGCTCACACTGAAACAGAGCAAGACTCCTTTAAGGTTCAATGGAGTGGGATTTTCCACACAAACACAGAGCTCTGCACTAAACAGATGCACAGTCTGATTCCTGCTACCATCAGTCCTTCAAGTGCTTTCCTTATGCCAAAGGGATGCTGTACTGTTTAACAGAAAGTAGGAGCCACAAACAATATTCAAGCACCAGAGATCCAGTTCCATCAGGTGCAGTGAATTCCTTGTAACCCAAATTCATTTCCTGGGTTTAGAGGCAGTTGCTCCTTTGGCAGCAGAACAACCACGGGAGGTGGCTCTGCTTGAGTCCCTGCTGCAAGGCAGCACTGTATTCAAGAAAGGAGACCCTTTGTACTGCTCCTTACCTGTCCCCAGTCACTGGAACCCTGGCAGGAGAATTATTCTGGGGACAGGCAGTGTGGGAGAACATGAAAACACATTCCATTAAATTAGTCAGTCAAGTGTGTAAGGCTGTTTCACAATAGAGTCAATTACCCTGATGGTGCAGCTCTGCCCCACTCCCTATAACCATATGACTGAAGATCCAATGTATAATAATAGCCTGCAATAAGGTGTCAAGAAAGGACATTAGGGGTTTCTGAAGCAATGAGCATGAACTAGGTGCAATATTTCCTAGGTCCATTTTAGTGGGATAATCCTCAAACTATTCAAATTCTAGAACTCTCGTATGAAATGAATATCTCTTCATCTGTACAGACTTGGGTATTGACAAACAGGCCAGAATTATGTGGAATGCTGTGTTATTTAAAATAACTGTTCCATGAAATAAATAATAAGCACATAGCTCAGTATTTCAAGAACGGTAAAATAAATCGTCATCAAAAAAGATTATTTTATGAACCCATAAATCTCCTGAAAATAAACGTTTTCTTCATCTTCCTATGTTTTAATAAAAATTTCCTTTTTTTACTCACTCAATTACAATATCACTATCAGTTCAAATTACAGGTCAAAGATACGGGGCTTAATGTATGTACAGCCAGTTCTCTTCTCCTAATAACCTGTCATTCCCGGGATTTGAATGTCAGAGCACAGCCTGCCGCAGTAATGCTACACGGCAGCACAGTGATGAAAACTTTGGACAAATCATGAAGAACATTCCAGATCCAAATCATCCGAAGGTTACTGGGGAGAGCCTTTCATCCCGCTCTGACCCCTTGATCTGACAAGTGACACCTGCAAAATGAACGGCCCTCCAACTTAAATTGTTTAACTGTAGCCTGATCAGTTTTATTATCTTGCTAATCCGGATATCAGCCGTTTCATCAGAATGGAAGATATGCATATCATGAATTATTTTGACACCAAGACCTTTTAATTTTTGCCAGCAATATTTCACTACACCAATCAGGACCTGCAGGCAGTGATGCTGCTCGCCTCCTGGGATGTCAGAGGACAGTGCACTCCTGACAGCACCAAATCATCTGGGAGCTGTAACGAGCTATTGCTGCAATTATTATTATCTCCTGTAGTCATGCATTTCATTACAGTGCAGGCAGACAGAGGTTTCAGTTTTGGGCCAGTCTTATTTAGGAATCTCTGCCATTTTATGGGCTGCAGGGCTCTGTAGCGTAATTTCTTTTCTCCTTAGTAGACAAGGATAGGTGAATTTCTAATAAAAACAAAACACTAGCCAGCTCCTGTAGAAAGAGCAAGCACAATACAGTACATTAACCAGCGGTGAAACAGCTTAAATGGCCCATTTGTAGTTTATGAAAGCAGTGGTTAATAGCAATATGGTTTGCTGCAGAGAGAAATAAAGAACTGTTCATCTTTAAACACATATATATTCTCCTTTTTCCACACTACACACTGCTAAACTTTTTTGCTGGCTAGCACTAAATCCTGAGGGAGCAGATCTACAGTTGGTAGGGGTTCTTTTCTGCCATGGCACAAAAGTAAACTCAAATATTTAAGAAAGGATGAAGAAAATTGCCTGGTTTGTTTGTTTACGTGGCTTAGGGGTCATTATTGCAAAGTACATGCATGCAGGTAAGCACGTTGGAGAGCTCAGGGTGAAAAGCACTCTCACCTAAAAATGAGCATTCAAAAATACACATGTACAGGTGAATGCATCTGGAGTCTGTCCTGGATAATGCACCAACAATCCACCATTTTACCTCTTCCTTGCACCCAATATTAAATGGTGGCTGGGGAGAGACTGTCCTCCTAACCACGTATTGAATGTCCTTTGGAGGATATTGCCAGATTTCACATCATAAAACAAAAGGAGATAACAAAATGTAAATCATTATAGATCTACATTCTACATCTCTCCTTGACATTTGTTTTTTCCATGACCAGTGTCCATGTGCTTGCACATATATCATAGTGCATTTTCATTCTCAGCTTTCTTTTGCTCCACTTGGTTGATTTTAAGACCTTTTTGCTTCTCTTCCTCTTTGGGATTTTCTTTCTCTCTTGTTTCCCTTTTTCAAATCTGCTCCCCTTTTCACAATCTTTAAGCTGCTGGGTTTTGTAATAAAGTAAGAAGCACCAGCAAAATAAAAATAAAAATCAA
Organism: Cyrtonyx montezumae; assembly: GCF_038088225.1. Classification (NCBI taxonomy): domain Eukaryota; kingdom Metazoa; phylum Chordata; class Aves; order Galliformes; family Odontophoridae; genus Cyrtonyx; species Cyrtonyx montezumae. The sequence continues at coordinate 32,567,357 of NW_027072089.1, read as the reverse complement.
ATAATCAGGTTTGTCAGTTTCAATTCTCCTGCTTTTTTTAACAATATCACAAATTGTGAGGAAAAAGCCAAGCATTTGACCATCTACATTAACACAACAAAATAAAGAGAAGTCAACCATACATCCAGAGAGTCTAACATAAATGTATTACCGATAAACTAACAAATTGCTGCCATATAAAGAAGAAAAAAGTACTTGAGGAAAGTAAATGTAAAAAAATGAGAAAATCAGTTCATGCCACCTTTCCCCATCCAAATTACGCAATGCCTTCTTCTGTGCTGAGGTAGTTAATTATGCACTTTCTGCAATCAACAGCAATCTCTTCCACATGTATAGTTTTTGACAGCAAAACAGGCAAAGTTCTGAATATTAAACTTAAAGTAACATATTCTGCCTCATCACTTGTGTAAAGACAGCTGATATTGCCTGAGAGCTTGGCACCAGAGGCCAAGCACCATATTTTCAGCCACCCACACACAAACCCTTTCAATACAATCACTAGCAACTTGACTGTGAAATTTCCAGACATTGATGGCTAGCAAAGACTAATAGCACTGCTCCTGTGATGGTCTCCCATCAAGAAAAAGCAGTTCTTCAGCTCTTTGATCCCATCTGTGAGATGCAGAGAGAGCAGGAAGAGTTTGCCTCAGCAAAGATAGGGTAGAGTGTCCAAAAAGGAGCAGAGCCGCACACCAGGGTCTGTAGTGTTGTGTTTATTTACAGATGCCATTCAGTTTTCCACAGCTCCCTTGTTAGCTGAGGGTTGCTGATCCTGCAGACTCTTACACATGTGAGCAGTTCCATCAAAGTCACAGCAACTTGCATGAATTAAGATTCCTCTTCTAAGTAAGGCTTAGCAGGATCAAGGCTAGTCCTCACGGATGTTGAAATATTTTATTGTAGTTGACTTGGAGGAAAAACAAAACCCACTCAGCATTAAACAAAATGGAAGGACATTGTCATGTCTTGTGGATGGTTTCAATCTCCACCTAGAGCATGAGTAGGGCATCAGCCGTTCAAAGCCATGATGGACTCACTCTACAGACCAAGGTTCAAGGGACACAGCTACGGGCTAAGAGAGCTGGATCACATCTCTGGGTTGGACAATACTAGCTGACATGGAACAGCTTCAGCTTAAGGCATTGCTATGAAGAAACTTCAGGTGGCTATACTGCCTGATGGTCGGGGTACTCCCTGAACCTTAGCACCTTAGCCTCCGAATTTTACCCTACAACCCACCTCTGCCCTCAGTGCCCTTCATTTTATTTTATTTATTTTATGACCATTCTTGTGCTCCTTGTGACATATGCTTGTTTTTCCTATGTGGCTGTGAAATCACTTTTGAAACTCATCTGAAATCCACTGTCACCTTCTGATGGATTTATCTGGATGGACTTGAGGAAAAGTCCTTGAGCTGTTGAAAAGTTAGATTTCTTGCATGTATGCCAGTAAAGAATTAAAAATACAATACGGAAAGAAAAGATACACTAAATTTCCCAGTCTTCAGGACAGTGAGAAGTTCAAATATGTTCAAGATTGGTATACAGGGTTAGATTCCGTACAACACTTTAAGATTTTTTTGAATTCTACAAAAATCCTATTTTGCAATAATAATGTCACAACCATCTATACCCCTAATGTCTTTTGGTGTGTAAGTGACATTACAGAACAAAATAGTAACTGAGAATAATCAGGTTACACAATAAACTTAAACTAGCTCCTAAGGTGTCTGCAGCATTATCAGACAACTGGTTCTGCACTTCTCAGAACCATCTTAACACAAATTGAGTAACATCCACCAGCTTAAGATAATATTGCTAACTGATCTAATCTATACTTCCTTACATTTTCCAGGACTTTCAGCATGTATGTTATAAACTGCATGTTATCTAAGTTATATAATGGTTCTTATTTCTTATTTACTACATATTGTATTGCCTTAGTAATACCTTCTTATTTACCTGTAGAGAGTTTGAGCCAAGCCCTCAGGTATTTCAGTTAAGGAAAGTTCCAGTTTATAGCATCAAAATTATAATCCTTTTTAGTAGCAATACAACAGATTTGTACTAAAGAAAACATTTAGTACTTCATTAATGTTAACATGTGCAGAAACTTAGCCTTTTGTTTTTTAAGAAATCAAGCATGACAGATTCTTTATGACAATGCTTAAAATAGAGAATACGACTCCCATCTGAATTCTGATAATTAACTACAGGTGCAATTTGGGTGTTTCAGCATTTACCTTCTCAGCTGGTACATACGTAAACTACCTAAATGATCAGACAATAATTAAAAACAGGAGGAGTTTGTAAAAATTACACTCTCATCAATTTGTTATTAAATTCAGGGCAGGAGTGCAACAAGTCATAGCTCTTCTGTTTGAGCATAAGTCACTAATTCATTCTCTGTTGCAGCTCAGATAAAACCTTTATTCTTATCCCTCTACCCTTCAGTAACGTATTGCGTCTTTTATTCTTACAGTGTTAAAAGTTTAAGGATGCAGTGTGTATAGCAATAAGAATACTTTTTACTTAGTAACTTCATGTCCATGTAGGCAATGTATTAAAACCTGCTTAAATTCTATGCACTTCTACCTTTGGTGAATTTAATAAGGAAACTATAAAATATTTAGTGGTTTATACCCCATATAAAAGTAATAAAACAAATTAAGAGACAAACTTCGTATCTCACATACCATACAGATTTGAACCCTTACTTCCAAAGCAGGACCAAAAATCTGCAATTCCAACAGGACCTGATAATGACTGGGACAAAGTTTTCACAGACAGTGCCTGTGAAAACCTTGGGCACCTCTCAAACCCATATTCGTATTTCAGCTCTCACCCAACAAAGAGGGTTAGGGCACAGAGGAGCCATATAGCATTTCAGGAGGTATCTTTTCTCCAGAAAAAGAGCCAAACATAAAGAAAGAGGCCAGCAGGTCATCCTTGGTCTTCATCACAGATGTAATTAAAATTTGGTGCACTACAAATTTAGGCCCCTCAGGGGCAGCACAGAGGATACAGAGAGAAACAAATCTAGTTTTTGTCCACAACGCACAAATGGCTGTTTGCATGAGCAGGGAGCGTTGGGCTTACTTTCTTCACAGGGGTGGGACACGTAGATTTGATACTCCTCAGGCAGCACTTTATTCTGGTCTCCCAGATGATACGGCCATCCTTACCCCATAAATTGAAGCAAGAAGGGAAAGTTCCCTTCTCTTTTCTCTCTCTGGATCCCTGGTATGCCACAGTATGGGCCAGGAACTGGGCACCTTGCTGGTTGTGACAGAAAGGAGATTGTTCTTAGCACCTTCGGAAGGGCTGCAGACCTTGGGGAGACATTAAACTCCATAAAGTAGGTGCCCCAAAGTAACACTGCTCAGTGGAAACTGTTATGGGTATAAACTTGGACAATTAAAGCAAAACTAAATGATAACCAAGTGACCAGACTCATATTTCGACCTGATATTAGCAAGAAAGTTTTTTGACATAAAGCCACTGAGTACCAATGATGCCAAGAGGTATAGTGACTTTTTTATGGAAGAGGCAAATTTGGAATTTAACAACAGGCTGAATATTTGAAAACTTCGACCTATAGATTTTGTGTGCTTTGCCACTCTAAACACACTTCCTAAATATTTAAAATCTTGTTTCTTTTTTATTGGACATAATTTTGTGATTAGGAAAAGGAGGAAGGGAAATAAAATCTCTTCATTTTGCTCATAGGATTCATTCAGAGGACTCCATGAGATCGCAGTTAGGTGCATAAATTAAGTTACACTTCACAAATAAGTGATCTTAAGCTTGAAAAGAAAGGTAAGGAAGGACAGAATGACCTAATTTTTCTCCTTCTGCTCAAGTAATTTTAAATCATTCTTCCTTCCTCGTGCAGAAATGGTGGTCACCAGATCACTACAATTCATGATGAAGGATAAGGGAATTAAGAACATATAGCATTCTGCTGAATTTTAATCTACTTACTTAACTTTAAACACCACATTAACAATTTTACAAGAGCATCTTGAATTCTTGCTTTATACCCTGACCAGTGGTGGGATTGCATTCTTTTATTTTATCTTTTTTTTTTTTTTTTTTGTATATGGAAAGGCACCAGAGATGTAAGCCCGAGTAGGCTAATGGCATATGTAACTTCCCTCAGAAAATTCACAGTTGGCTGGGAGTTTGATAAATTTAAAATCAACCCCTGTGTTGGTGTTTACATGCTGCTGATAGCTAGACATGTTCCAACAAAGCCTGTGAGCAACCTTCAGAATTTTTCTTCTCATATATTGTGTGTGTTCACACTTTTATTTTAAACCTAGGGCAACTGCACAGCCTACCTGTGCTGTTGGTAAGTTGTCAAACCACTGCACTGGGGTGAAAGACTATCGGCTTCTGAAAGAGAAATTGTGTAGCACAACTGCTTTACTGGGAGTTCTGAGTGTAAAGGTGTTTTTGCCTTCCTTATTCACCTTGGGTAGTTCTTATTGACTAGTCAGATTGAATGAACTCATACAGAGCTACACAAACATATTTGTAAATTTGTTCTACCCCAAACAATATGCTTCTTGTTAATAATTAAAAACCCCTTGTGTTTTGTGAACCTCAGTTGATATAAATGAGCAGTTCAGATTTGCTGTTGTCATTCTGTAGTATGTAACCCTTTGAATTACTTGTAAAAGGATCCGCCTCAAAAAGGGCAGAAAATCTCTTCAATTTAATCAAAATCATTTGATAACATATATTGGCATTCTGGGTACAGATTTTAAAGTTTTGTAAAACCATAAAATCAAAGTTTGAAATAGCATTGAGAGGTAACACAGCTCAACTTAAATTTTAACAAAACCAGTTTTAATAATACATTTTACTTTGCTAGTAGTTGGTCAATTAGAAAACTCACAGACAATCAGTTATAATGCCTAGAGGAAGGGCCATCACTTTAGAGGTATTGTAACTTGATGGTGTGATTAGATGTGTATCTATATTAGTACATGAGTCATTCCAAAAGTAATGCCTCCTATTTATTTCCATGGGAACCACAAGAGACAGAAAGAGCAGAAGAAGACTATTTTGAAAAAGAAAATTCTCAGCTACAAAACACTATTTCTCAACTTTCTCACCACCAGTACCTATGCATTTTCACCAGCAATGAAAAAAAGCCTGTATGCCATGCTTGTAAAAATTTGCACCAGTGGAGGTGATCCACTGTTTCACAGCTGCCATGATAGCATCATTACTAAGAAAATGTTGCCCATGCAGTCCATCTTAGTCAGCCCAAATGGATGTAAGTCAGAAGGCACTGAATTTGAACTGTTCAGAGGGTATGGCAGGACAATCCAGACAAGATTGGCAATGGGCACCATGATCTTCAAACTGGTATGGGGCCTGGTGTTATGGTGTTGCAAGAGAAAGGTTGTCTTGTTCTTTGGTTTGACACTAAGCCTTCAGCTTAGCCAATGTCACAAAGGAGTGGTCAGAATTGATGGCTTAGCCAGGTTCCAGAAACTTCTATCCCAAAAGACCCCCCTGCTGACGGCTGCCTCTTGAACTTTCTCTTCAATGAGATTTCACGTTGCCACTTCATGGACTGCTGTTCTGACTCCAGCTCGTAGTGGTGACACTGCATCTTGTCATCAGTAATGATGCTATCCAGGAAACTGTCAACTTTACCCTTGTATTGGTTCAATAGGTTCTGACAAATTTCTATACTGTGTTCTTCCTGTTTCTGTATCAGCATTCATGAGACCCACCAGGCTATTTTGTCAAAACTGCCCCACTGCTGCCATCTGTTACATGGCCACAAAATGTAATGGAATATTGGTGGGAAGGTTCAGCCTCTAATGCCATATCACCAACAGCCATCTCTGACATCGTAGGCCAGCATAACAAAATTGGAGGCATTACTTTTGGAGATACCCTCATACATACATACTCAGCTTTGTTTAGAAAGAGAAAGAGCTACTTTCAATCACAGTCCTCATACTGAAAGCTGATCACGTGCCTGTCCTTGCAGAACTGTGGCCAAAATGACTTTACAAGGCAAAAGATGAGGCAGTTCACTCATTTCTCTGGTGAATACTGATGTGCTCCTATGCAGGTAGGCAAAATAATACTCAGCTGCCAAAATAAATCAGTCATATTTTGCTTTATTTGGAATCATTCTGCCATGGGAAGCTTGCAGTTTTCTCTTTGTTATTTGTGGTTTTAGACAGCAAAATTAAAATGTGAAATCCTATCAACATGTGAACTCGGTACCCTCTGACATATGGGGCATGCCCCTCATCCAACACAATCTTTGGTTAACAGCTGTGAGGAATTTTACGAGGCTAAACAGCTTTTTATTCTAACCCAGGGGAAATGGCATGTGTTAGCAAAGCTACAGAAGGTCTCTTCAGTCCCTAAATGCAAAAACATATTGAGGATTGCAAAGAAAAATTACAAGGGGGACAGAGTTCAAATAAAATTTGTTCTCTGGTTCATGGCAAGATCTAGCTCCGCTCCCAAACACATTCGAGGCAGGCTCATTTCTGCAGGCTTGATTGGGTGAGGGCTCAGTATAAGGAACTCTCTTTGAAGCCACTGGGAGCACTGGCACACCTCAGCTCCCTTCCTCCATTGTATGGAGACAGTCTGCACCAACTGAGCACTCAGTACAAAGTACTTACAAGCTGGGGCTTGACCATGGTGTTCTATTATCAGCAAACTGAAAGACAATAACACTTCTGTATTCCCTTGGGAAACCTTGCCAGTGTAATACTAGCAAAACTCATTTTGGTCTGGAACAGCCCATTGGCAGGATGAGACTTGAACCTAACAAAGGAAAACAATGTCAAAAAAAAAAAAAAAGAAAACACGTTAAAGTAAAACTATATATATAGTAACAATGATATCCAGGCAGCATTCAACGGTGGATCAGTGCTCACCCAGTGAAAGAGGTGGAAAGGGCTGAATCAACTTCGTGTTTGCAATACAGGGCATTTCCCCAGCAGACAGCCTGTACCAGCTTTGGAGGGTTTTTTTTTGTCCTGTTGAGGCAGAAAAAGCTTCCTTTCCCAGTGAAGAGCCCAGCCCATTGTGTCTGACTGCAGGACAATCTGTTCTCTGGGATCTCGTAAAATCCCACCTACCCCTTCAGACGACTGCTGTGCTGCATGAGGAAGAGACATGAGTGATTCCCTACCGCAGCCCAGGAGCCAGAGAGAGGGCTGTTTTCTACTGTGTGAACAGAAAGGGTTGTTTCATTATTCTGGCCTTGACTGAGTTACTCCGCCTCTTGCCAAGTTAAACTTCCATTATCGCAATCATTCTAGGTGATGTTAAAGGCATTTGGTGAAGCATGAGGAAAGCTAATTGACACGGAAAAGGAAAATTCACAGGCCATGCTTTCTCCTGTGGAAATTATGTAAAATGGCTGCTGCTGCGCTATACAAATAATTTTGATGAATTAACTTGTCTTTTGCTCATCCTTAGCCTGGTATCCCATAAATGCTACATTTCTGAAGAACTCTTTAACTTCTCAACTCCTCAGAGAATAGGCACCCCAGACAATAACAGTTTTCTTCACATCATTTCAAATGCTGATGATATACACCCAAGGTTACAGTGCAACAGAAGTGCTTATTTTGAGAAAGATAGATACCATTTCAGTTCAACTGACATTTTTCTGAAGTAGAAAGCCTGGGAGCCCAGCTTCAAAAGATCCTCCAAACATACCCCCATGTCAGACACCACTGTGACAGACTCTGACACCACTGTGTCAGACAAGTTTAGACTCTGCTGCCATCCATCACGAACAGGGTATTGGTTGGAAGGCTCAGCCTCTACTGCCATACCACCAACAGCCACCCCTGATGTCATGGGCTGACATAATAAAATAGGAGGCGTTACTTTCAGAGTAGCCCCTGTAATTCATCAATATTTTATAAATATATAAAAACTTAATTTGCTTCACTGCAAAGTGCTGCAATACTTGCCCACTAAATTGTTGCCAAATCTGATGATGGCTAAAAATGAGCCCCTCAGAAATTAAAAAGCAGCTAAAAAAAGAACAAACAATGATGCTAAAATATTTTGAATTATTTAAATCTCTGTTGTCTCACTGTATTTTAGGTATCATTTTAAAAATGAAGCCATATTTTATCTTGATTACTAAGGCGTGTAATATCATTATTTTATTATGGTCTTCACACCCATATCTGTCTCGCTAATGAATATTTTCCTGTTTAGAGAAAATGAGAGCAGTTCTATTTTATTTAAAGACCAATAACATTCCTAAATGTTCATCCTCACTGTTCTGGAAGAACAATGAAACAGCACTCAAATGAAGGATTTACTGGTGTGCATGCCAGGACAAAAACAGATGGACAGAACAAGTTTAGACAAGTGAATCTGTAAAATTGGATGACCTTTATCTCACAAATAAAGTTGCAGAAATTCAGAAAGAGCCAAAAGTTTTTATATTTCTTTCAAATTAGAAATTTGAGTATTTGTGCTTTAGCCAATCAAACTAATAGCCAGACTTTATAGCTCATGTATATCCTTTCTAAAGGATATATCAATTAGTTATCTCAAATGTCTTAAAAGAAAACAAACAAAAATGCATCGCTTCATCTAAGGATAAGATCAGGCCTAATAATGAGATGCATGGAATTTCTTTTTGCATTTGGTAGCATGCATGGACTCAGAGCCAATATTGAGTGACTGGCAGTGACAATGTCAAGTTTTGGAGACAACCCCTGGCTCAGAGAGCTCAGAGGCTAGGGTGAGACAGAAATACAGCAGGAAGATAAAACATGGGTTTGGTAGGTTGTTAAGAGAGAAAAAGTAAAGAGCAAAACAGATATTTGTTAGCAAATGGTTAGCACAAGGTTTGGTTCACTAGTTTCATGGCATACAGAAGGAAACTGCACAAAGGAAGTCTCCTGTTGGTGTTTCTAAGCCATTAAATCTTGCTCTTTGCCAGAAACTTGAGAACTGAAACAGATAAAGACAGGAGCCACAATATGGTAAGGCCACCTCATAAAATAATTTTTGAAACTGTGCACTTATTTTTCAGACATGGAAGAGAGCCCCATAATATTCAAACTCTGTGAAGTCTACTGAATACAAATATCAAATCCATAAAATTCCCATGTGGATTTGTCACATCCATTTGAGAACAACGCTCCAGCCACCTGTCATCATCAAGAAAAGGTGGTTAATATCCTGTCAGCTCTACAACTAATGTGTTTAAGAAGCCAGAGATTCAAACACAAACAGGCAGGAATTTAGGCTCATGTGACAAGGTAGATCCTTCCTCCAGGACACCCCTCATGCATATACAGACATAGAGAATACATGGCAGAAGTGGTAGCTCTTGTGAGAACATGGCAGACAACATCACAGAAGAAGGCAGCCTTGTCCTGCAATTTTTAAACCAATGTTTACAATTCTGATGTGGGAAGATGAGTCTGCTACATCCTACATGGTCTTGCACATATTCTTATGTTTCTAACAAATTAATTCAGCAACACTATTTTTCTATAGAAAAGAACTTTCAGAGAATGTGAGAATATTTACCCATCATTCTGTTGTCTGTCCAGTCATTGCCTGCTCTACATTCCTTTCACATGCAAAGCATAAACCTCCATATCTCCTGGAAATTCTTAGTTCTTTCAATTTGACACTATCAATGCAGAATCTCAGATATAAGAGACCCCTATGCTCAAATTCCTGGGTAGGTATGGCTTAATCCATGTGTGTCCTGATGCACCTGTTAGTCTCACTTAATGGTACTCTGGCTCAGGAGATGCACAATTGGGCCACACGTACAATCATCTCTGTGTAGCTACAACAGAACCCAGCACTTTTATTCTCAAGTGGAATAGCTTTTCTGCAGCCATCTTCCTGACTTCTTGAGCAGTGAGCCAGGAGGGATACCGAGGAAGACCATATGACCTTAAGAATAATTTTTTGGCAGGAAATAAAATTGTCTCTGCTTTTCATCTCTCAGCAGTACCAGCCTTTGATTCTTAGAGCTGTTTAAAGATCAAAAAAAATACAGAATTATTCTATTCTGTCTTTTTGTAAAATCACACTGAATGCACTGCTAAAATCCAGGTTTTTATTTTCAGCAATTCCTTTTTATCTTTTTTTTTTTTTTTTTTGGTAGCACAAAATGGTTTAATTCTGTCTAACAAGCAATTAATATGTTCTTCCAAACAAATCAGAACTGGAGAACCAAATTAACACCCTTCAAGAGTGATATATCAGCGCCTGATTTCACAGAATGCTTTACGACCCTTCCACCTAATCTAATGGATGGATTATAAAAATGAGGAAGCCCTAACATGGCTTGAATTTGAACACTTAGACTCTTTATAAGTGTGTATAACTAATTACAGCCAGCCTTTATTAAACAAAGGAGGCACCTATGTGTTTCAAAGACAAGAAAACCTTTTTTAAAAAAATAGCGAACATTAAACATCACATTCACTGTCATTTTTATTGATCCTTAGCCAAAAAAAAATATTTACCATTTCATTACTGAATACATATGAAGATTATTTGCAAACCTAAGATTAACTCCGAGGGCTGTTTCAAAGGTGATGCCTCCTATTTTATTATGTTGAGCCACAACATCAGAGGCAGATATTGGTCATATGGCAGCAGAGACTGAACCCTCCCACCAATATTCCATTACATTTTGTCACTGTGTGACACACGGCAGCAGAGAGGCAGTCTGACACAACGGCATCTGACATGGAAGTGTGGATGAACAAAGGTGTGTCATTGAATTCCTTCATGCAGAAACAATTGCACCCACTGATATTCATCAAAGCTTACTGAATGTTTATGGAGACCAAACAGTGGATGAAAGCACAGTGAGGCGGTGGGTGGTGGATTTCAGAAGTGGTGACAGAGACATGAAATACAAGCCACCTTCTGGACAGCTAGGTACAGTTGTCACAGCAAAAATTGAAGAGCATGGCAACATTGGAATATTGCAAAGAATGCACCAGGTGGGTCCCACAGATGCACACATAGAAACAGAAAATACAGTGTATGCAAGTTTGTCACAACCTACTGAACCAGTATGAAGATGAAGGTGACAGTTTCCTGGATCACATCATTATTGGTGACAAGGCATCTCCACTATAAGCCTGAGACAAAACAGCAGTCCTTGGAGTGGCGATATGTGAATTACCCATTCAAGAAAAACTTCAAGATACAGCTCTCAGTGGGTAAAGTGATGTGCACTATCTTTTGGGATAGGAAAAAAGTCATCCTTCTGGATTTCCAGGAACCCAGACAAACCATTAACTCTGACCACTACAACATGATGCTGACTAAGCTGAAGGCTTGAACTTTCAGAATCAGGTCAGAGGAGAAGACAATCTTTCTCTTACAACACCAAAACGCCAAGTTCCATACCAATTTGAACACATAAGTAGCAGTGAAACAGTTGGCCACCTCCACTCCATTTTTGCAAGCAAGGCATGCAGTCTTTTGTTCATTGTGGGCAAAAATACATGGCTAATGTTGGTGACTGTGTGGCTATTCTGACATAGAGTTGTGTAGCTGAGAATTTTCTCCTTCAAATAGTGCTATTATGCTCTTTGTATCTGTTTTAGTTTTCCATGGAAATAAGAAGAAAGCATTACTTTTGGAGTGACCTACGTAGAATTTAAACATGCAGCAGGATCTAGTCAGAACTAGAGATATCAACTGTTAATTTTTACTGCTTGTCTTTCACTTCCTTCAGCTCATAAACAGCTTTAACAAAAAAAGAACCATGGAGTCAAAACAACATATTCCTGGTAAGGTATGTTCGTTTACGCAACAGGCTGTTCCAACATAGCTTTTAACAAGATAGATGAAATTGAGTGATAATTTAACCAATCATTAAAATGTTTTCGCATACATTGCAATAATGCCAAGTTTTAAATCCTTTTTTTCATAACTCCCTGGATCTTAAGATCAGTTAATTAGAAAGAAATTTCACTTTTAATTTTTGAGGAGGGTACAAAAACTACAAATCTCGGTGTCATATTAAAAAAAAAAAAAAGATATAAATCAAACGCCTTAGAAAAGAAAGGAAAAATGAATATGATGTGCTGGATTCAAAGTTGCATGTCTTCTGGTAAGTAAAACTGATGATTGTACCTAAGTCAAAGTAATCACACAAAGAAATCTTCTGGGAGTCCAGGCAGCAGCAATTCAAAGAATGAGGGACACCCAGTGAACATCGTTTGTGCTCCTGAAGTGCTGTGAGACTGATATCCAGCATAAGAGGATGTAGTGCTCATAGGATCAATCCAGCAGCACACAGAGTTACACATCATGTCAACACGGGGGCAATAGCATGGGCAGCAGCAGGGCAAACTTCCTGATAGTGCCTCACCCACACAGGGTAACCTTGTTCTGAAAAAGTGCCTCTGAAAATGACACAAATCCTGCCGGCATGCCCATACCGCTCCTGTGCTGCCAAATCTGGCAGTGGAGGTTTCTGCCAATTATTTTTTGTTAAGGGAATTGGACTGCAGCCTATGATTCATTTTACATATAGTACAGCAAGAGTTGGCCTACATATAAAAATTCACACTGGTGTAACTGTGTCAGTTTGGGGTGTGATATTTTGCTGACAGTTTTACCTTTAAAAGACCTAAAGTAGATCTGGTTAATTCTGTACCAAGAAACCTTATACTCACTGAGGGCTTTTTCATCATTTTGAGCTAGAACAGGCTGACTATTTCTCTATTCTTATGAAAATAATGTAGAAGGCATGTAAGGCTAAGCATATACCAGAGAATGCACAAAACAGAAAGTATACCTAATAGCCCCTTTGCATCAGTCACTTCTTTAAAGGGAGAATAATTTTGTAGGGCATCAATAATCAGTAAATATGTAGCAATATACCAAACTTTTAGAAAAGATAACTGATTGGGTATGCATAAGACCCCGTGATACCAAAATCAAAAAGTTTATATCTTTGTCCAGTAAATGGTATTACGATAATGATGTCTATGTGTTCAGACTTCCTAGAGATGGATATTTTAAACAAAGAAGGGGAATAGACCATGTTTAATCCCAAAGGGAGGAGATCTGAAACTAAACCCTCTGCACCCTCAGACATCAACAACAGAACAGTGTGAATTTTTAGAAAAAAAATTAGAAGTTAACTTGAACAGAAGTATTTGATAGTCTATAAACATTTAAGGGTAAAAATAAATATAGTGATTTTTCATATAAAGCATCTAGAAAAGATTCAGGTTCCTAAAAGTCAAATACTGAGCTTATATGGTGTAAACAAATTTGTAATTACAATACTTGGAAGTATACAAAGATGCTAAGTGAAGTTAATATAGCAAAGTTTGCTATCTGAATGCAAAACTGATGCCATTTATCCATATATAGGATGTGTAAAATTTAAATGATTTGTTTTGAAGTCAAGTCTTGAAATTTGGACCATAACTCCCATGGTAAATATATCTTTCATTATGAAAAAATTGAAGAAACGATCCAATTTCAAGGAAGTAATATCTTCTATGCAATTTGCGAAGCGTTACTGGTAAGAGTTACCTCAATCTCTGTCTTGTCAGAAACACACAACCAAAAAATGAGCTTCGTTTTTAATGCAAGCCACCCCATTTTATTACTCATTTTAGTTGTAGAGAGAAAGAGATCATAATGCAACACAAACGTTTTAAGAGTCAAGATTTACATGGGGAAAAATTACTTCATTAGCCAACTATAGCTTGTTTTATTAGCATCATTTAGTTCTAAGTAGACTGAGAAATGGAAAAAGAATTGTTTTTCATTTTTAACATTTCCCGCCCCCATTAATATTCCTCATCAATTTCAGTAATCAATCTCAGCTGGACACAGAGATTTCAAAGCTGAAGGGGGAGGGTTAGTTTTTGCACCTTTTCCATACACTACATTCTCATACAAAACTAGTTTGGCAAGCACATGTCAGGCTCTTGGCAAAGGTTCTGACCTCGCCATTTTAAGCACTGTTTTCTTAATATTATGTTGACATATGGCTATTGTGCTCCTAATCTAGTTATTTTGTGTCTGCTGTGTTGTTGCTATCTCATCTTCTGAATTTTCTTCAGGCAATTACTGTCAGAGACATTTAATTTCTTCTGCTACATGTTAACCAGTAGCCAACATTCCCCTCTTTTCAGTGTGAAGAAGCTGATTTACAGGGCCAAAGCAGTATTACTGCAAGATGTCCTAGGTATATCTGCATACCTACAAGGCCATCTAAAAATAGTCCAATCACACACCGAGGAATGGTAGAGAAGCTTTGGAGGGAATAAAGCTGTTCTTTTGGCCTTCACATGTCACAAAGCCAGAGAGAACATGCTATGCTGCTTTCATCTCTAATATGTTGAATAGTTGCCTGTGGTTAATTACACTGCATCGTGGAAAGTGCCACAATCAGGCAGTAGGATTAAGCCAGTTGAAAGTGATGTGAGGAAACAGATGGAAAGTAAGTCAGGTAACCATATAAAGCAAGTACAAAAGCATTTGCCGTAAGTGAGCAAAACATCACATTTAAACACTTTATGCTACGCAAAAAGCAAACAAACACCCCTGCAACAAACAGCCATACAAGCTAACATGCACTGTTCACTACCATGTGTTGACAATATTTTGACCTTCAGCAAGCCATAGAGGTACCACAAGAAACTGAGAAATACAATAGCTCGCAGGCATAGATTTAACACAGGGATAGGGAAGAGGATGTTCTTCACATTAACTCTTGCTGATTCACAGCATGCTACATGCTGGGATGGGGAGAAGCTGTCCTCCTGCAGTGCAGCCCTACCACCAGGATGCCTCCACCCTGAGCGCCCTGTAATAATAACTGAAGTCTACTGCTGCTGTATAGATCTTGTATCTTGATCCAATGGCCTGAGCCCTAAACTATGAAAAAGCTGCGAACAAGGTATGAGGAGGTCAGAAAGCATTTATTCTACCAGGCTTCACAGGGCTAACACCAAGTGGTCCTCTGAAGAGCTTGACTGTAAACAACCACATCACAGGCATCACGTCTGTAAGCATCTGCTCTTCATCTTTGTTACCGTGCATTGTCCACAGTCCCAGTGCACCATGAAATTTTATGCATCTCTGCTTAGAAAACGGTGATGTTAAGACCTATACTTCTCAGGGCAACAAATATACCAGCACATTATCAGGTATTCAGCCTTCCCTTTACGGGCATGACTGCTGGTCATAATGCTGGCTTGCATGGAACAAATTGCAGATCTCAAGAAAATCAGTGTCTAAATTTGCTCCAGTAGCTCATTTTGAATGCAAGCTAAATCCTTGTTTTCAGATTGTACCCCACAAATACTAAAATAAGCTCTTCTTGGAGGATGAAAAATGTACCCTTGACTTCTCAGGCAAGCAAGAGTAGATATTTGAAGAGAAGGAACAAAAGACACGTGACCCATTACCATACTTCACAGTTTGTCACATTTTGCACTGAAATTCAACAAGCCATTAAGTCATTAGATAACAAGTATTTAAAAAAAAACCTAAATATAGCTTATCCACAAACAAGCATCATTTTCTTTACTGATTTCTAAATGAATTTTTTGTATGAGCGTAGGTTACCTAGATGGCAGTTAGACAGATATGACAGGGGTATTGATAATACCATAAAAGCTCCGGTTACGCTTTACTTGAGCACTTAGATTAAATGCTATCTGTGGCAGCTAATCAGACAACTGGTTAGCAATTTAGAAACCAGTTTATTCATAAAATTAAATGTACCATTAAAAACAATGTGGCAATATGACTAAGCTGTGATGATATAGATTGAAGCATATTGGACAAGAGATCCATTTTGCAAAGTCCATGAGAATTTGTCTATGCTACAATGTTCTGTCAGCCATTGTCATTATCTTGTACAGATACCTAGCAGAGGAAATAACAATCTGAACTAAAAAGAACCTCTTAAAATTCACAGTTCAGTGCAGTGCTGATTACAGCAGCAGCCCTCTTTTCTTCTCCGTCACTCCCATCCTTTTGTTCCCCTCCACTTTGCTCTTCTCCCTTTGCCTCTCCCTGGAACAGTAAAATGGTGTGGGTAACATGTAGTCTATGGGTCTTGTTACCACTCATTCACAACATGCCATGTAGTTGCACTCTTCCTCAGCTCATGCTAACTTAGTGTTGCTGCTGCCAGGGGACTTGTTTTCCTCCTTCACCAGAGAATGCTTGTGCAAAGGATCAGGATCTTGCCCCCTGCAGGCTGCCTTCCCCTCCTTCACCCCGGGCAAGCATAACTGCCCCCATGCAGTTCAAATGCCCATCCATTTGAATTTCTTTTTGTTTACATCAAATTTCAAGCTTACATTCCAGCCAAACACTTTATCTTCTGAAACAAAGATAATACAATACGCTTATTACCATACACATTAGCCTCTCCCATTACTGTAATTTTTATCTCCTAATTGAAAGACTTCTTATTTTCCTTGCCTCAGCAAGCTATTTTAAGGAACACTTGATTGTGATTATGTTGGAAAACGCACACAAAATTTTTTAAACCAGAGATTTTTTTTTCCAGAGCAGCAAACTATTCTACTCTTACAATGACTTTAACATTTAATCAGCTGATAGGTACCTGTACTGCTAACTGGTTTTCCCCACAGATTCCATATTCAAGAAATTCTGAAAGAAGAATTCATGAAATGTGAACTAAAGAGCATGTATCTACGATGTCTTCATGTAATCCTTGTGTGAGGCCCAGCACATGCTATATAAATGCCCATCCATTTAAATAATCTTTCTGAGCCCCGTGATTCTACTCAAGCTCAAAGAAGAAGACGCCCCATTTTTAGGGGCCCTACAACATTCCTTAGCTCTCAGCCAACCACACTGCTCACCATTTTAATTTAAAAGAATAAAAAAGGCAACCAAAAAACACCATTTTATTTGTTATCTTAAAATAGCAGACAAAGAGAAAAAAAAAGTTTTCAGACAACTGGTCAGTTTCTGAATGCATTACTTCATCCCCAAACACTAGTTCATAAAATCTGACTCATTAGTCAGGGAAATGAGAAGTTTGTGCAATATCTGATCTATTATTCTGAGCTGCTAAATATTTCTTCCTACTCTTCAACTCTGAATCCGTACAGCACACTAATGGATCTTGGCTAGCACAATAAGTATGATTAAGAAGATGTCTTGAGGCAGTGGAAGTTACCTGTGATACAACAGAGACATGAATGCAAAGGTCAGACCAGGTCTGCTTTGGAGCTTGGGTGAAGTTTATCCTCCCCTGCAACAGAGATTAAAATCAGGTTTCTGCTTTAGGACAATGGAAAGCTTAGGAGGAATAATATATATATATTTTTTTTTTTTCTTAATAATGGAAAAAACTACAACATATGGGTTTCCTTTTTCTTCCCTTTGCCTTCCTACCTCCCTCCCAGCCCCATAATAAATTGGATAATAAATGGAAAGACTTGATGCTGTCACTGAATTAGAGTCTGGCCTCAATCAGTGTCTAGAATCCAATTTGAAATCATCATGCTATTTTCCAGGTAATAGATATGAAAGTTTCTGTAGGAGACAAAGCACCTGAAGTTGGATCACATCATCAGTTTTGTACTGATGAGACACTAGATGGGTTTTCTATTACATATCCAAAGAGTGAACATCTGTCTTACCAGAAAGCTTATTCAGGCTCAGCCAAAAGCTTTCATATTCAGGGATACATGTCATAATTTGAGACTAGTGAACTGGAGATATTCTGGGAGAAGAAACATGCCGACAGGGAATACTTTATTGCAGCTGAGATTGGTCTAACATGGAAAGGACACTCAGAAAAAAAATATACGAAAAAAACCCAGACTTTCTGTTCAGTTTTAATTCTAAATTACTTTTACTTTTTTTCCTTAAATTCTTATCTGCATATATCCACTAGACACCTAAAAAGTGATACAGCCACTCTGCATAAAAAGATTTATCTAACAGTAAACAGAAAAATCTTAAACTGGCATGTGGATCTTTTTCATCATGAGGTAACAGGAAAATCCTCCCAAGCAAAGCCAGACCTACCTGAGACTTAGCAAGCACCTAGAAAGCAGTTACATAAATAGCCAGTAAAATCAGACTTTGAGAAAATCATCTTGTGAAGTACATAGGGTAAAACAGGCTTCTAACTTGCATGCTCTGACTTGCCTGATGGAGGCATATGGCTGTATTGTGACCAAGTTCTAATTTACAAATTCTGTTGGAATGCCTGAAGCTGGGTGGAGTAACTATCGTCCAGTATGACCATAAAATAGCACCATCCCAGAACCACAGTATGCTGTGTAAACCAGACTAGAAAATTTAACAAACCAAGGCTTTCAAAAGAAAATCTGCTTTGAGTGTTTAGATATCCAGCCATGAAATATTATGTTACAACTTAGAATTTATTAACAAGAACAGCACCATTTATTTTATTCTATTTGCATGGATAAACCTTTTGCAAACCCATGACTTTATTTGTTAAGAATCTTTTATACAAATGACATTCTTAAGCCCTTAATAGAATTTAATAACATTATCAAGTGTCGTGTATCTGAGATAAACTACAGAAAACAGCATTGTAAAGACACTGTAGGGTGAATAAATTACAGCATTCAGTCATAAGGCCAATGATCAAGGGAGAAAGAAACTAAGGGACATAGGCAAAGGAGAAAAAATACACTCCAGGATGAGACTTGAAAAGAGATAGAGTTGATGAGGCAGAGAGCTACATTCATGAAATGGGATTACATCCTTAGAAAAACCTTCACATGTTCTGATATCCAGAGAAACCAACCATGGACAAGTTTGACTAGATACATGGTACATGGAGGCTGTCACACTTCTTCCTACACAAACAGCAATTCTCACACCTCGCAAATTAATTACAGGGAGAAGTCTAGTGCTTGACTGGTCTATAACTTGTTATGTCTCTGGTTTTTCAGTTCACTGCCCTATAAAAGGCATTTATGTTAGCGCAAATCCAGCAAGACACTATGGGAATAGATTCAACCTATAAACCATAGACATACATAGTGTTTCTTGAAAGAAAGAGGAACATTTGTGAAAGATTCCCCAAAATCTCCTAGCATAATTTATAGAATTTAAGTCTGTGTTTCGAACTGATGATCCAACTTGTTAAAGAACTGTACAAGATGACTGTTGCCACAGTAGTATAGCTGTAGTGGAAACTCCGGTCAGGTAGCATTGGGTTGGGTTTCCACTTCAGCTAAAACCTATGGGTTATACTCCCACATTTTTATGTAGTTATCCTGTGCCATTAACTCCACTGGAATTTTACTATCTAAGTACTTCTGTAAACGTAAAGTTCTGTTCTATGCTTGACCTTCAGTTTCAACTCTTTTCTTGTAAATAAGGGCTGTCTGTATTTGGAAACAACCAATGAAGCTAATGAAAGGTTTCTGTAACAATAAATACAGCAATCAGTGCGCATTGGTTCAATGTACTCTGGTTATCTAATCAAATGTAAATTTCCCTGAAGACAAAGAAAAATTTTCAATTGTAATACTTCATTTTACATTCCCAGACACCATAGACTTAGTCTTCAAATGCACTGATGACTTCCAGATTCATACTGATTAACCTGCAAGTCTATCCAAAACATATTTCTCTGAGAACTGGTTGAAGGAGACTCAAGTAGATCAAGGAGCAGAAGAGCTGTGCATGAAAACTCCACACTGCTTTTGAAAACTTGTATATTAACAACTCTTTCACTTATTTTTCCTCTTCCTAGAGAGAAAACAAAAACAAAAAACAAACAAAAACAAAAACAAAACAAAAAAACACAACACTTGAACCTACTCAACATACCAGGACATTATGAAGCCAAAGCTTAAGTCTCTTGGAAGAAGTCTGCCTCAGAGGAACGATTATTTGGCAAATTCCTCCTAGAAAAGGGAAGGATGTCTCATTGAGCTTCAGTGTTGAAGAGAACCCCAAAGACTGAATGGCACACAGAAAGGTGATACACTTGCAAAACAGACACCTTGTTAATATGCTCTTTAAGTTGCATGCCTGCACACTAATTCTCGATTAGCTGGCTGTCTCTTATGCATGAAGAGGCAAAGAAAACTGCAGATTTTCCCATGTAGTCTGGAGATCAGATCTACTGAATGAATTTATCAATAGCGTTAGAGTTTCAAATTATCTAATAAGTTTTACCTAATAAGGCAGTTTCTGCCATAATTGCTGATGTAAGGATAGGAGGTTAATCTTTTAAGTAATGGCACTGAACACACCTGCTGAGAGATGATCTGGAGCTCACCAATAAAACATTCATGGCTTCATGCCTCCTCTGTTGCACTTAAATCTATGTTAACAGTTTCAAAAAGCTAAAAAGCCAGGCCCATGCTCTGCAGTGATCAATAGCACCACAGTTAGATATCAGAGTATTCAGCTCAGTGGGATAAATGTTCAGTCTTTGGTAGATTTAGTAGTGGGTGGAAATGACAGATGGAATTTAAGTCTTTTGTTCAAAGGCTTTTACTCACTCTTCTTTCCTGTAAAGAATGTTCCTCTGATATTTTGCTTCCTTTCCATGGAACTGAAGCACCAATCATTTTGCTCTGTTCCCCTTGGAAAAAAAATAAATAAAGAAGGAAAACACTTCTTCAAGATAGGTCATTAAGAAAAGGTTTAGGTCAACAGAAACAAGACATGGTGTGCCTTGACAGCATCGTTTCAAATTTGAAAGTATGCAACTGAATTAAATGCAATCCATGAGAAATGATCATTTGATCATATGTAAATTACAATAAATTAGAGAAAGCATAATTTGTGATAAATGATCAGGAATAAAAATCCTCCTTTTTCACACAGCACTGTGATTGGTATACAAATCTAATCACATTTCCAGTGGTTATTTTCAGTCTTGGATTCAATATGACACATTCCTATAAGTAAAAAAAAAAACAAACAACAAAACACAATAATAACAATAATAATAATAATTCACCAAATATAACTCTTAAGGGACAAGAAGTATAAAAACTAGCAGTTGAGATTTAAAAAGAGAACAAAAAGAGAACAAATTCTCCTAGTTCTCATTTGACTGTACTTTCCCCTTTCATTTGCAATTTTCTGCAATTACCTATTTAGGGAGAAAACATAGAGTGTGACTCAAAATGTAACACAGTGAAAATATGTCCTCAAGCCAGCATTTGAGCCATTCCTGTACCCAGATTGCTCATGTACAATCCTCAATGAAGACCATGTGTCTGTAACAGAGTAGAATTAAACTTCAAAACTTTTGGGAGCATGCAGACTTATTTGAAGTCTTCCTGGCTAGTGCACTAAATACTGTCACAGAATCATAGAATCGTAGGGGTTGGAAGGGACCTCAAGAGATCATTGAGGCCAGCCTCCCAGCTAAAGCAGATACCCTACAATAGGTTGCACAGGTAGGTGTCCAGACAGGTCTTCAATATCATCCTAGAAGACTCTGAGCAACTTGTCCCAGTGCTCTGTCACCCTTACAGTGAAAAAAGTACTTCCATATGTTAGTATGGATCTTCCTATGTTTGAATTTTAGACCATTACAGCCATGCTTGTAACAGTCCTCTTCTTGCCTTTGTACTTTTTATGTGGTATATAAATACAAGTAATTTTGGGACTAGTAATGTTTTGATAACAAATACAAAGCTCATACAGTCTTAAAAAAAAAAAAAAAAAAAACACAGAGAAAATCAGTGTCTCAGGGAGAAAATCTGTGTCTTCCATGATGGATCTTTCTACTCACTGTTTACTGAAACTCCTGAATAAATTTCACTGCAAGAGAAAAATCTAACCCAAGATGTCAAAGGAACAATTATTTATTTTAATAATATGTTCATAAAGAACAGTCCTGCCATTCTCAATGTATTTTACTTTCCAATAATAGGTATTTTTTAAGATTTTTTTTTTTGGAAGCTGATTTTACTAGACAGCATACATACACAGTAGATGCTTCAAGAAGCAGCAGGAGTATTGTGAGTAATCTGGGAGCAATCCTGCCATTTATTAAGTGTACTTCTGTCCACTAATCAGCATTTAGCTCTGAAGAGTCCTTTGAGCTGATATGTGATTCATCTAAATAGTTCAAAGATTTTCTCTGTTAAGCCTGTGAGTTTGCTGAGGAGTAACCACACACTGGTCATATTTACTGAGTAGAATCTGAGGAAAGGGGAGAAAAAAAGGAATAAAGTACCACATATCTGCTCTTTCCTATGGACATTACCCTGATAAGATTTTATGGGATAATTCAAGGATTTCAATGAAGAGCTAAAAGTAATGGATAAGGATGACAGAACTTAAATGGATGAGTTGGCCGTGTAATAAAAGTTGCAATGCAGTTAGTAGCTCTTATTAGTTAGTTACAGCATATTATTCAACTTCAGGATACACAGGCCTTTCCACTCTGTTGATGAAACAGGATCAGAGATACTGCAGGGTTCAGTCCAGGACCCACCCCATATAATCTTTTCCTCATTGTGAGGGGCAAACATTTCATTACCCAAATAATGTCAAAAAATATAATGTAGTTAATTCTTTATTTTGAGCTTCTCATATTTTTGTCTGTGAGAGAAAGTTTTGTCTCTGCCATACAGCCTGGACTCTTAAATAGAAATGCAAATATTTGCTAGACATGGAATAGAGGCCATCAGCAGTGAATTCTCCTTGATTAATATGTTAATTTTTTTTCAGATTTTTCAGGTACATTCTAGAATGAACTTCATTTGCTATGTCTTTCACCACTTCTCTGTGGTGGACAGATTTCTTTATAGCCCCTTATAAATTTTTTGGTGCAAAGTAAGTCTTTGTACTTCTTGATATTTGCAATCCCAGAAAATACCAGCTTATCTAGAGGGAACCAGTAGATTTCCACCAAAATGTTTTTTCCGAAAAGAACTCAGAAGAAGGCAGCAATGCAACTTTTGAAGGTTAAAGTCCAAATTCTTCAAGCAGGGATAAATGCAGTCTAGGAGAATAATTCTCATGGAAGTTAGAACAAATCCCTCTTACAGGACCTTTTTAAAAACGGCTTTCAGAACAGTTTGTTGTTGTTTTATTCCTGAATACAGACAGGCGAGTATAGTGTGAAAAATAAGGTTTGTATAGAGAACAAAGACTTCTGCAGTGTAATACATTTTGTGAACAATAGCATAAGGAATACTGATTAGGAAACAAGTATTACTTTGAACCTTAAAAGGAAGCCTTCAAGAAAGTGTACTATCAACAACTTGAGAACACTTGAAAATTCCCACTGAAAAAATGGAAGGCAACCAAAGGTTAGAATAATTTGGAAACTGCAGCATAAGAAGAGCCATACTGAATACGAAGATGAGGCACATTTAGTTTAAACCTCGGAAAGGGATTTTCGCAAAGGGGGATGGAAACATAATGTTTGCTTTATGCAAAATATAAAGATTGCCTCACCAGCCTTTTAGATACAGCATATGAACATAACTGCTAAAAGTCAAAAGTGAAAGACTCCAGGATGCTGCCAGACCCAGGGAAAATGAATATTCTGCAAATATATTTATTTTATATGTAAAGTGAAGCAAAGAAAATATTGTTAAATATTTACTCATCACCCAGTAGCTTATTAATGTTTGTCACAGCAAATACAGCTGACTCTATAGAGTGTGGGCAGACGTGGTACTTACTGATAAAATCCCGTGACTGAGAGTCTTAGGTAAGCAAAAGCCCTAGAAGAAGTGATTCAAATGCATGAACAGCAGCATCAGCAAACCTGGCTGTATGAATGCAAAACTTGAATTTCCTTACTTTTGTTTGTTCGTTTGTTTGTATCTCTGTGATTTTCTCCATCTAGTCCCCAGAGTCTTCTTGAAATAGCAGAGACCCAACAATTATTACTCATGCAACACCAGCAGGGTGATGACATCTGAAAAATAGGATGGACTCTATTCTGACTACCTACTGCTAGCATTTAAAATGTAGTGTTGCAACACCTGGAAAATAAACACCCGGTTCCATGCTTTTGATTCAGACTGCCTATATAAGAGCAAAGATTTCCTAGAAAGTCCATAAGGAATGTGATTCGGTTTTACTCCACTTTTTCTCCACTTGGTCCTCTAGGCTTCCTGAACATGGGGATGCTCACATCCAGCTGGTAGGAAATACTGGTTCCTAGGAGGTCTGCATAGAATGCTGGTTAACAAAAGCAAGTAGCTGTGGCATTGATGACCTGCCCTTGCATGACAATACAGTGGCAAGATCTCAAACCCAGGAAGAGGAGACCTAAAATCCAAACTTTGATTCAGACTGAGTGGAATCAACCACACTCCTCCCACTTCCCTGGGAAAGCCCAACTATGCAGGTGACATACAAGGATGGGATGTTTCCTGTCTCTGTTAAAACTATGACTCCTCGTCCTACTGCCTGAAAGATTCATAACACCAGTAAACAAGTGGTGCCATCTGAAAAAGGGGGAAGGGTTCTTATTCACAGTTTCTGTCACTTACAGGTCAATTCAAAGGGAAAACATGAAGCTCCCTGATCTTTGATTAGCTGTTGTCTAAAAAGAGAAGACAGGCAAAAAAAAACAACCAAGAAAAATAACAAAACAAAATAAGAAAAACAAAGCACACATTAAAAACAACAATAGCATAAAACAGTTAAAAGACTGGAAAATGTGTTAAGAGTCATGGGAGAGCCTCACAATAAAATCACACTGTCTTTTTCCTTGGGGATATGCTGGCCTCACATATGAGTTATTTAGGGAGCGTTCAAAGGTCTGTACTATGCAAGAAAGGAGATTAGATGGTCATAGCAGTCCCTTCTGGTCTTAAGCAATTAATCTCTGACATGATGTCAGAAGGTTGGTTCTTCATAGCCAAAAAAGGCAATTTTCTTGCTGATAAGTGAAGAAGTAAATCAATTTTTATTCCAAAGCAAGGGAGGAATCCCACTACTCCCCAGGGGGCTCTTTTTCTGTCCGTGCACTGACCAGCTGAGCAAGGGGCTGTTGCACCAAACACAAGGGAGGGCACATGCTGCTACCAGGACCTGCATTTATTCTTCTTGTTTCCAGAAAAATATTGGCCACAAAAGGTCAGTTCTGGCCTCTGAAGACACTGATACATTTAGATGAGGTCTTGGCTTTTAAAGTACAAAATTTCCATGATATGCATATAAATAAATAATGGAAATCAATGAGGAAAAAATGCGCTGATAAGTAGCACAAACTAGGAAAAGTGTACCTTTGAACTGCACACAGCTCTAGCATAGCCTTGGCCATGTCTCTTTGGTCTGCATTTCCCACACTAATTTAGTTCTTCAGGTCAAGACACTGACAGACAATTTGCAGAAAGTTTTACAACATTCACTGTGTACATATTGAGTAATTAATTCTCAGATGCCCGAATGGACAACATCCTTTTTATCTCCAGTTCAACAGAGAGGGAAG
Organism: Cyrtonyx montezumae; assembly: GCF_038088225.1. Classification (NCBI taxonomy): domain Eukaryota; kingdom Metazoa; phylum Chordata; class Aves; order Galliformes; family Odontophoridae; genus Cyrtonyx; species Cyrtonyx montezumae. The sequence goes on along the minus strand of NW_027072089.1, from coordinate 32,541,917 downwards.
TAAAATGTGAGAGGATATGCTCAAGAGCCAAAAAAATGAGTAAGCAATAGAGAAGAGCTTAGAAGTGGAACAACCAAGATCCCAGACCCATAATCCTACCAGAAAATCTCTCTGCCTCACAGAAGTCACTCCTTCCATTTCCAAAACTAACACGTCTTAAAATTCTGAAAATTTACTTTCCATTTAAATAACACAGTTTCCTCTTTTCTGTACTAGGAACACAGAAGGAATAACTACGTCCAGAGTCTGACCTCTTTGAGTCAGGAATGACTGTAACTCAAGATGGCAGAGGAAAGCAAAATCACAAAATGAGTTACACACAGTCATCTACAAGGAATGAAAATAAGTATATCACACTGCTTACCATTACATACTTAGTGATATCACTGCCAAAAGGGATTTCTCTACAGCAAATGCAAATGTAAAGTTTTCACTAATGTGGTTGTAGAAATAATTTGTTACATTTTTTCTAATTTTTCGTTGGTTAGTTTTGGGTAGAAGATAGATAAATAACACATAAATTTGTAAAGAAAATACACAGAAGATGCTCAGAAATAATTGGAAGAGGGGGCCATGGAACATTCATTTTATTTTATTATTTTATTTTATTTTATTTTATTTTATTTTATTTTACTTTATTTTATTTTACTTTACTTTATTTTATTTTATTTTATTTTATTATTTTATTTTATTTTATTTTATTTTATTTTATTTTATTTTATTTTATTTTATTTTATTTTATTTTATTTTATTTTATTTTATTTTATTTTATTTTATTTTATTTTATTTTACTTTACTTTATTTTATTTTACTTTATTTTATTTTACTTTACTTTATTTTATTTTATTTGAGACATCTTCCCAGTCAATGAACCTCTGTGAAAGATTAATGTAGTTTGAACTTTTATTGTGGAATATCATTTGTGCACTGTCACACATAGCACAAATGGCGCTTCAGTCACAGTTCGGTAACATTCCAGCATATTATTTCCAAGGCATTTGAGAGTTTAGAGAATTGTTGAAGGGCAAGTTGTACTCATTTGGTAATAAAGCAGAGTGCAGTTGCAGTCTCCATATGATTTCAACAAATGGAATCAATGTTAATTTCATTGAACGTAGCAAAATAGTTGAGATAATAACCCTAGTGAAATACTCCACTAGAGAAAATAGATAAAGTACAGTGTTATATGGTTTTATGTCTTCTCAACAAAGGATTCTGGAAGAAATACAGAAATGAGGAGAATAAGGTATTTTGAAAAATCCTAAACATTTGAAAGACAAACTCGTTTGCAAATAAAAATTGCTGTCATTATACTTTGATTTTAAGAATGTGCCACAAAAGAAATAATTCAAAAAATCAACGAAGTTCCTCTTTCATCGATGATGCCTATGTTTAAGGCAGTGTAGATTTTCCGATTTGTCATTTTTCTTCATACAAATATGTGTTATACTGATCCTGAAAGTAAACACTTCCAAAAGTCATGATTTGTTAGCACTGCCTTCACATGTTACAGCCAATTAGTCAATAATTAGTCAAATAATTAAAAATATAATTATCTAACCATGTTGTATTCTTTAAGTGAAGAACTCATTCACAATCTCATTCCTCTTTCTGATTATCTGGATTTTTTTTTCTTTGCTGCTACAGTTTAAGTGAATAAACCTTGGTTGTTTTTTCTCTCATTTTGAATTAAAGCAGGATTCTGTTAATAAACAGATAAGTACTTATTAATATGCTATCACCAGTGAAGACACAAATATCCAACTAAATACTCATTTAGCTCTGACCAGATGCAAATATATCTACAGGAACCATCACTGATGTGCTGGAGACCTCTAGAGCTGTAGCTTTTCTCATGAAACTACACTTGCTGATATTACCAGTATTAGGACTACAGTTCGGGTACTGAGAATCAGGCTTAAATTAAAACAGAAGAAAACAAAAATGAAAACAAGAAAACGAACTAGGAGGTCCTTTGTAGAACTGTCAAAATACCTCCCAGCATTTCATCAGAAACTGTGTAACATCCAAACAATCATCACATTTTCAGTATCTTTAGATACTTGGAGCATAAGATTACCAGCCTTCAGTAAGGCCCCGATGCCACTCGTGGGACATGAGATCAATGCCAGAGAAGAAAGACAATGAGAAGGGTGTCAGTGTTATATGTTGGTACTCAGAAAAGTGGTTATTTTTCCAAGAAAACTCTTGACCATAATTGGTACCAAGTTGTAGGGTTTGGCAGGTGTATAGAAAACTTAATTTTTTGTCTCTTAATATGTAGTACTAGAGATAGGAAACATTTTTGCCTTCGTACAGGACCCAGATGGCAAACTGTGAAAGCTTAATTTCAAGAGCATTCAGGCTGACAGCTCTACAAGCAGCAAGCTGAATTTAACTTATGTGATTATGACACATACACAAGACTCTTCAACCAAGTGGTCCAGTGCTCCACCTATTAGAGTCATGCTTACAAGATCACAAAAGCCTTCAACATACAGATCAAATCTGATTGCTATACTAGAAAATACATGCCAACATGCATAGATTGTACTTCCATGGGCTAACTGTCAACAAGGAAGTTAATTCTGTTTCTATTTTGCAAGGGGTACCACAGAGTCTGTACTGTCTCATCGGTAGAACCTCTTTAGCTCTGTATCTTCTCTAAAGGATTTCACTCATGAGTGTCATGCCTTACTCAATTTCATGCTGGGACACCACCTACTGACAGCCCTGCACTGCTTTCTGTATCAAGTGTTCCTTAAAACCTTGTCACTATGTGAGCCCACAAGCTCTCATCCTGAGATGCCTGGCCGTGCACAGCAAGTGCAGCAGCATTTGTCAGGACTCTGAAAAGAGAAAGAATTGAGAAAAAAAGATTGCAGGCCCTTGGTAATGTATTGATAAAAAATAGCAAGCTCACCCACACAACATTTCAAGCCAAGCAGTGAAAAATGAATTGTCTCCCAACCGAATGAGAAACAAGCAACCAGACAGCAGGTTAAGTGCAAAACTCAGTTCCAGATTCTTTTGATGACAAATTAGTTTAAGGTGTTTGGGCACTTTAGTGGTTGCACATTTTCTGTACTGTGCACAGTATACAAATGCAGTAAAGCACTGTTTTCTTTTCCTTTCTGACTTTTCTTTATACTGCACAGCTCAACAAGGTTGAACTTCCTAATTTCAGCAATGTTTGATTTTCTTTCCACCGTACTTTATAGGCAGCACCCTTGCGCCTCACAAGTGACTGTAACAAAGATGAAACCATATCAAAAGTGTTGATCTTTGTAGTGAAACTTTCTGAAAACAATTGCCCACAGCACACATTTCTCAGAGATTAAACTGCCTGCATATCAAGTTAAACAAGCCTTTCTTGATTTAGTGATGCCAGATTTGAGATATATGCCCTCTCATCCTGCCATTTTTGGCATTATTTAGGGTATTCTGTTCCAATGACTTTGCAACTTCAGCAACCTAGAGGCAGCTAGTTGCCACCCTCCCTGCCCTCCTATGTCACCTCTGTTTGAACTGACATCTCCAGATCTCAGTCTATCTGTCTTACCTTGATGCAAAACTTCCTTAAAGTTACTGGAATTTCTGATGCTAAGAAGACACCGGTGATAAAACACTGAGTGAGAGGCTGTTATATGTCTGGCTGACCTGAACACCATGTGACCACACTCCTTTCTCTTTGCTCATATATGAAGTGCACTCAGTCACATCAGTTGAATTAGTGCTCTTCACTGTGAATACCACTAGTTGCATGTCTGTGATAGATGTTATTTAGGGCAATAAATGAAGGCACACTTGCTCTAAACATCTCTAGTGTTGCATCCTCCCAAAGAACCTGGTCTCTAGTCCAGAAGTCTCATGTGTCTAATCATCTCTAAGGTCAACTGGAAAGGAGATTAAGGCTAATCTGATCCCATTACAGAGTATTGGAGAATGAAGCAGGAAAAAAGCTACAGATCAACCTTCAACAAGTTTCATACCGAAGTCTAAGAAATGTATACAGATTCTGCCTAGCTATACAAGTACGTGTTCATATTATTGTTAGTTGTCATACCTCTGCAAGGGGCTTTGTGATCTATTGGCATTTCTCTATTTGGCATGCAAACATCAGCTTACATGGCAGAAGATCCACCAAACAAACCATCAACTCCCACTTCATCTGAGCAATGTCATTAATGTCCATATTCAGAAGGAAAACACAACAATGCCCTCTCTTGCTCAAGTGAAGCATGACAGGTTTGATGACTTCCCCAAGACTGATGGGGACAGAATAAAATAGAGCTCTGGGATCACCAGCCCAAAATTGCTGCTATTTGACACTAACTGACTTTTCTTCTGAGAGAATGAAGAAACAGTAAAAGTTAAGGCTAAATTGGCACCACAAAAACCAACAGCAAATAAGCACAGGTTCCTATTGCACAAAGGCCTTGGTATTTGTAGGAAAAAAACACTCTTTTCACTTCATTTTTAAATGGTGCTGATAAAATTTCATGAAATCAAACCATAACACTTAAACTAATGAAGATCCAGCAGATGTTGAATCTGTGTTATTTTATAGCATTGTTTTATTTGGGGAAATAATCCAGTTTCACTAAAATATTAATGAATAAATGCTCATTTTGCTTCTGGATTCACTGAATGCCTGTGTTCAATGTTTTGTTCCTGTTTTCAGTTCCCACTATGGCTTCTTAATCTTACTAATCAGGTAGCAATAGACATAAAAGAAGAACTGGTAGATTTTGTGTATTGAACCATTAGATGTGTACTGTAACAACAGAGGCTGATATCCACCAGTGTTCTCTGGAATCCTGTTAATTTGAAGCCAAACTGAATTTAGGTAACTTTAATTTCCTTTGATGTTGTCCATACAAGACAGTCACAGGTCAAAGGAGACTTTCTGAGTCTTGAACTCCAGACTAAAAATCTCACTTGGAGCAAAATATCGAGTTATTTCTTTCATCAAGGTATCTTGGAAGTCTTCATACAAATACTGTTTCACACACAGGCTAAACATTTTTTTTTTTGTATATAAAATAGTAATGAACAATGAAATTCATCATTAGACAATGGTTTGCAACCATCTTACCATGAGTCCTTCCCACCTGGGACTTTTATTAAGGTTATGTCTGAATTCTCCTCTCTACCTGACTGATGGGAGGAAATATTTTCTGTTCTCACATGAGAAAACTCAATTTCTGTCATCTCCATAGCACAAAATCCTATGCCTATTTTTTTTCCGAATCACTCTGCTATACATGCCTCTCTGCTGTTATACATCTGTTACGGCACTAGCTCATATCCCCACTGTCATTTTCTGAGTCAGTATTTGTACTTCTGTCTCATGTTGCGAAGAAAACATCTCTAGTGGCACTATGCTTTAATTGGTATCAAAATATTTGGTTGCATAGTCACTAACACCCACAACTTCATTTATTGTTTCTCTCTGTATGGAATATTGGTTTCTTCATCTATATGGCATAGTTATGACCTTTTTTTTTTTTTTTTTGTCTTGTTTTACCAATCTGAACCCCAGTTTTGAGCAGTTCATTCTGTTAGTATGTGTCTAATCCTCAGGAAAATGTCTAGAGATCTCAGAAGAGTATTTAATTTTACATTAGTTGATATTACACTAACATCTTCAGTTACATTGACAAGCAAGGTCAGCAAGCCTAATATGAGGCCAGGTGGGGCCACAGCACAAAGGCATTCCAAAAATTACTGCATGGTCAGTCTTCTTGGTCAGTGGCTTTCCCACCCACCAAGCTGACTTCTGTTGGAAAAGTCCCATGATGGAAACAAGACTAAACACAGTCATGTGTCCCATGTACAGTCATACTGCTAAAATGCTAATAGCATTTACTGCTGTAACAATGGGAGAAAACAAAACAGAACAGAACAGAACAAAACAAAACATCATTGAGTCTCTTCTGTATCTCAAATTAAAATACCTTTTGGGTTCTTTATTATGCTGCATGTTTAAATAACATTTGAGTTAGTTTCCTCTAATTTCATGATTAATTCCTCTATTTTTTGGAAGCTAAGCTCCAATCTGCAGGACAGTACTTTCTGAAGAATAATATATAGTAGTGTGACTTGGATCTCAGATTTTCTCTATGTTAACCTGGGGCATTAACTACCATTCAAAATTAGACTAAACACAAACGGAACCGTGACCACTTTTTTCTGTCTCTCAGTAACTCCTCACTTATGTAGATGCCTCTTAAATATCTACTGCCAACAGAAACATTGGAATGAATGAAGAATGAGTTCATGCATTTTGAAGGCAACTAGAGGAGAATGAGAGGAGGGCTCAGGGTGGCTGCAGCTCATCACACAGAGCAGAGGAACAGCACTGAGCTCTGCTCTGTGTGACAGCAACAGGGCCCGAGGGAACAACATGGAGCTGTGTCAGGGGAGGGGCAGCTGGGGGTTAGGGATACCAGGGGTGGAGAGCATGGAACAGGCTCACCAGGGCAGTGGTCATAGTTCCAAGCTGGCAGAGTTTAAGTAGCATTTGGACAACATTTTCAGAGATAGGGTTTGAATTTTGGGTGTTCCTGTGTGGAACCAGGGGTTGGATTCAATGATCTGTGTGGGTCCCTTCCAACTTGCATGATTCTAACTCGCAGCAAGAGGCTCCAGGGATGCTGGGTGAAGAGCCACTGCAGAAGGCCCAGCGTGGTGCTGTGCAGTCCTGCAAGCAGGGCTGGACAACCACTGTCATCTGGGCACTAATACTTCTCTGGAGATTGGAGCATAAGGCATACACCTTTGTAACCGAAGCATAGAAGGTGACATGAGAAAAAGAAGAGGGTGGCTTGTTTTAGGAAATAAAACATATGAGGAACAGGTGAGGTAGCTGTGGTTGTTCACTGTGGGGAAGAAGAGACTGAGGGAGACCTTACTGCTCCCTACAACAACCTAGCATAGCAAGAAGGGTGCCGGTCTCCTTTCTCAGGTGACAAGTGACAGAACAGAGGAAACTGCCTCAAATTGCACTGGTGGAGGTTTAGATCGGACGTGAAGAAGAGTTTCTTCACAGAAAAGGTGGCGAGGTATTCAAAACAAATGAACAAACAAAAATACAGCGAGATCCAGGTGAGGGGGGCAAACCACAGCGCTCGCTCCCTCCCAGCTGCCCGAAGCTCATCAGGCGTGTGCAGGAAGAGCCCGCTCGCAGCGGCACTGCCATGCTGCCATCTAGCGCCTGCCCGCTGCCATCCCGGACCGGTTTTCTGCAGGATGGAGAGATGGCTTCTCTCTGAGGGGGCTGGGAGGGAGTGCGGAGGTCCAGCAGGACGGCTAAGGTAATGGTTTTTGGGTTTGCTATAGCGCAAGGCAAATAAATAGCAGCGAGGGGAATGAGCTCAGACCAGAGAAGACTAGCTTTACACCCCAGGTTGTAAAGCTGGGGTGCAGTGAAAGTGGACCTTCCTTCCATACTACAGGTCAGTCAGCCAATTAACACGTGGCTTCTAAGAGGCAATGCCATAACCTTCACATCACCGAGGAATTGAGTGGATTAACAGTGGAACACGAAGGATGAAAAGCTGTTACGGTCTTACTATAGCATATAAGGTTAAGGGTTTGGGTCTTTCTTTTAGTTTTCAGATACTTGCCTTTGCAAAGCCTCAGTTTATATGGGAAGCAATTTGATCTGACTGATTCAGTTTTCATTAAAACAAACCAAACCAAACAACAAGAAAAACCCTATCCCTAATCCACACAGATGAGAGAAAAATCTTGGAATTGCACTCCAGCATCCCCTTATAGCTGAAGAAAATGAATTACGGAGAAAATGAAAGAAAATCCTCAGGGAGTCTAACTCCTAATATTGGTTAACTACTGCTTCGTATTTAGTAACACCAGGATGAAAGGAATGAAAGTATAAACAAAGTATTGCAACAATAACAGCAAAAGAAATGAACAAAACAGAACAAAGTATACAGGAGAAGAAGCAGGTATGCTCAGAAGAAAATGCCTGCTTGGTAGGGATTTCACAATGGTCTGTGCTGAGAGATGTTGGAGTAAGATGAGAAGACCAGATATATCCTCATGGATTTGTTTTGCTCTGTGGAGGGAACTGTGAATTTTACTGCTGTTTACAGTACAGTTTTCCAATTCACCATGCCTTCAGAGTTAAAATCCCAGACAGCAAGCTGCTCACATCAAGAACTGGCTATGCTGGGGTCCAGTTGTCTTGCAGTGTTGCTCTGGATTACTACAGGGAAAAGGGAAAACTCCCCTATAGTGACAGGTAATGGTCATTTCTGAAGAAAGTGTGGTGCAACCACTTAAAACCAGACATTTTCTTAAGAAGCGTAGGTCCCTCCCTTGCCAGATAGAAGGGCCAGCCCAAGGAAGTTATAAGGGAATTACATCCTTGCCAAGGTAACAGAGAGATGGCAGAAAAGACTGCACTTGAAATGATTGCCGTGGGATATTCCTGTGGCACTGCAAAATGCTACTAACGGTTAATATATGACTTAGAAGAGGTGAGACTTAGAAAACTATTAGCTACAGATCAAATGTATGTATTATTTTCACAAGGTGAACTTGACTTATTTCCATGGAACAAAGTTTCCCATTAATAGAAGATGTTGAACCACTCACAGACTTCTTTAGAATCAGCTCAAGGAGAGCACAGCAATCACAACAGCATTATGTGGGGGGCACTTTTGTCAGCATTGACAATTTTTATCCCATACAAATGGTGGTGTTTAACAAAGACATATGTTTACACAGATGGAGGAGGGAGGTTGTAGTAATGGTGTGATTGAAAGTAAATGGGATTGGTTGAGTAGCTGATGCCAGCTGCCATTTCAGCCTAGGAGTAGGTGGCTACTCAAGATGGGTTGCAGTCGCCAGGATCAGATTATCGGAAGTTTGCCGGGTACTGTTATCACGCACTTCATTGATCCCAGTGTCATCACTTGGCGGCTGCCATAAGTCCCAGTACTGCTTAGTTGCAGTTTTGCTGCTGTCCACTTGGCTAAGCCTGGTTTGCCCGTGCAGCTGCTCTCCAAGCAAGGCTTTCACGGACCCCTGAAAGCCTTGCTGGGGGCTCAGAAATCAGTGGGACACCTTGAAGTCTGGTGTTCCTACCCTGAAGGATGCAAAATTTTCATTGACAGCATTTAAGCACAAAACCTTTTAGAACTGGGTATACTGCACATAGGTGCCATTTCCCACAGTTTTGCAAAGGAATAATTTGTTTGAAGATTCTCCTCCCTATCCTCCCCTTGTGCTGGATGATGATCCCAAAACCCAAACGCAACTATTTTCAGACAAGAGATAATGGCCTCAAGTTGCAGCAGGAGAGGTTTGGGTTGGATATAAGGGAAAATTTCTTCTCACTAGAACAGGCTGCCCAGAGAGGTGGTGGAGTCCCCATCCCTGAAGGTGTTCAGGAAAAGTGATATTGAGGAACGTGGTCAGTGGGCATGGTGGTGATGGGTTGATGGTTGGACTAGATGATCTTAGAGGACTTTCCCAAACTTAATGATTCTGTGAATTCTATGAAATCTATAATTCTACAACCTTAGCACTACTTAGCCAGAAGGGGATGACATTGATCTTGAATGAGAGACGCAGCTCCTGGAACTCTAGTTCTTAGGCTGGTCAAAGCAATTTTCCTAAAGGCAAAAAAAAAAAGTCAATTTTCAGGATATGGCTCTTTGTGAGATACCAATACATGAATATTAAAGCAGTAGTAGCTGTAGAACTAATGGAAGTAATGTGTTCTGGCCCCACTGTTTTTCTCTTAATGACAGACTTTTATGACCAGAGGGTACATTCCTACCCCACAGTCATGCAGCAGCATCTCAACTCTGTTCACAGGTTATGCTGCAGGCTGGTGGCAACAGGGAAAGAACAAGGGACAAATAAGTGATGGGGCTATGCTGCATCCTAGCTTTTATTCTGTGCACTAGTTTTTGTCCTCTCTTCTTCCCATTCTTATTACTGTAAATAATGCAGGTTACTTTTACACATTACAGGTCTTTTCCTCACAAGTAATAATCAAGTCTAGCTCTTATTTTCCCAGGTGTCAATCCACTCTACAGAGAAGTCAGTGTCATGCTTCTGTGACCTGTTATCTCATACATTATGAGCAGTGCATCAAAAAGCATTTATTTTTAATTTAGATACAGCATTTAAAAGTCCTCAAACTATTTTTGGTGATTTTCCCCATTAACTATAATTTCACTTTCTGAATTTACACAGCCCTGATAGAATTGTGCCTGCTTAGCGATAGCACTAGTGAAACCTGAGGGAAGGTTCTTTATAATCAATACAGTGAAAACTGAAGAAAGAAAAGAGCTGAGTTCTCGATTCATCTCTCCCAGGCACACAAATATAGACTGCAGACATCACAAAAAAAAAGTCACGACTTTTGAGACATCCCAGGTGGAAGACAAAGAGTGGTCAGATTTAATTTGCAGGGCCCTCACCTTGAGATGGGTATTATGCATCTCTTACTTTGGTAAGAAGCAATGCAAAGTTGGACTCAATGATTCTTATGGGTCTCTTCCAACTCGAGATTTCCTATGATCTCATGAATGTCCTGTTTCTTGAAGCTGCTCTTGCTGTGAAGGCTTATTTGTAAGAGCGTGATTTTACCTGCTCTGATTTTAATTAGAACAGAATTTATAAGGATGGCAGAAAGCGATTTTATTGTTAAAATTACTGCAATGAAAGAGAATCCCAAACCAGCCATTATTTTAATTTGTTTACTATGTCAAAGGGCCCAGGTAAAACTTCATTTAAATAGCAACAGCATCCTTCTAGCTCATGTAATTTACTGTTACCAATAGCGATGCATTTTATACACCAGAACATCTCCACATATGGAGAAACAAAAGCAGCCACATTCGCTATAATAATAAGATAGCTTCAGCAGCATAAATGACAGCCTTAATGCTCAACTGTGTTAAATGGCAGCTATTTCCCTATTACAGCCAGTGATATATCTTCATCGTTTCAGTAATGTGGCCAACGATTGAGAGCTAAGTGGTAGCCACTATTCACCTCCAGTAAGCTTTACAGGTATTTTATATGCAAAGAAATAGACCCCTTAAAATATGCCATTTACCACATCGCTCTGAATTACAGTGTATAAACAATAATGGCTATTTGCTAAAACATTACAGAACATATTTTTGTAAAGGGGTAAAGCCATGAAAACAAGGGACAGCGTATAAGCTTTTAGTTTCATACCAAGATAATGAACACGAATGAGTTTGCCAGCATTAACCATGGGACTTTCACATTAACGATATAGGCTTTTATAATAAAAAACCTATTATGGTAGTTCAAGCTTTTATTCAGAAAAAAAATTAATTTTGCAATAATAGTAGGTAAAATATCATCTTCAGACAGTCTCATCTACTGTTAAATCAGCACTATTCCTCTGGCAAAAAGGAGCAGCTTTCCCCAAATACAAAGCTTGTTTTCCCTTGGAACCTGCTTCCAGCTTTCCTATGCCTCACTCCCACAATTCCCTCAAAGGATTCCCCATCCTGGATCTTCTCCCTGACCTTGCAAGTTTAATACAAATTAACACACCTTGTATTTTTCCCTAATGAAGAAAACATCACCAAAAGTTCATAAACAGTTGTGATATGTTTTTGTGTCATCACGTTCGACATGACAGAGGGAAGGAGGGGAGATGAAAGGGCAACTCTTGGTAATAACTAAAATGAATGTGCTCACATGAGTTACCTGATCATGAATATGCAGGAGGTAAAAGGGAGATGGCACCTTCTACGGAGAAGTGCTTAGGTGTCAGAAACAGCCAACCATTAATTGTGGGAAAGGGAACAAACACCACTATCAGGGTGATGCTCCAGTATATGTGAAGACAGCAAAGGCCTTGGGTGTGCACTGCACAGTGCTGCTGAAATAAGTGCTGTGCAAAGCTTTGGAAACATACCACAACACATGCAAAAGTAGCAGATTTGTTCTAGAAAGGGTATTCGTTACAAACACTTATTTCTTATGTGAAATGTCAGTAAATTGGTAAGGGGTACTTTGAGAAGATGATAAGCTTTCAATCATGCCTGGCTCATGGTGCAATCCTATGTATAATTCAACATGGAAAGTGACTTACATCACATTTACCTTCTCTATTCCAGGCTAGACCAAACAAAGACTTCTCTTAAGATGGAAAGCAGTTTAGCTTAAGTTTTGTTACAGCACTACAAGTCAGAGTCAGCCCAAAACATACTGCATTTTTGAGGATTCTCAACGAGTTTTAGATAAAAGGAGTTGCAGTTTGCAAAATGAGGACGGCATGAAAACGCCTTGCAAAGAGCTCATGTTACAGACACTCATGTGTCTACGGGACATTAGACAGGAGCAGCGTGCCGGCTGCTCCCTGCTCCCTGTGTGCTCACCTAATTGCTCACCCTCCCTTTTTGTGTAGGAGCAGAGGGCAGCTCCCCATAGGGACATGCCAGCACACCCACAGCCTGAGCCACCTCAAGTGGAAAAGGCTATAGAGAGCAAGGCAGTATCTAGAAACAGCTGAGCTGCTCACCCCTATCCTCATCATTTGCCAGCCCTGCCTGTGGCAGGGGGGCTGGAACTTGCTGATCCTTGTGGTCCTTTCCAACCCAAGCCTTCTATGATTCCACTCAGTGTTCTGAGCAGAAGTAAAAGCAACAATCCTGCAGAACGGTGGTTCCCTGACTCAAGCAGTGGGCACTCAGCAGGCCTTGAATACATAACAGTGCTGTGAGCAATGAGATGTGCCCAGCTTTCCCACAGGACAAGGCTCTGGCACTGGGAAGGACCTGGAGAGCAGCCTCCACATTGCTACCTCAACAGAACCAACTTCTACCACAGCAAGCAGCACAAAACCATGGTAAAAGCATCCATTCCCAGAGATACTTCCATATCTGAACAACTCCAAGCTGTTTCAATGGATCTGAACTTACTCCACGGCTCTAGCTTTTCCAGTCACTAACAAGCCCACTGAAACATGCCCAGAATTGAACAATAACTTGAAACTTTAATCCTTAAGTTCCATATGCATCAGCTTACACAGGTATGCCTCACTCTCTGTGCTTTAATCAATATACACGCAACGTACTGACAATTTAAATCAGATTTTTTTCAGTCCTGCATGAAAAGCAGACAAAACAGGTGGTGCACTGCCCGCTCCATGTAAACAAGAAATAGGACAGCTGTACACTAAAGCTTTAGAGCAGGAATTTTAACAGCAAGGCTCACCCCTGAGGCTAATTAGCTGCTGTACCTGACTGAAGAAGTCTCCAGTGACCCCATCACTGACCCCTTCTGCCAAATAACAGGCTTTTAACTTTCCCTAAGAATTATGAACAGATTGAGAAGCTACTCTCATCCCTATCTTTATTTATTTTCATAATCCTTAACTTTCACCGATAGATTTCAGGAAATATCAAGAGATGGAGAAAAAAAAGACACAGGACAGCCTTCTGGAAGAAGAATACAGTAGAGAACGCTGCTGCTAATTTTTATTACATATGTTTTTAAACTCTGCTAGCTGACAGCTGGAGCTGTTCACAGGCAAAAAGGAGCCCCCACATTTTATTTTACATTGCACGCGGTTATACGAGTACTTCACACCTGCCAGTTTGCATCTGCTTAGGTATTCCATGTTTTCTTCTGAATTAGCCCCACACTTGCCACCAGCTCACACGGCCTATGGCAAAGCTCAGCAACATCAGCTATTTCTGTACAGAATAAGCCATAGGTGTTTGTGGAGCAGGAAAGCAAGACTATGTTGTATTTCATAGTATTTCAGAATGCTTACAGTGCTATGACAGCTGTTCACTGAGGCACAGCTATGAATCTCAATTTTGCCTCTACCTATCCCATCAGCATTTGCTCTTATTATGTAGAAACATGGTAGTGCTTATTCTATTATGCTTCGCATTGCTATTACCCTAGGACAATTCAGGATCTTAAACCATCATGCAAACAGTGAATTCCTTGGAAGGCAAGGAGCAGCTACAGCAACATGAGACCACAGCTGTCTCCCAGTTCAAATTCTTTCTGGAAGCTTCTATTTTATATTTATTTATTTTTCTTCTTAAGTCAAAGGGCTTTCTTACCTTTCATGTAACCACATTATATACAAGCATAAAATCATTAACTGTGTGCTTTTTTTTCATTTACCTAGAGCTTTTCCAAACCAGATACCATGGTGAAATGCTGCTTATTTTCCCCAACAAAATATGTATCACACACTATCAGTCAAACAAAACTGATGCTTTACAAAAAATAAAATAATTAAGAAAAAGTGCTTGAGAATGAATTAGAGACTATGTCCTTAAGCAGCTTCTACTTACTTTTTCTTTACAAAAGCTTCATTTGAAATGAAACTATACACAAAACCTCATGGTGATTTGAGGCAAAGGTCTCACTGAGACTGTTAACTTGCATTTCTCTCTGTTAAATACAATAACAACGTACTTTCAGTACCACAAAAAACCTGAATGTCACAACTTTTAAAAAGCCAACAGTAGTCACATGCTTAGTTATATTATCCTTTATTACTTTACAATATGTTTCAAAAACTTTTACAGATGTCTTAAACTGTTCTACAAGAGCTGCAATACTGTCATAAAAGCACACCTACAGACCAAATGCACAAACAAACTTAATACCTACTGGTATTGAACCATTAATATCCAAAGGGTGTAGTCTTTTAGTAAATAGATGTGCAGCAATGCAAATGCAAACAGATGTTAATGCAGAAAAACAAAGTCTGCATTTATGACTATATAACAGAGGACTTTTAAAACACATTTGGTACTGTAACATTCTAGACAGCAATATGAGTAGTATTACATATTTAAAGCATACATGCCCTGAAAAGCCTGTATTTTCAATCTGTGCGTGTAAACCTGAATCGAAAATAAACTAGTTATATTAAAAAACATTAGACACCTAGTCTGCCAACAAGCTGCTGCTTGAATTCTTTTTGTCCTAGAATGACAAATAACTTGGGTGGGTGAACTCTGACCTTTGTTATTATTTTACATTATCCCTCTGCATTTCAGTAGTATTATGGCAGCCTGTAAATTTCCTTTTATCCCCTGTGAACGGGCACAGGGGAGTAACTCTGATGCATCAAACTTCTTTGAGTCTCCAAAGTGGTAGAAATAGTTAACAATATAGCAAATACAATATCACCCCCCCCCAAAAAAAAAGCATTGGATAATGAGGTTTATATTATTATTTGAAGTTCTCAGTCGTACTTCTCTAGTGCAACAAAGCAGTGGCACTGCAGTTTTCAAGCACTGTGTATGAAATCCTTTCAGGCACACAGTGCATACTAACAGCTCAGATCTATATTAGTCTCTATCTACAAAAGTTTTGCTTTTATTATCATTTCTGGTCACATAAATTACTAAGACGCCTTTAAATCTATACTGTCTGTAACAAGGTAAAACCAATTGTCTGGACATGCTTTTAAGCCCATCCAAGCTGATATACTTCTATGGGAATCTCATGAAAGACAAGATGAGAGGACTTACATATCACATCTGTTAGGTAAAACAATTAAAAAATATATGGTTATTAAAGTCTAAATTTATGAGTGGCACTGTGGCAAAAGAGGCATTCAGTTCTGCTTTATTCTTCAAGTTCATAAAGCTTCAGTTATCATTACATGTTTCCTAACAGTGAACACCATTTCTCAACCAAATAATACAGCCTCCATCCCTCTTCAGACAGAGCTGCAATAGGCTGTCACTACCTTAGACCACAGCTTTTTGGCTACAGTCTTCCCAACTAGCCTGAAGAGCAGTCAGTGGTATTTATCATTTATATACATGAGCCAGTCACACCCATCATTACAAATATGTTCTAGTTTATTTACTGTACAATGTATGTACACATTCTTGTGTTTACTCAATCCCTTATTTCTTAATCTCAAGCACTCCAATGGTTAAAGTCAGACTGAAAAAAAAGCAATACACATAAAACAGTTATAAATTTCAAGTATGTAGTGACACTAGCTTAATAGCAAAAAGAGAGCATCATGCTCATTCTGTGAAAAGGGTTGGCAAAAATGAAGGTAAAAAGAGAGGCAGACTATTTTCTTGGAAGTCACGATACAGAAAGTTGAATCGAATTAGCCCAAAGGGATACAGAAATAAAAAGGGCATTTTACTTAATACACATTTAGTTACTAGAATTTTTCATTCACAGAGGCCCTGAGTTAAATGGATTCTCCCTATCATGTGTTTTACGTGAAGTCAAACTTAAAGCTCTATGCACATAAATGTTTGGTATATAATAATGGACCCATTAAAAAAAAAAAGTGAAGCAATAAAATCTACATGGAAAACAAAGGAATAATTTGATTGGAGGCCTCTGTCCTTTGACACCTGTCCTATCAGGCCAAATGTCCAATAAAATGTAAAATGCAGCATACATTTGCGTAATCTAAAATTTTTGTGATAATTTATTGCAAATTGCACTTGGCAGTTCACCACACCAATGGAAAACTGGCCCCCCTGTTGGCTCACACAGTCTTTTAACACCAAATACAAGTTCACCAGTAGAAAGATCTGGATAGAAAGTTTGCTGCTGTGCTGAGCCAGCTTGCTGCACCTTCTGGATGTGACCCAACACGAGACACAGCTTTATCCTGTTCCTTACTAGGGCTTTCGTCTTCGGGTAAATATTCAGGTAGATCTGTATTCTGTTCTACTTCCACTGGAGTATCTTGGAACGGAACTAGCATCTGATAACACACAAGAGATTAAAATCATGTCAAACGTTGCAACCCAAAGGAAAAAAAAATCAGTTATATATTCAGAATTATAGGCATCGATGCTGTGAGACTCCCTCCGCTCATGCAGTGAGTACAGAAACTGACACATCTGGAATCTACTGTGCTTAGAAGATACACACAAAAAGCTCTGGCTTAACACGGAAGAAAGAAACAACTCCAAAAGACATAACTCTTCTACTATAGTTATGAAAAAACACTTCAGTAACTGATGCTACCAAAAAAAGTTTCAATCTGATCCTTTTCATATCAAGAAAACAGAATTGAGGACAGAAACAATTACAGTATTTTTGTCCTCTTTCTAAACAGTTCAATGATAAGTTCTGCTAAAGTTCTGTGCTAAAATACAATACCCTTTGTTGTCCTAGGAATGGGTCTTAGTCCCAGTTACAAGATTTTGCATGGCATCAAGTGTTATGGACACAGTGGTACTTACATTAGAAACAGAGTCAAGCAAAGTCAAGAAATTTCTGTTTAGAAAGAGACATATCCTACCTCCTCACCACTTTCACTTTTTACAACTTGCTGTGCCTTCATAACTTTGGTTGATGCTATTGCTGTTGCCAAAGCCTAGAACAAGTACGAAGAAAAATTACCAAGGACTTCACATGACAGAAATGCAATAATGTGAGTATCTGGAGAATTACTGAGCACTTACCTCTGCTTTTAAGTCTGAGCGAATTCGGACCACACATCTTTGAACAGCCATTTGAAATGTAAAACTAATCACACCTTTAATTTTCAGCAAAGCTTCTTCACAAAGATTTCTTCGAGACTAGGGGAAAAAAAAGAGCCCCACATGTAAAGTATTTACATAATACACTGTGTAAAAGCTAACAACTGCTAAGGAATTCCCATACATCTGAAGGCTCAGCAGCAATTATGTAAAATAAAAACTAAGACTTACATTTTAGTGCACAAATATTAGACACTTGCCACAGGAAAAAAAAAAAGGAAGAAACTGCTTACACTTTAGAAATCAAAGAAGGATGGAATCAACTGTAAATAATTAGAGAAAAATGCTGAAAAGCAAAGAATGTTTTTCTCCGTATGATCAGCTAAACAGTCCCCTCTGGTTAAGTTCTGATTGACTGAAGTGCTCATTGATGAGTAGTTAGTGTTTAAGTTGCTATTTATCAGACACCTTGCATCCATACTGACTGAAAGCATCAGAGCAGCTGTTCTATCTTGCAATTGCTTCGTCTGTGGCAGCTCATGGACATCACTACACAGCATTATTTCAAAAGGGAAAAATATTTGGTTGATAACCCTTGGGATGTTATGTTTAAAGCAAGTGACATCACCTACTGTGCTGTAGCATTACATCGATCTGTACTAGTTGCATCTGTTCTATATTATCTTGGAAGGTTCTATTTTTTTCTTCTGTTAGTATTTGCATGACGAGATGGTCGTAACAAAAAGGAGTAAAATTTGGAGGGACTGCTAGCACAGAATGGAAGAAATGAAAAGATGCGAAGTATCAGAAATAAACTGACAATATTACAAAGGTTCAAAATAATGATGCATTTAACTTTTAGTCCAAGTTTCTCCAATGTTTGAAAGGCTAAGCTGACTCAAAGCATATTAATGTTAGTTCCCAAATATCTACTGATAAATAGCCAGCACAGTTTCATGCACAAAAACTAAATAAATTTATTTTTTTCTCTCAAATAACTGAGTGAAACAGTTTGTTGTCAGTAGTTTAACGTATGCAGTGAAACAATTCATTTGATAAGTTTATGTACTGAAACAATTAACATTTTTGACTATTAAAAAACAATTAACATTGCCAGATAGCCTGCATTTATTATACACAAGAAGCATCTGATGCAAAGATCATAGGCTGTCTTCCATGAGTGAATGTGCAAACTACTTTTAGACACAAGAAGCAATTCATTTGTAGCTTCTTGGCCTAAACAAAGAACATCTGTATGGCAATGTTCTAATAGAACTTGGCTTTTTTACTCTGAGATCCCAAAGTAAGGTAAGCACTTATGCACCTCAGTTTAATTCAGAACAAGGCTTTTGGTGATCAGATAACTCATCTTCTTAAGGACAGCACTTACCAACATCCATTCAGAACCTTGAACAAGCTGGAATTTTGGTATCTTCCAGCCTTGCTGCACAGATGTCTTTTGCAAAGTATGCCTAACTACAGCAGGGAGGCACAACACCCATTACTGCTTCATTATTATTATTATTATTATTATTATTATTATTATTATTATTATTATTATTATTATTATTATTATTAATTTTCAAGCTTATAATCTAATTTGGCAATGAGACCTTAAAACAAAAACACCCTGCTGCATGCTAAATAACAACTGACCTTTCCCCTCTCTTGACAAAGTAATCAATACTTACTGTTTGAGGTTTCAAAACACACAGTAACGTTAGGACTTGCCATCTTTCCTAACAGCAGCTTTTTGTTTCTAACCCAAATGACTGAAAAACCTCACAGGTAAACTGAGAACACAGTATTTACAGCCCTGCATTTATTTACTATGCTGCCTAACACTCAGCTACCATTCTTTGCTGGTTAAGCTGGGTATAAACCGTTGAATTAAACTAAGCCGCTTTTATTGTTCACATCCTTCATCATTTTCCAAGTCCTCAACTTACTCCAACATTTTTAATAGCACTATAGGGATGTTTAACTGCTGGATGGGAATCTGGAGTATCACTAGCATTTCTTTAATCAACTGATGAAATACAGAGCTATTTACACTGCACATCTCCAGCTAGCACGCAGCGAGATTGTTCTTTTCTTCAACAATGAGCTAAGAAAGCATGCTGGTGTGCTCCAGGCAAGAACAGAACCCTGTGGTTTTGCTCTCTCGATTTGAATATCTAAATTTCTTACACTTCTTTCAGAGTTAACAGCAAATACCTTTGTCTCAACACTTAAAACATAAAACTCCACTTCTATGCCTAGGTTCCATTTGTTAAAGTACACATAAAAATGTTTTTAAGATAGAATTGGACTACAATTAGCACACCTAAACTCACAGTCAAAGTGGATGAAATTTCTTTCTTGAAGAGACCTATGAATAAATAAACCAATTACAAGCGTAAAAACAAAAACCAACCAATGAGAAAAACCAGCAACAAAAAAAAAAAACACACCAGGAAACAAACACTTCAGAGTACAAAAAACAAGTCTTGACAAAGAACTGCCTTTCTAGGTAGAGCAAGTGGTGGAAAGATGAAACTGTAAGAAATATTTACTTTGCATAAAGTGAGCTAGAACAGCATGTTATTTCTAAAGCAATTAACTATGGTCTTATGAAAACAGTACGACGGGCATGCTGTTGATAAACTGGGCTTGTGGACACGCTTACTTGGCAAAACGTAAAGCAACAAAGCAAAGGATCAGGTTTGATCATTTAAAATGGGTACAAAACCAAAGATACAGAGTCCGGAGGGCACTTGTGGATAACATGCTTAAACAGTCTACATGCTGTTTGGCAGCCGTAAAAAGGCAAACATGGCCCTGGGGTGTTATCTACAGGGGTATGGTAGATAAATCCGTAGAAGTAATTCTGACATAATATAAAGACTCAGTGAGACCTCATTAACTCAAATGCCATTCTGGTCACTACAGTAGAAAAGATCTCACAGTCAATGAAAAGATGCAGCAAAACCAACTCAAAGAAAACACCAGTGTTTCCAAATTAAGGTAGTAATTCAGATTTCTTATATGTATGGAAACTTTTTTTTAAGACTGAAACTGCTGAAGTCATCTTTTTTATTCCATTCTTTCTTGGAAGAAAAAGGAAAAGCAAGAACAAAATAGTTTTGAGAGTAGTTAAAAAGGGAAACTTGTCTTAAAAATGTCTTTAGACATTCCAAGAACGCTCAATTTATGCAAGATTTTATATCAGTCCCGTGGTATGAAACATAATTCAAAGAAATTGCTGATGATATCACACACAACTAGCTTGAACACATTACTTGTGTGTGCAGAACACATCTCAGAACAGTATGTCTCATTTACAAGTGCCAAGGGTTTCCTTACCGAATCATCAAGGCCATCTATATGTAAAACCACTGTCTTAGCACGTTTATTTGTGCTGCCCAGGAAAAACTGTGCTTTCCGTCGACGGTAATTCATTTCATTGACACTGTCCATGTCTGACATGTTGGAAGACTGAAGGATCTCATAGACTTCAGATGCCAGTAGTTTAGTCTCTCCGGGCGTAGTGGTCCTTGAAGAGATTAAGATGTGTAAAGATTTTTACATTAGCTCTCCAGCTATCATTTACAGCTATCATTTATCCAAGCAACTGTTTTCAGCTACTACAAGCAACTGAAGTACTCCAAATGCTACAGAAATACAATTACACAGCCAATACATAGTAAAAACGTTTAAAAGGACTTCTAAAAAGGAAAACAAAAAAAAAAATCCAGCAGTACTCGAGTCAATGAACAGCACATTCAACCACTTTCTGTCATTTGTATCTAGTTGAAAATGAGAGACTTTAGGCCACTTCTGTACTCATGAGTTCTCGTTCTACCATTCATCCTTTAGCACTCCTTTCCAAACAGAACTCAGTCATGCTTGTTTTCACCTCCTTACAAGGCATCACACAAATGAGAGACCAAAAGCTACAAAATTGGGATCATAGAAATCTGTTTCCTTATTACCCACACTCTCAACTCTTAAATTGCTTTAATTCTTATATAATCATAACCAACTCATGGTTGTCAAACTACATGAATACAGTTCACATAAGCAGGACAACTAGAAACAAAAAACAGCAGCAGATTCTCAGTACACTAACATTACTTCAGTCACATCAAAGTTTGCTGCTTTGTTGTTGTTTTTTTATATAAAAATCCTCAATTGCCTTGAGATACACTTTACTTTCCACTTTCCTCATTACCTAATAAAAATTCTCTCTCTCTGGAATGGTAACCTTTGCAAATGTTTTCCTCTCAGAAGTTGCTGAGCAACAACAGCAAAGTAGAATCACAGATTATCTTAAAAATCTAAGGATACGCTCTTTTTAGAAAGAAAAAAGCAGATATAGTCTGAACATATATTAATTTTTTATGACTAATGAAAACTAATTTTAATAAAGAATATAAATCCATTGTCAAAACTTATCCTTGTTTTAATTACACGACTGAGTTAAATCTACCTGCAGAAACAAAATTATTGGAGCATGAGCATGCAATTAATCTTAAAATAATGAATCAGAGCTTTGCTGTTCTGCTTAGCAAAGACCAAATAAATAACAAGTACATTTAGAATTTTTTGTTTGTTTGTTTCCTGTTTTACTTTCTTAAGTATTGTATGTTAAACATCATCTCCATCCTAACACGTGGCCAAGAAAGAACACTGAAGAAAGCATGTTAGGAACTGGTTGGGCACTAGGAAAAAATCCTTCTTAGAAAGAGTGGTAATGCATTGGAACAAGCTGTCCAGGGATGTAGTGAAGTCACCATCCTTGGGAACATTCAAGAACCATCTATCACATAAATGATTTGGGCAGATCCCTTTTGGAGAAGAAAATCTGAGTTCTTGCATCACTCAGAACATTAGTGAACATTAGCATTCATTTAAATACATGTTATATTCTGCTTCTCTACAGGGGAAATAAATGCTTAAATCCATTCACAGAAACAAGCGCTGAAAACTCATGAAAACTTCAATTTGATCCTTCCATAATTCACTAGTTAGAGTAACAAAACAGGTAATAAAGTTTAACAGCAAAGCCATGCAAGCTGATGTCTTAAGATAATAATAAACTAGCTTGTGCAGAAGTGACATCTTATCAGGACATTAAGAAATCTACCCAGACATCAGTTCTGGCAAATTCTTACAACAACAGCAATATATCATATCAAGTGAGTTACAGAGAATCAGAATTGTAGAGGTTGGAAAGAACCTTTGGAGATCAAGTCCAACTCCCCTGCTAAAGTAGGCTCCCTATCAGTAGGTTGCACGAAAAGGTATCCAGGTAGGTAATGAATACTTCTTGAGAAGATCCTATAACCCCTCTGGGCAGCCTGTTCCAGAGCTCTGATACCCTCACAATACGATTTTTCCTCACTTTTGCATGGAACTTCCTGTGTTCCAGTCTGTGCCCATTGCCCCTTGTTCTTTCTGTCACTGGGCACCAGTGAAAAGGACCTGACCCCATTCACTTGACTCACATCCTTTAGATATTTATAGGCATTGATAAGATTCCCCCCTCAATCTTCTTTTCTCCAGCTCAACATTCCCAGCTCTCTCAGCTTTTCCTAATAAGGGAGATGCTCCTGGACCATCAACATCTCTGTAGCGCTCTGCTGGACCCTCTAGAAGCTCCCTGTCCTTCTTGAATTGAGAAACTCAGGCCTGGACACAGTACTCCAGATGTGGCCTCACCAGGGCAGAACGGAAGGAAAGGATCACTTCGCTCAAACTACTGATCACATTTTTTTAATGCACCCCAGGATCCCACTGGCCTTCTTGCCCACAAGGGCACGCTGCTGGCTCACAGCCAACCTGGTGGGCACCAGGACAACCAGGCCCTTCTCTGTAGAGCTCCTCTCTAGCATGTCAGCCCCTAAATGTACTGATACACACAGTTATTCCTTCCCAGGTACAGTACTCTGCACTTGCCCTTGGTGAACCCCATCAGTTTCCTCCCCACTCAACTCCCCAGCCTGCTGCATTGATTTGATACAGTTATTCCCAAAACAAGTCTACCCAGGTAAATATGTATATACACACACAGACAATTTTCTGTTATTTTCATAGAAAAGATTAGTACCACCTACCATTAAGCTACAGATTATAACAATTTTTTTCTCCCACATTTAAAAAAAGTCCAAAACTAGGTTTTACTCTTAAAAAAAAAAAAGTAGAATCTGTTCAGATAAATGAGCCACTATGTAACAAAAAGAGCCTGAAGTTCACACACTGCAAATGACATAAAAATATTCAATATAAGAATGTCAGATCGCAAGACAATCTCAAAAATAACAATAAAACAACAGTTTTACTTTGCAGTAATGCAATACAATACTTTCATCAACTCAGTTATAATAAAATCCACAAAATCTCCCACTGAGCCTTCTATAATCAAATGTACTAGTAAAATGAGTGAAGCGTTGCATCAGTTACACATTCATTAAAGCAACTTACACAACAGCTACAAAGACAATAAAAACCTTAACTTCCCTTAGAAAAACAAAACATTCACCTGTAAATAAACAAGTATAATAAACCCTCTCTACTGTAAAACCAAAGTGATGCTCAACCCTATTTTTATGAAGTATTTTTTTTTATCAATAAAGACCAACAAAGCTACAGGTAAAACTGAAAAAAATATATATTAGAATAACAAAAACATAAAAAAAAAATTCAATGCACGAGCTGTGATTTTGTTGCCTGAAATGAGAAAAAAACAAAACCTTAATAGAAGAGGGTACTGAAGACACCACCACAAGCCCTCTCATCAAGTAAGTTTCAGTGTCTTCTGACACCCTTACTCACAGCCATCCATTCCAGCCTTCCATCACTGCCAGAGCAGCAGATGCAAACTCCTGCTTATTGTTCTGCCATCCCTCTTCATCACCAAAGAAAGTGTAGGAACCTATTACTGAGACACTATGTAGTAACTAATCTTCTGCTGCTAGGGAAATGATAGTCTCTGACTGGAATAGAGTGAGAGTACGTAAGAGTTGGCGGTAACATCTTACATTACTTCAGCAAGATTTCAAAGATGCCTGTCAGAAAACCAAACCTTTCATTTTAACTGTCTTCTTGAATTCCTGTCATTCTAGATTGCTGCCTGTCCTTCCATTATGTTCACTCAAGGCTGGCTGTGTAAGTATGATGGACACAGAATCCAAGTGACATGTGCTGTATCTGAGAGAAGAAGATACAAGAAACATTTTCTTCGGAATTAAAAATAACTTTGTAAACATGGTCCAAAAGCTGCAGATGTTTTTAACATTTTTTAAAATCAGGTCTTAGTAATTTAAGAAAGGACTTTAGAAGAACACTTACAGCCACAAGTCCAAAGGTACATTGGATGTGTGTAAAGTATGCATGCTTGGTAGGCAGCATGTAGAATTATAGTTATATCATCAGCATGTGATCAAAGCACACACACAGCATCATAAATGATAACAGAATGTGCCCAAAATCTCTCCTAGGATAGTCATACCTGACACAAATGTAATGTAGACAGCTGTGTTTCTTCCTTTAGAAGTGTAAAGGAAGAGGAAGACCAACATAACAGTGTCTTTCTTCACATGGGGAAAAAACAGGATACAAGTGTTTATTTTTATATTTTTTTATGTATGTATTTTATGTGTTTTTATGTAAGCATGTGTGCATGTATAGAAAATCTGCTTTACCCTTTTTAAAACTATAATTTTATATATGAATATTTAATAGAAACGTATGCATTCCCAAATCTATAGAAACAGATGCAACCACAACCCTGCTGCAAGTACAGCAGACTCTGTGAAAACACACAAATCATTACATGCCTTTCCTTAACAGCATGCATTAGCTAATATTTCTTTAAAGCATAAACTGGTAACACAAATATTATAATGGAATTTCATTAGACTGTTCCTGCTGAGTTCATAACCTAGAGACGGGAAGTTTTCAAATTAAGGAGGGTCTGCCAGAGATTCAGTAACATCTCATATTCTACCAAAAAGACTTAGCAGTTGCACTTCTACAATGACACTGCTTTTGGTTGTATTCAGTCAATTTGCGATGAGAATTCAAGGCTCCTGAAAATCTTTCAGTCATACTGCAGCTAGGAGAGGTGCCTGAGAACTAGAGGAAAACAATTGTTACACTCATCTTCAACAGAAACAGGAAGGACTCACACAACTACAGGATGGTCGATCCCTGGGAAAGTGGTGTAGTTAACCAATGTTCATCAATTTCCAGGAATATAAAGGAGAAGGTGATCAGGAGCAGTCAGCATTGATTCACCAAGGCAAAGTTTTACTTGGCCCAGAGGGTAGTCATCAGCACAAAGTCTGACTGCATGCTGCATACTCCAGCAAATCCTACCACATCCAGTTCTGTTTAACATCTTCAGTAAGAGTCTGGATGAAAGAGTGAAGCCTCAAAGTCTGCAGGTAACACAAAATTGGGTGGAGAGTTTTTGACTCACCAGAGATTCCTGTTGCCATCCAGAGGGACTTTGACAGGCTGCAGAAATGGGCTGACAAGAAGAACTTGATGAAGTTCAACAAGGAGAAATGCAGAGTCCTGCACCTTCAGAGGATCAACCCCAGGCATCAGTACATGCTGTGGCTACCCAGCTGAAAAGCAGCTTGGTAGAAAATGTGCTGGTGAACACCAACTAGAATACAAGCCAGCAGCATACCCCTGACACAAAGAAATCTAATGGCATCCTGTGCTGTGTTAAGCAGTCTTGTCAGCAGGTCACAGGAGGTAACTCTTCCCTTCTACTAAGCTCTGGTGAGGCCACACCTGGAGTGCTGTGTCCAGTTAGGCCCAAAGTTGGGACTGCTCAACCTAAAGAAGAAATGGCTCGGGATGGCTTAACACAATGAAGATGAAGCTTGGCTCTTTTTAGCAGTGCCAAGTGAGAGAATAATCAAAGAATCATAGGGGTTGGAAGGGACCTCAAGAGATCATCGAGTCCAACCCCCCTGCCAAAGCAGGTTCCCTACAGCAGGTCGCACAGGTAGGCGTCCAGATATCTCCAGAGGAGACCCCAGAGGCCCCCTGTGCATCCTGTGCCAGTGCTCCGTCACCCTCACCATAAAGAAGTTCTTGCACACATTCATGCAGAACCTCTTGTGCTGCAGTTTCTGTCTGTTCCCCCTTATCCTGTCTCCACACACTGCTGAAAAGAGTCTGGCCTCGACACTTTGTCCCCCACATCTCAGATATTTATAGACCTGGATCACGTCCCCTCCCAGTCTTCTTTCTTCAAGGCTAAAGAGACCCAGTTCACTCAGCCTTTCTTCATAGGGGAGATCCTCCAGGCCCTTCACCATCTTTGTGGCCCTGTGCTGGACTGAAAGCAATGGGCACAAACTGAAATACAAGAGTGTCTGCCTGAACATCAGGAAACATTTTTCTCCCTGTGATGGTGCCTGAGCTCTGGCATAGGTTACCCAGAGAGGTTGCAGAATCTCACCCACCCTTCTCAAAAGCAGCCAGGACATGGGCCTGGGCACCCTGTTCTGGGTGTCTCTGCTTGAGCAGGATTCATACCAGATGGACCTAGAGGTCTTACCAGCTTTTGCTGTTCCATGATTCTGTGAAAACCTTTAGGTAAATTTCAACTGAACGCCATACTAAGTTACCTACTCACAGACAACTAACGTGAATTAAAGGTGAAAACAACTCCAAGATTTTATTTCTATAATAAATATCATTCATCATAGTAAATGTGGTATCCTATATGAAAAAAAAAAAGACAAGCCATAACTTAATGAATTGGCATGAGTTCTTTCAAATTTATTGGGCAAGTGTAACTGTATTATGCTCTTAAGACCATTGATACATTTTATTTCCAGGTAACCAATTTCTTTCAGAGTTCATTCTCCTTATATTCAAAGACAAACTGCCACTACCTAAAGGAGTATGAATTGCAAAGAATTGCTATCCTCTGTGAGAAAAAAAAGCACTAATCCTTGATTCTAGAAGTGAGACACAGTGATTGACATGGTTTTGATGAAAACTCTGAGCATGAATGACAGGCCTAAAGAAAGAGCATGATATTAGAGAAAAAGCAATCTGTTTCAAGACAGTTATCTGATCTTGCTGTTTTTTCGGGCTGTTCTGCTCCAGTGCCAGGGCAGGATTCCTTCTTATCTCCAGAATGTTGCTCTTTCTTGTGTGCTTTTTGTGCATCCCATGATATGTTGGTCTCACAAGCATATGGCTGCTCTCCTGACTCATTCCAGGCAACAGGGAAGGCATTTGAAAGCAACTCAGGAAGGAGTACTACTTCAGTGTACACTTTCACACAGTCCCAGGGAGGTGCTAGCATCATGTTATCCCCTACAATACACCAGTTACTAGGTTTCCTCTAGCCCCAAAACAGATAGTAAAGTATAAAGCAGATGCCAAGAAGGATTACCACCCACTTGAGAATTCTGACCTATTTTAAAGCAAGTATGCAGACAGCAGGATGCTTACCTATCAGAAAGCAACATATCAGCATAGCAGTAGGTTAATGATCAGAAGTCAATTAATAGGAAAAACAACAGAATCTATAGGACTGGGAAGTCTGAAGTGACTCTTGTAACTGCAGCACTACAAACCTCTAAATCCAGAAATGAAGCAGCTGGACTGCCCCATGTCTGAGTGCAGTTGTGCATGTGACAGCACCCTAATGGTATCAGCCAAGTGCTAGAGAAATGTCACCTTTATTTACTCCAAGGTTGACACACGGTGTAAACAAGTCAGGGACAGACAAACTTCCCTGGAGTGCTTTCCAGACCTGCAAGATGCTAGTCTTCCCATCTCTACTCGCACTACTGGTTTTGACAATTTGACCACAAGATATTAAGTTGGGAAAAGTTGGAAAAGAAAAAAGAAACCAGATGTCTTCAAGCTGATTTTGTACTAAAAACAAGAGATACTTCAGCAACATTAGGAATGAAGATTGCATTTCCCAGTGCCACTTCACTGAGCTTAAGGAACTTGAGTTCCTTAAGCTCAACTTAAGTCTGATCTTAAAAATTCAGAGAAATCTCACAAATATTGTGATGGTCTCAAAACTGTTAAAAAAAGAACACCTTCAATGTAAGTACTATACACAACAAGTTGCAAATCTGAGTAAAATCACAGTACAATCATCAGCTACTGTGTAATCAGTGACCACAATATAATCTTAAACATCTAGCAAACAGAACAATTACTTAGTGCTTAGACTGTTCCCTTGATTTATTCTATTGTCTTCTGATCACAAGAAGAGAACAAACTTTCAAGAATGGGATAACAGATTTGAACATATGCCATATGCTTAACCCATCTATTCATCCAATTTTGCTTAACTCTTGCTATTTATATGCTAAATGGAGATCAACTTTTGATCTTCCACAGCTTGCTTTCTACCATATGGACATATTCTCCATCACAACAAAAAAAAAAAAAATCAAGAGCTGTTACTCAACTAAACTCAAAAGGCTTTAGAGTAGTATTTGCTAGACAAGAGTCTGCGTAACAGACACAAACTCCACTTTAAATTTCACAGTAGCTAGTTTAAACATCTTGCCTGCTAATGAACAGTAATTATTTAATGGCCTTATATGACAAATCATGTTCATGATTTGAAACTGCATTGGCATTAAAAAAAATCTGAAGAGTAACATTGATCTTTGGTCCTCTCCAGTGCAAGATATCAAATGCTGGAATTACAAGGTAATCCTTTCCAATAATAATGCTGTAGCAATCAGGCAGGAATATTGGCAGTACTGAATTTAGGCTCCGTCCATAAGATTTTAGGAAAATGAAGGAAGCCAAACACCACTTGTATTACCAAGTATTACAATGCCATCAATTTGTCACATAATAATACACAATAATAGTACATTACATGGAAATTGCTTATAAACCTTCACAAACAGTTCAGTTTTTGAGTACTAAGTTTCATGTTTATTTTCCTGAATTTTTCCACACAAAGTTTAAGTTTGCAACTTTAAAAAAAAGTTTCCTTAAACATAACCTGCATTAACAGTAAGAGTCAAACTACAGCACTACCAACCTGTAGAGGAGAAAAAAAAAATCAGGATCAAAGAATCACAACGGTTGAAAAAGACCTACAAGATCATCCAGGAATATGATTTAGTCTGCATGGCTTTATTCACACAGAAGCTTTGTTCTTGATGTGTTTGCATGTTTGCTGTTAGTATTTACCTAATCATCAGAATCCTGAAGTAGGTAACTTTGAAAGCAATGACTAATTTAGACATCTTGTTTTTGTTTGGTTGTTGTTTGTTATGTTTCTTTTATAAAGCCAGCCAATATCACTAGCAGTGTCAATGCTAGCCAAAAGGACAGAGCTCATTCTGCTTTTGTAGAGACACTTTGCATGAAGGTCAAAAGCCAGGGACAAGCATCATCTGCATACTGTAACCCAAAAACAGACATTTGATAGTGGCAAGGAAAGATGAGAAACCTCGCAGAGCTAAGTATCTCCCTTCTTTTTCACACATAAATGGCTCTAGATTACAATATTGTCAGTCCACACCTGCAATGTTAAATACTTCACAATACCATTTGTTACTTTCATTTCAAAGCTTCCTTTGCTCTTTGTTTTGGAGAGCTGTCATGACGAAAAAGTCAGTGCATCATTGAAGAACCAACTCAGCACTTTTTCTGTAAACTCGATAGTAACCAGTGAAGGTCACTATTTCTAAAATACTTCGACATCAGCTGACTACAAGGTTTATTGAGTGTTAAAGGCACCCTGAGTTGCCACTATTCCTGTCTCTTCTGCCAATCCACATCAGATCTTTTCTCTCCCACCTCAGTACTGCATCCCACAACAAAAAACAGAACACTTTCCTTTTGGCATGCCACGTCCAGCAAGTTTCGGTGCACTAAAGCTCGGCACAACAGTATTTTTTCCTGCAACACACTAAAAAACTCTCAAATATCAACTTTGATTATATCATTTAGCATATCAGAACTCTTACAAGACTGCAAATACTTTCATGTTTTAATATTCAAAACCATAGTGCTTCAAGAGACCATTACTTTGTTAAAATACAAAGTCTGCAGAACAAATAGGAGGTTAAAAACACCTTAAGCTCCCACTACTTTGTCAAATAGCTAACTTTATGCTCCAGACAGTTTCTAAGTAAGGAAGAAATTGGCAGGGACATTGAGCACATTATCTTTAAGACCTTTTAAGCATTTTATATTTACACACTTCTCTGCAGTTTCAAAGTTCTCCTTCTTAATCTGCAATATTCTTCACAATATTTCTTGCCTGTAATGAAAAGCTACTAGATCACTTTCAAACTCATTTCCTCACTTCTAAGTTAAAACCACTGAAAGCAGTAATGATTGTTGAACACTCATTACAAAAAATAAATACTCAGCCATGGTTCCTGAGACAGACATCAAATGATGAAAAGCCATGCAACTAAAAGCCGCAATGCACATGCCACATATCAAGTGGAGGACGAAAACTGAGTCAGGAGCACCTAAGTGGAATTACAGAAACTAATATATAAATGAAAAAAGCAAACAACATAGAATGTCAGGGTCAACAACCACTCAAATAGCTACAGCAGACATAGTACTCATCACAGAGAGCTCAGTAAGTAAACAGGCTGCGTAGAATAAATGATGATTTGACAATACCTCTTTAATTACAGTGAAGTCCTAAGATCTCAAAAGTAAACATATTCATCATATGTTACAAAGGGCACAAAGTACAGATATTTCCATTTGGTTATGCATTCAGATTTTTCTCAGTGACCAAATGCCCTCCCCCCCCCCCCCCCCAGTGAGTCCACAGTAATATTTCAATATTTAAATGACTACTTGCATTTGAACCATTGGCAATAAAGTCTTGGACTGTTCTTACAAATGACAGTCAACTATTTGAGCTTTTGACCTTATTTTCTAAATCCCACAAAAAAAATTAAGATTCTATCAGCGAGTCAATTAAACCACAACCAAAGTCCAAGTTTTTGGATGCTATGTCATTTTATTACTTAATGCTTTTTGTGGTTTATAGTTATCACTTGCATCTGTGCCTGAATCTGCGCTGATTTCATGATCTCCTATGCCTTTCATAGCACTAAATATACAACAAGAATACAAAAATCTCTAACATTTTAAAAAGTTACTGAACTCTTAATAGTTTGCCATGACTTAAAAGAGCAAAATATTGACTAAATATATAAAATAATATAAACGCCTTAGTGATGTAGGCAGCCCATGACACTGAACCCATCAGCTCCTTGATCCCTCCACACCCTACTATATATAGTCTCCAAATACCAGGAAGCTGTTTAGCAGACAAAAGTATTCAGCCACTTAAAACAAGTACAATGATATATTTATAGAGGACATACAGATTTTGCTTATAACCCCTAATACTTCAACGTGTGTGGGACATGTATGGTTGTTAGTTTTTTTGACACAAGATGCTTTTCCAAAAAAAAAAAAGCAAACCACATCTGAAACTTAAGGTTAACAAGATATGTAAAAAGTCATTCCTTAAAGAAACTTAAACGCAGAGGAGTGGGATATTTTGCCACTTCACTTAACAACACAATGACGCAGCCTGCAGATGTCCTCCTGCTGTGACCATCTATTATTAACGAGCACATTGTTAAAGCACTGAATAGACTGGAACCCCAGAGTTCAAAGAGATCTACCAACAACCAAGGATGTAATTTCCTAGAAGCACTTCTAATAGGTAAAATACAACGGAGCAGGTAAAGCGAGTACACTTGGAAAGATAACAGGAAAGGAAAGATGAGGAAAGAAAACAGAGAATAGAGCATCTTCCAGACCAGGAAAGGAAGTATAGAAAAGATAAAGACATCCAAGTCATGCAATGTAAATTAGTTTCTGGAAACAAAACTTTTGTAACCTTCTGCTCAAGGAATATTTAAGACACATGATAACCATGGTTTTCAGAATGAAAACAACTTCTCAGAATCAGAGGCAGGATACAATTCAAAAACAATCACACAACAGAACCAAGCTTCCCACTATCCAGTCCTCAGTCATTTCTCCATTTTGATGTTAAACAAAAAAAACCCACACAATAAATACCAAGAGTGATAAAATCACCAATTTATGTACAGAAAACTAAAATCCCTACAATCTATAGAGAGCTATCCCTTTTTCATTTTCACATCAGAACATTAAGTACTCCAATCAATGACAAATTCATAAATTTTGTAAATGTGAAAAGTTGTCAGAAAAATTTTTAGCCACATTTTCACACAAAATACTAGAACTGGCCAGTTATGAGATGGTAACACCCCTCCACCATTACATATCCCTTTAAAGATGTAATTTGCTTTCTTGATAATTAATACATGGCCTTTGCCCTGTCCTCCCCCAGCCATTCTTCCTTTCTCACAAAGGAGACAAAGAACATCACACAACAACGATGGTAAAAGCTGTTGTGATACCACATTCTTACTGTTTTCACTTCAGCAAATACTACTCTGTTGTGTGGGGTTTTTTTTTTTTATTATTTTGTCAGACATCATAAATCTAAACTTGGCTGGTTTCAACGAATAATTAAATTTTCAAAAAGTATAGGTAATTAAGACAACCAAAATTAAAATTGAGTAAGAAGTCAGCAATTATAGACTGCATGTATTTTACCATATCTGCAAGGGACTCTAATTAAGCACATATTAATTGCCCTAATCTTCTTAGGCAAGTAATAAATTGAAAGAGCTGATTAATGCATTGGATTTAGTTCAGCTTGTTAAATCTGACACCCTGGCAAAGGAAGACTATCTTGAAAAGCTCTTTTAGCTAAGTAATTGGAATTTTACTCTCGGTAATTTCCTATTTCATAATAAGAGCTATTCAGTATATTGACTCATTGTTTTTGTTGTTTTTTTTTTAATACACGTTACTTATATTCATGTCCCATTATGCTCCTTATAAAGATCATGAAAAAGCATAAACTTTGACCTTTACTGTCCATGAAAAGTCACTTTCACTCTGAACACAAATTAGTATATTTCCTTGTAGGCTATAAATCCTAATTAATTTTAATTCTAGAAGCTGCTAATAACATTTTATAAAGTCCATACGGACACATTAAGTACTCCATACAATTCATAAAGCCAGCAACCAAGCTGGTTTTCAATATTAAATAACTGCTGAAGACTACTAGAATGCAGTGAAACACAGTTCCTCAATGAACTTCCATCTCTTCTCTCCTTTTTATTTATTTACACTAATGATTGTACACATACACTTACAAATTCCCCATCAAATTCAATAGGAACATTTTTGATAATATAAAAAAAAGACATTTGGAATCCTCTAGGTAAGGATCTTAAAGGTCTGATTTCCTCTCCAACACACTTCTTACTCTAGACTGCAAAACTCAAAGGAATGATACATCAAACTTCACCTAAAAGTACACAGATATGGATGCACAAAGACAAAACCTTCCATGATAAAATGAAAGTCAGCAAGTACGGAAGGAAAGGGACTTTTCTAATATTTAAAGAATGTCCTGAAGTATTCTATGAAACTTGAACAGTTTCTCACATGTCCTAGAAAACACTTAAGTTTATAAAGCCTTTCATACGATATGTCTCAGAGTCACAAAAGTTGAAGACTAACTTTTTTAAAACTTGAAAAAGCATCCTAAATATGTATCACTCCCATCGAATTTTTATTCTGTACTCCTCAGAGTTGACATCTCATATTGTTGCTCTACAGCCTTAAAGCTCCAGTTTCTAAACCTAAAATCTGTTATCTTTCTGTTCACAAAAACTAGTACTCATACATTTTGAAAAGTCATTTTCATTGACTACAAACGTAGAATTTATCCTTTATTCCTTATGGGAAATGGAGTCAGCTGACGGCTCATTCTAAGAATGAAAACTATGATCACAACTGAGCTGTATCAAAAAGCTGATCAGAGAATACTAGGGGTCTGATATGCCAATGAAATGAGAACCTCAACAGAAATACAGTTAAACATGGATGTTTCTCATACAAATATATCCTGTCCATTTTCTGTGATGCACTACAGATAGTACTTATCAGATAAAAAGGTGGCAGTTAATTCCAACTTTTATCATCGGTCCTCTTCTGAAGGAGGCACTTTATCTACAGGATAAAGAGTCTAAATAAGCGCTACATTTTTCTTCCATTGGTTGTAACTTACTCTCAACAAAAGATTCTTGCGCTGTTACTCAAGTTCTGCTGTACTGTTAGAACAGACAATTAGCAAGCCAGCTATTTGCTAGTTGATGGCATCAACCATTCAAAATTGTCTGATCTGTTAGATCAGTTTGCGTAGGTGGGATACACACAGCAGTCAAGAAATTCCACTCCTAAACCTAAAATCTCAATACAGAGTTTCAAGGCTCATCAAGAATCACTTAGATGATGACAGAAGGCCTCAAATTTCAGGGCGAGCATAAAAAAACAATAGAACTGGAATTCTAAAACTTTTGACATCTTAAGCTCAGTGTCTGTTAGTTCAGTGCTGAACTGCATTAAGACTGAGGGATGCAAACTGAATAGTTGTCAACTAGTTGTTTCTCTGCACAAGCAAGCTACACTGCTTGGGAAGCATTAACACCATCAGTGATGGAATACAGCTCGTCACAATTCAGTACTGAACAGGGAAAGCCCACAAATATTGTTCACATGAGAAATCCATGAAAGTAAATGGTGACAGTTATAAAATCCTTGATTAAAAAAAGCACAATTCACACCACAAGATAAATTTAACCTTTCAAAAGAAAAGAGCCAGTGGCTGCAAGTTCTGCTCTGGAAGATATCAGAAAAAATTCTCAAAAATCCAAATTAAGTTATGGATTAGAGTGATGAGTTAGATATGAAGATTCCAGAAAGCACACTGGAATGAGCAGAATGAAGTCACCAAGAGCAAAGCATTTATTACTGCATTTATTCATGTTTGGTTTCAGTTCAAAGGACAACATCTAAAGAGAAACTGCAACCACACTGAAATAAAGACTCTCCATTTTCTAAAGCAACTGAAGAAGACCTTGCTGTCTCCAGTACAGACTTTCTAACAGAAAAAAAAAGACTTTTTTTTGTGACACATGTAATTTTTCATCTAGCTTCTCAGCACTTTTTTCCAACTTCCTCCATATTTCTCCAGGCAAAACAAAACTTAGCTTCAGCATTTCCTGTCAACATTACAACCTAAAATCCTGACAAGCACATGACAAAGTCTTGTGCTTGAAGATACTACGTATTTAAATTTTCATCATATCACACATTCCAAATGTTACAAGCACATAAATCAAATGTATGCTCT
Organism: Cyrtonyx montezumae; assembly: GCF_038088225.1. Taxonomy (NCBI): domain Eukaryota; kingdom Metazoa; phylum Chordata; class Aves; order Galliformes; family Odontophoridae; genus Cyrtonyx; species Cyrtonyx montezumae. The sequence goes on along the minus strand of NW_027072089.1, from coordinate 32,506,148 downwards.
TATTCTTGCCAAAGAGCTTTCTAGAAAAGAAAAAAAAGAACCTACAAGATTCCCAGTTTTTAACTGACTTTTCTCTCCTCTTCAGTTTCTGAACTTTATACCCTTTTTGTCCCTGAATCACAGAACAGTTTGGATTGGAACAGATCTAACAGATAATCAAGTTCCAACTCAGGGGTTGAAAACTCTACCATAAGCAGGGAAACCTCCCACTAGATCAGGTTGCCCAAAGCCCCATCCAGCCTGGCCTTGAACACAGCTTCTCCTGGCAGCCTGCTTCAGCACCTCAGTACACTCACAGTAAAGAATTTCATCCTTACATCTAATCTAAACGTACCATCCTTCAGATTAAAGTCCGTACTCCATGTTCTGGTACCACACCTCCTGACAGAGAGCCTCTTCCCACCTTTCCTCTTTCAGGTACTAGAACGCTTATATAAGCTATTATATAAGCTCTATACAAGCTCTCCTCATCTCCAGGAAGAACAAACCTAGCTCTCTTAGCCCGACTTCATAGGAGAGGTGTTTCGCAATCTGCTCATCCTCATGACCACCTCTGGACACATTCCAACAGATCCATGTTATTTTTATGCTTGGGGTCCCAGAGCTGAATGTAGTGCTGCAGGCAGGCTCTCACAACAGCAAAGAGGGAGAATCACCTCTCTTGCCCTGCTGGTCACATCTCCTTTGATGTGGCTCAGGATACAGCTTGCTTTTGGGGCTACAGGCACAAACTGCTTCTTCAAGTTGAAGCTTCTCATCAACCAACAACCCCAAGTCCTTGTCCTCAGGGCTGCTCTCAGCACATTCTCCACCAAGCCTGTATTTGTGCTTGGGCTTGCCCCATCCCAGGCACAGCACCTTGCAAATAGCTTTGTTGAACCACATGCTGCTCACACAGGCCCACCTCTTGAGCCTTAAAGCAACACTCCCTTCCAGAACAGCAACCATACCACACACCTTGGCATTGTTGGTAAATTTGCTGAGGCTGCACTCAATTCCACTGTCCATGTTACCAACAAAGATCTTAAATAATACAGGTCCTGGCACCAGCTCCTGATGAATGCCACTTACCACTGGTCTCCACCTGGACACTGAGACACTGACTACAACTCTTTGCATGTGACCAACCAGCCAATATCTTACCCACCAAGCGCTCCATTCATCAAATCCATGTCTCCCTAATTTAGAAACAGGGATTTCATGCGAGATAGTGTCACCAAGCTTTGCACACATCCAGGTAAAAGACACCAGTTGCTTTACCCGTATTTCCAAATGCTGTACTACCACTGCAGAAGTCCAAAAGATTTGTCAGGACTCATCTGTCCTTTGTGAAGCCAGGATCATTGTCATTAATCATTTCTTTGTTTTCCATACAGCACAGTTACCAGGATAACCTGCTCCATCACCTTGAGTGGTCTGCAGTTCTCCTTCCTGAAGTCTTCCTCTTCTCCTTTTATAAAAAGGAGGGTTATTTTGCCCCTTTTCAGTCAGTAGGAACATCAAGCTGTTACTACTTCTTAAACATCACAGATAGTGGGGTTAGCAGCTTCATCTGCCAGTTCACTGAGGAATCACAGATGCACCCCACCAGGTTCTGGTGATTTGTGCACCTTAGATCACCCCCGAAACCTTCTACAGTCAGTTGCTCTTAATTCTCTCATACTCCGCCTTTGCATTATGCAACTTGTGCGGCATGGCTAGAGAGCACATGCTGGTTAAGAATGAGGCAAAAAAGCCACTGAGAATCTCAGCCTTCTCCATATTCCATATAATTAATTCTCCCTTTTCTGCCAGAGAAACCACATTTTCCCTAGTTTTCCTTTTACACTAGTGTACCTACAGAAGCTTCTCTTGTTGGCTCTGATATCCTGACTGGATTTAATTTCATCAGGATCACAACTTTCCCAGTCCAATCCATGGCTGCTCAGATAATTCTTCTGTGTTACTCCTGAGCTTACTGTCCTTGCTTCCAACCTTTGTAGGCTTGAAGTTGAAACACAGAAAATATGATGCCTAAGAAATTTCCATAAAACCACTTAAACAGAAATTTAATTAAAGACTGTTTCCTCAGTACTATTATGTAAACTACAGAAGCTGATAACGAATAATATTCCCCTTTCACCATCTTCTTGTGGATTACATAAGCTGCTAAGAAACTGCTCTAAACAGACAACTAATCCACACTAAATGCAAAATGGCCTGCAGCAAATGCTTCTAATACTACCTATGCATTTCAGTTTTATTATTACTATAAAGTAGCAAGCAGAGACTTGTGTATATTTTAACTTAATTACTCTTGCCCTTTAAAAATGTCAATACTATAAGATTTTTCATTGTTTTTATGTACTCCAATAAAAAACCTATCATTTAAACCTCACTAGTATCTACACTATCGCCAAGACGTTTCCTGAACGCAAAACTGTAGCTACAAACTTTCTAAAACATATCAAGACAAATACAAGGCACACACATTTCCTCTCCTAAAAGTAGGAATCAAAGAAAAACATGACAGATGCCAATCATTTCCATAAAATGCACTAGGGCAAGAAACCCTTGTAAAATGATGGAAGGGTTACAAAAGAACCTAAAGGGATGAGACAACATTATCTATTTGTACTAAGGGTCAGAAATCTGTTGCTTGGCAAACGATTTTCAAAGAAGTATTTATTCTATGTTTTCTACACTTACTTCATGGTACTACAAAACTGTAGTGGTATAATGCCAACAGAACAAGTGTAATGAAAAGATGTTACAAAAGAAAGAAAATTGAATAACCCATCTCCAAGGATTGAGGCTCAGAGGGAACACCACAAAGGAGGGATCTCCAAAAAGAGATCCTTCTTCAGTGGCAGTCAGCTCTTAAATGACGTCTAAGAGTGGCTAATCCTGGCTCCACCCCTTCCAGTCATACAGGTGAATTGCCTTCACTTGTGCTCCCAGGGCTAACTGGGTCATTTCTCCAGGTGCTCAATCAGTGGTTCAGGCTGACTATGCCACTGCCACACAAAAACAAAGAGTAATAATTGTTTGCGACCACAACTTTGACAAGAAAGAATGCACTATTAAAAATTCACCACACAAATTTGTACTTTGTACTTGGAATTTTACTTTGCAACAGAATGTTGTATGTGGATATAACAATTCAACAAACTTACTTTTGTATTACATTCTGTAAGCTGAGCATCATACCCAATTCACCTTTCATCTTTTCTCTGTTGGCACGGCACTCTGCCAAATAACGGAGAGCCTAAAACAAAAAGGACAAATCAGCAATACTTCCAGTACATGATCATTTATTTTTAACAGTGTAAATCTGCAGAAGATTCACAGTGCCACTTCTAGTAACAGAAAAAGTATTATCAGATGCTGTAAGTATTAAAAGAATTGTTTTATTCTCAAACACGCAGAAAGCAAAGACTATCCAATCTATGAGAAAAGGTTGAGAGACAAGGTTTGCTTATACTAAGTGAATGTCTACAGCTAACTCACAGGGCCTTTACAAAGATGACAGAGAAACTTTACTGCAGCAGACAACATAAGAAGGAGAAGGAAAACTGTCATTTGAGAAGTTCAGGTTAGATATTTTGAAAACTGTTTTCCCACTATGAAGGTATTTCAACATTGGAACAGGTGATGTAGAGAATCAGTGAGACAAACCTACAGCTGACCTACAAACAAGAAGTTGAAGCAAACATCCTCCAGAAGCCCCTTCCAGCCAACACTGCTATGTCCCAGGATCTAATTTATTTCTTTATACATTCTGTTTCCAGTAGTTCTATGGATTCACCACCACCAATTTGCTACTGTCCACAGAAACAGAGGTCTACTATACTTGCAAGCTTCTAAAAATTACAATACTGGAAACATTAAGAGCAAAAGAGGGTTTATAAAGTTGAAAATACCTACAACATTGAAGTAATTAATCACTCCATGTAAGTACGAGAACAACAATTTAGCAGCAGCAGTCAGCTGCTTAGGCTGCTGTTACCAAAGCTGGGAACTAACACTTGCATGTTGCCCAAGGCTTGGTTTATTTGTCTTTCAAGGCAAACTCTTTGTGGAACTTCACATTGCTGACTCCAGCCAATGATATGGTTACTCCTAACACAACTCTCTTCCAGCTGAAATATCAAATCCTTTTTTTAAGACATCTCTCAATTCTCAGTGCCATCGAACTTTTCTTAGAAGGAACCTCTAAAGGTGTATTTTGCATTGTGCTTTAATCTATTTCAGTCAAGTACATACAAGAACCACACACAAAAAATCTTGCAGTTCACAAATGCAGTGACTTATAAAATTAGTTTTGTGATAGCAAGACTTTCAAGTCCACTAATTCTTCAAGTAGTTATGTAATAACTATGCAGCTCACTAGCTGCTTGAAAAATAACATGTTCCTTATTCCCTTCAGAGACAGACAATTAATCACCTATCTTTCTTTCTAAATCATCTTCAACACATAGTAGGTAAAATTCAAGATCATCCTTCTGGGGGAAGCCTGGCTCCTGTCTGACAAAGTACAAACTCCAAATGTGATTTTTGCTGTTTCTCGATGTGGCTCAACATCAGGACTATAAAGAAACCTTAACTGTAGAAAATGCTACTTGTATTTGTACTCTGTTTAGACAATTCAGCGAGGATGTGATATTTTTGGACAACAAAACCCACTTTCTCTGAGTAGATAACTAAGGGCCAAAACATAGGTAGACTCTCTTTTCAATTTATCTACATATTCTTCACACAAAAATGAAGCTTATGCTAAAACAGAGCAGGGGATAAGGTTATCAGAATAACTGTAACGACATAGCTGTTCAGCATAGGAATTCTTACTTGTTATCCAACTCATTTAGAGATGCAAAGAATTGCACCTTCAAAAAAGTCAGATTATTTGAATTACAAGATGGAGCCTCTGTTCAGCAAAATACTTAACTATATTAGCTTTAAGCTCACAAGTAATTTCATCATGTTAATTAGTAAGTCCATACTTTTTTTTAGCATTACAACTGAAATACTGATGCAGTTCCTTAACTTCAGAGTCTCACTTTCGAAAATTTTAGTCCAAATGTAAGGAAAAAAACAGTTATCTCCTTTACTTCCTATATTTTTTATTATTATTGAAAACATTCAAAATCTTATAGCATTACAGATGTACCATACAAAGAAAATTCTGGATTTAAACCAGAGGAAAAAAGTATTCCACTCCTTGACCATATAGAAGAAAGCACTGAGCTGAAACTGGATGTGGGGAGAAAACCAATCAACCCTGAAGGATCCTACAACATATCAAAAACTTAAATAGGAAACTATTATGACTCCAACAGATTATTTATAATTTCAGCTGTGGGAATCACAGGATGAAACAATAAGTAACAAAGTCAGTGCCATACATTCTTTCAGTGGGTATAAACATACTGGAAAATCATTACACAACAATTTCCACGTGAACAGAAGCACTTGGGGTTTTGAACAGGTAACTAGAAAAATTGAACACTGAATATCAGAAATGATGACTAGAAGTCTGTCAGCAAAGATACTGAAAGCTATACTACCTATGAGGTTCAGGAAGTCATGAACAAACAGTCTGGGTAGTAGACAAACTTGTTTTTATAGCAAACTGTTTCATTTCTGACTAGTCAGGGTCCTGGGATATCACACCGTCTCCTCTAAATCTTGCCCTTTACTTCACTCCTATAGGCTGCCACTAAATAAAACACAGCTGTCCCCCACCCAACAAGATGTCCTTACCACACAGCTTCAGTGATATCTGGGTTTGCGGAATCATACCACAAACTGGATTACCCTTCATTGATCTGATAAATCCAGTTCTTTTAACATAGGGTTAATTTTTGCAACATGATCACAGAACGATTACTAAGTTTCATGCAGGCCATGAGAATATGCAGCCCAAGAAAGCAAAGGAAGGAAAAGAGATATCCCAACAAAACCCTCCATAACCTAAGGAACCTACACTAGAATGAAAACCAGGGCAACATATTCCCAGAAACTGTAACCTCAACTCAAAAGTCTTCCAGTGAAGAAAATTTAGTCTAGCAAATGAAGTGGAAAAGCTGTTCTGAAAGCCAATTAGTAGGACACACATCTCCTGGATTATGGGATGTCATTCCATGTACCCGGGAAGAGCACTGGAGTCCTTCCAAGAAATCCACTAATATTCCTTGTGAAGTAAAACAAATGAAAAAAATAGAATTATGGTAAAAACTAAGTATTATAGGTACAGAAAATAATGTCAAATTTAATGTTAAGTCAGAGCTCTGTTTATAATTCAATGAAATTTTAAAAAAATTAAAAAAATTTAAAAATTTAAAGAAGAAACAATATGTAAAGTATGACAGGTTTTAATAACTTAAAAATCTTATTAGAAGAATTAAATCAGGCTTAAGGAAATCTTGGCTTTTATTTGTCCTGTTTCTATGAAAGATATACACTTTTTAAAATATGGATTTAGGATGAGAAATCAGGACTTCAGTGTTTATGACTTGGAAAAAGTTGGATTAGACATCAACAGATTTTGATTTATTTTTTTTTTAAATCACGAGGGTGAGCAAATGCTCAGGGTACCTGAGAGGTTACAGGGCATCTAAGCAAGTACAACCCTGCACCGTGTTCTAATTTGTCTCAGCCTGACCATAGAATTAGACTATGTGATCCCTGAAAATCATCTCTAACCAAAACTGCCCTATAATTTATGACTTTTCTTACATGAATGTCAAATCACAGGGTATATTTACCAAGCTCCAGCACTTCATCTAAAGAAAAAAATTTAAGTGTGCTTACCTTCCTCCACAATGAAACTGAAACAGCTGAATTAGGGAAAAAATGCAAAGTGAATTAATCTCTTCCAATAACCATGAACTCCCCTGGAATAATGCTACATTGCTAAACAATTTTTGAATTGAGTGCTTCTTCTACAAAAGTGAAGATGAATTCTGATTTAACATGAAATCAAGTTTTATCATTTACATCACTCATTTAAAAAGACATAGAAACAAAGTTACAAAGTACTCTAATGACATACAAATTCATCTCTAGAATACTTACTAATAAAGCTGAATGAACAACTGGAGGGCTGGGATGGTCCAAAAACAGAATCAGACCTGGCAGACATCCTTGATCCTGAACAATGGCTCGCCTGTTCAAAGGATCAGCTGCTAGATCTCGGAGTTGGTTAACTACAGATAGTGCATCAGGCTCCTCACTCATAGTGGAATTCATTTTTTCCTGCACCACACATACAAAATACCTGTAAAAAAAAAAAAAAAGGTATTAATGTTTACTATCAATTAAAGCAGAGATGATGCTCCATTTAAAGCTTAGAATGTTTAGAGGTGGTTGGTGTTTTATTTTTTTGTACCTTCCCAGAAGCCTGCATTCAATGAAGAAAAAAAAAAGAAAAGGTAACATCTCACACCTTGCTTCAACCGAAGTCCCAGCCAACGTATCAATTTCAAATGAGATGTGTTAGTTTTGGTATCCAACTCTAAAGTTGTTTTAATGAGAAGTAACTACTTAACAGGCCATGAAAGCATAAACTTAGTCAAAAAAAGGTGGTCTGCATCTTGATAGTCATGGAATGAAGGTGAAAGGCTTTAAACTATAAGAATGGAGATTCAGGTTAGCTATTAGAAAGAAAAAGGGTAGTGAGGCATAGCACAGGCTGTCCAGAGTAGTTGTGGTTGCCCCATACCCAGAGCTGTTCAAAGCCAGGTTGGACAGGGTGCTGGGCAGCCTGAGCTGGTGGGTGGCAGCCCTGCCCACAGCAGAGGGGTTGGAACTGGGTGATCTGAAGCAATCCTAGAATCCTTTCCCTTGGAAGGGATTTTACAGAAGAATTATTGTATGCTTCCAAAACTACTAATGCTAGCCGTGGTCCTGGTGCTGCCACTACAAACTCACATAACTTTTTTTTTTAAGGTATAAAAGCATGAATAATGGCATAATCTTAATTTGCATTCTTTTTTCCCCTTGCATAAAAAGTAAAATTGAATTTGTAACTGGTCATTCTTTCACCATTGTGTCCCAAACTAATAACAGCATTCAAGTGTTATATTGTTCTCTTACTGATAGTAGAGACATACACAGGAATGTCCAATACTTTCTAACATTAAAAAAAAGCCTTGCTTATTTTTCTGTCACTGGTTCTTTCTTCAGGAAAGTGCTAATGCAAGAAGTCAATCATTACCCTCATTTTTTCCTTTGACTGTCCTAAGTCCTAAAGGGATCAACCAGGAACTCCAACTTCATCCCATAATATTTTACATTCTCTAAATAGATTGCTCTAAATCGGTAAAAAGTCACTATGAGGTTCAATATTATTCAGTACATTCCATAGTTGATTAAAGCCTAAAAATGAAATTACTTGGAGAGTTACTGTTAACAAAAGTCTCTGACTTCCAGTCGTGCCCTTAGAGCGCCAGATCCCTTCTACACCTCTCCTCATCCTGACAGCCTTTGTCGCTTTTCTTCTGAGTTCCTGAAAACACGCAAAGCTAAGCTTTATCCAACCCCATTAGGTCACACTCTTTTCCACCCAGACCTGTTTCCTTAGTCGCAACCGAGGACAGAATCGAAGCCCCTCGCTCCTCCACCACCTATAACATTACGACAACCGGGAGCCCTAGCTGACATGATCCCCGTGGCCACTGACAAAAGGCAAGGGCCCCTTCCCGAACACCCCCCCAAAGCCAGCCGCCTCTCCCTCCTCAGCTTCTCCCTTCCTCGGACGGGCCTGAACAATTCCCGGCCTCATACCGCTGAACAAGACGTCCCCAGACCGGCACAACTCCACCTCAGGCCCCCATCGTCCTCGGAGGGCACAGGAAGGGACAGGGACAGAAACCGCGCCGCTCCCGCACCGCCACCGGGCCCGCTCCGACCCAGCACATCCCTCTGCGCCGCAACGCGATTGGCGTGACACCGCCAGAACCTCTTCACCAATCACGGCGCGTCTTGTTGTCGGTGAGACGTGATTGGCTGGCGGCTGCGCCGCAGGGCCCGCCGGGACCTGGAGTACGGCAATCGCAGCCCAGCGCGGCTTTGGCGCGGATGCGTGTCAGCGCCTTGAAAACCCCTCGTCCAAAAGAGCTAAACAGGTAAATTTATTTTGAAATGTGCAGACTTATTTACTGAGCAGCTTTATTTTTCCCGTGAAGCTTTATATTTTGAAGTCCTGCTGTCCCACTCACCACGCTCGAGCTTTCGAGTTCTCAAGCGCTCCCCCTGCAACTCCCGCATGCAGTAATAAGTACGCTAGTAAAGCGCTCCCTACAGCTGCGGAAGCCCCGTTAGGTCCTCAATAAGCGCGGCACACTACCGCTGCCCAACTCGCGGAGCACACGCCCCAAAGCAGTAACCTCCCCGCAGCCGTCGGGGGCTGCCCCAGCGCCGCCTCTTATTGGCGGAGGGCGGTCACGTGTCCGGCGGCCACGATCGGGCGCGGTGGCTGCCGGGTAAGGTCGCTCCGCAGCCTGCCGAAGGGCGGCCGAGGTCCCGCCTCTCCTCAGGCCGGCCGGCTATTGGTCGGGACGGTGCCGGCGCGGTCGCGGATTGGCTGTTGGTGGGGTCGCGAGCGCCGTGGGAGAAGCGGGTGAGAGAGCGCGGCTGTGGTGCTGGCGGTGGCGGTGGTTTGTGAGGTGGCCGGGCTTCCCCGCGGTGCGTGAGGGGAGAGCGGCAGCCGGAGCCTCGTCGGTGTTCGTCGCCTTCATTGCGGTGAGCCCTGGCGGCAGGAGGTGCCGTGGGGTGAGGTGAGGTACGATGCGCCCCGAGGGCCGGGCGGTTTTGGGGCCGGCAGCTGGCTCGCCGCTCGTCCGGCTCGGGACGGGGTGACGCGGCTGGTTCCGGGTTGAAGCTGTCCGAAAGCTGTCGTGGGGAGCACGGCTATGCGATACGGATGCGGAGGGTTTGAAGGTGCAGTTAGATGCCGTTGGATCGCAATCACACGGGTTACCGGCCAGAATCCGGTTGCGTTGTGTAGGAGCTTGAAGTCGTTACTGAGAGGCATTATGGCGGAAAAAAGCACGGGACGTTCTGAGTACTTTTACAGGCAAGGTCCTGTTAACAGAACTTGCATTTTCCCGTTTCTCAAAGCAGAAGGAGGGGCATTGACAGCAGAGACTTTGGAGCCCTGTAAGTCTGGCAGGAGAGCGTGGGTGTATGGTTATGTTTGTATAATACAATACTGCTCGGCTTAGATACGTTGGAGCAGTTCGCTTCTCTTGGATCTGTGCATTGTTTTCAGCTCCGTGATGATACTCAGTTATCCCTCAGTTGTCTCTGTAGTATCCGCTGACTTGTGTCTCCCCCTAGGTGTATCTTTCCAAACAAGTGTTTCAGAGAAAATGGGCACTTCATTCTTTGTGTCCCCCAAGCCAAATAGCAGGTTCCTGCAGATTGCTGTGACCTCTGCTGAGCACCTACGTTACTCATAAGTGGTCTGCTGTGATCTGAGAGAGGGCCTGGTCCTTTATGAGAAGGTTCTGCCTGCCACTTGGTTACCTGTAATTACTTTTGTGTTGTAGACTTTTTTTTTTTTTGCTGTTGTTGTTTTTTAATTAATCCTTTAATATGCTTCCCTATGGAGATAATTTGGATAAGGTTTTGTTAGAAGAGCATGTGTCATGCGTCAGTCATAAAGACTTTGAAGATATGCATGGTCTAGTTTCCTCCTGAAATAAGGAGGAACCTGCTTTTTTTTTAATGTAAGGGTTTTTTTTTATGTGCTTCGAGCTTCTTTTAAACTGTGACATAAATGTACTCATATATGATTTATGCTGTGCATCCCCTTCAGTGTAGAGACTAGACCTCTCATTCTTCACAGACTTGTTTGTTCTTTGTATATGGATGACTTGCTGCACCAGTAGCATTCTTTTATTTCTGCACTGATTTTACTAAGAGAAACTTCTCTTAGTGATGCAAGTATGAATATAATATTTCCTTTCAAGAGAGAGAACTCACTGTTTGGAAGGGACTTTTATTTTCCAGTGTTGTTTAGAAATATTTCAGTTTGAAAGCAGTTGCACCTGACTTTTCTTTCTTTTCATCTCCCATGTGTAGCACCCACTTGAGAGCCTGGCAAAGAGTTTCATTTCCATTCTGTATTTACTGTCTGGTATGTCTGTGTGTACAGCTTCCAGAGCCTTTGTACTGATCTCATTAACATTTTACAAAGCGGTGTTATCTATCAGCCTTGTAGACTGATATTTGATATGAGAACCACAAAAGTGATTGGGAGAGCTGGGGGCAAAGGAGAGTTCAATGGGATTAAAGTGAGAACCCCAATGCTCAGGGTCATAGGTTCATTTCTGAACCAGGGAATTTCTGCACATTTCCATATGAGAAAATAAGTTCTTGAGCACTGTCAATTTTTGTGTAAGTAGAGTTGTAAGAGTAAGTGACCTGTGGCATTCCCATCCTGCCCTCTTTATGCACTGAACTGTCATTCTTGGTGTCATTTCTCCTCTAGCCTCTTTTGGGGACGTTGCCTGTGACTGCTCCTTCCCATTGTAGTAGTTTTGCTTGAGCACAGCAGAAGTATCGCTTTGCAGCAATATTACTGTCACCTTGGGGCATTTTATTGTAGCAGTTGAGTTGTTGAGACTTTAGAGGAATTAAACTATTAGTTTTAGTTTACAGGGCATCAGGAAGATAGAAGATAATGAAGGAAACAAAGAATAGATGACAGCTCTTTAAAAATACTGTTAGCTTTATTCTAGGTTACTAAAAGCAATAAATGTTCGACTCCTTCTGAGATTGGCTTGTATACCAAGTATTTGCTCTTACTTTCATTCTTGCTTTCCATGTGTCCATGTGAAATGACCTTTTCTGTTCTTGGCACATGGAAAAATTGTAAAATAATTGAGATTTATGAAGAAAAAATAAGAGTGCAGGATAGTCTAGAGGGGACCAGTGTGAAGTTTATCTGGGGATAAATCATTAAAATATCAAGGAGATGTACTTAGAAGCATTTTCCTTTTAGATGAGTAATGATCTGGAGGCTATTAGAATGCGGTTGTCCTTAGTGCTATGTTTATATCCAGAAACTGGTGGTACTCTGCACTCTTACAGATCAATTTCTGTCACTTCCTTCAGCAAAAAGCAGACAACGGGTCATGGGCAAGCTCAAAATGTTGGCCACTTTAAACATTGAAGCTATGGAAGGAACGGTGATTTATTATGTGAACTGAAATAATCTTATTTAAGTCATTTCCACCCACATTATCTTCCATTATTAAAGATTCAACCTTCCCAGTTGATCAGAACCAGAATTACCAATGCTTTTTCTTTGTTTTCTTAATAAAATATGACTGTGTCTTTGTGTTTTGGCATGACCTGGCTATCTTTTGAAACAGCAATATATGAGGGTAGAGACAGTCATCTCTGCCATTGTGAGACCCCACCTGCAGTACTGCATCCAGACCTGGGGCCCCCAGCACGAGGAGGATGTGGAGCTGTTGGACTAAGGTCTGGAGGAGGACCACAGGTGTGGTCAGAGCACTGAAGCTCCTCTCTATGAATAAAGGCTGAGGGAGCTGGGCTTCTTTGACCTGGACAAAAGGAGCTCTGAGGAGACTTCATGGTGGTCTTTTAGCACCTAAAGTAAGCCTGCAGGAGGGATGGAGAGGGATTTTGTCAGGGACTGTAGCTTATAGGAAGCCTGTTCTTCTTCCCTGTTACTTTGCTGTTTAATCTCTTAATGATTGGTTCATTTTTGTGGGGTTTTTTTTCCTAATAAAAAACTAGTATTAGTCCTCCACTAGCTGGTAGAATAGTGTTGGTTTTTTTTCCTGGGTTATTCAGCAGAAAAGGAAGTCCTGTTAGGAAACGTATTATTCTTTCTGTGGTGATGAGAAACTAATACCAATTTTTGTAGTTGTTTTTAAGCCTGCCTGAGAAAAAGCCCGTGAGGCTGCTCAGTTCTTGCCAAGTTTCCACAAGTAGATTCTCACTAAGGAACTGTTAACTGTTGGGGAAAACAAATAAATTAAAAAAACCCGTTTGTAATGGAAACAGTGATGATTTCACTGTGATGTTTGTGGGCACTTTCAAACTGCATTGCTTTTCCATCTCCTGACTTTGTAACTTCCTAACTAACAGTTCCTTGCTGCCACATTGCCTTAGTCATCCTTCTGTCTGTAATGGCTTTAGCAACACAGTTGTTCATGCTGCAAATATTTTGTTGAGGGTGCTTCAACAGAGTGTTGTTTGCAGTCTGTTACACAAAACAAACGTAAACCTAAAGCTACAGCTTTTTTTTGTTTTTGTTTTTTTGTTTTTAAGATGATGCACGGTTTTTAATGACATCCAAGTTATGTGTGGTGCAGAACATGTTTAAGGGAAAGACACGCAACAAAAAACTTATTTGGTGAGTGGTAGTATGTATAAATAGACACGGTTTGAAATCCGGCCAACTTTATAAGTCACTTGAGTATTTTCAGGTCCCACATTGACACCGTTTCCTGTCTTTTTCTTTTATCAGCCATATTTCCATGTTTCTGTTGTGGGAAAATGGAGGAAACAACAAAACTGTCAGAGAATGTGAGGAGAAGGGCTCTGCTTTCTGGAGTTTGTTCTTGCATAGATAAGAGTTTCAGTTAGGAACGCGTTCCTTGAATTGTAGTGTTGGTCTTTGGCTGTTGGTATTCCATTCAAGTTGAGCAGTCTTTTTTCCCAGCGTTTTAGTAATTAACTTTTCAACAGCTTTGACTTCTTAAAATTCATACTGCAAAAACTCAGTAGGTGAGTTGTCTTCTGGGTGACTGTACTTTGCAGTACTAGGAATTGTCTGGAGGTGTCTTGTTTTCAGCAACTGCTTCAGAAGCTTGACTTTGAAATACACGGAGCAGTTTTCTTCTGTATATGACTACAGCATGCTTCTAAAATGTTTGTTTCGTGTCTTTTTTCAGAAGGTACTATGGAACCTCTGCAGCCCTGTAGATTTGGAAGGCTTAAATCCGGGTTTGGAGGGACCCTTTCCAGTCCAGATGATTCGCTGGTTTAAGTGCTTAATGAGGATGATTTTTGAACACGTTGGACTTAACATGGAATCAGTAAGTGTTTCAAACTTATTTTTTTTCCTTTTTTTCCTCCAGAAAATCAGGTATTGAAAGCTCTTCATATATTTTAGTTCACCCTTGTCCATTCCAGCAGAGCACTTCAGATACACTCAGTGTCTGTATGAGTCTGCATTGCTGAGCAAGTATGCAGTTCCCTACTCGAGACACTGAAGTACTGAGTAATGTATGAATTAAAAATATGATGTAGTTCATTCTAGCTCTAATAATAAACAGTTTAAAGTGTAGGTGATGCTTTTCTTTCTCCTCTTTTAAGTGCATTTTGAAGGTGAAGGAAAATTTCCAACAGATTTTTGCTAACTGAATTCATTCTTAAATGTCCTTACTTCTTTGATCTTATCTTAGGGATATAAAAAGCCCCATGAAACTGAGATGATGATTATTGCATTGAATCTGCTCTCCTCTCCTGAACATGTTACTATACAGGAGAGCAACACGGCTGTGTGCTTCACTAGGGAAACAGAAATGTGCACGTGTAGGTTTCCTCCTAAAGGAAAGTGTATGGAGGGTTTTCTGTCAGTGATGAGAAGAGAGAGAAAGAGAGATCTGCTACATATCACCCGCTGTCTTACTGGGATATTTAAGAAGTTATTTGAGTAGAATTATTGTCTTCAATGCAATAATTTCTATAAGTTGTAAATATATTATAATGAGATGGAATTGATTACCAACTATGTGCAGTACTTAAATGTAAGATGGTTCTTTGGTAATTGTGATAGAACATTCACAAATTTATTATAGAGGATAGAACTGATAGATATTGTAAGTTACCATAAGAATCAGTTTTATAGGATTTTAATAGAACTTAAATTGGAGATTTCATGTCATATAACTCTGAAAATTCAAAGCACAAGCATATGCTTACTACTATGGGTGCTGGCATTGCTATTGTCAGCAACGTCTTTAATCTGACAGGAGGAAAACAAGTTTTTAATCTCTGTTTCCCCCTATTCTCTGTATCAAGCTTCAGATAATGTGGTTACATTTCCAAATGTCAGCGGTCCCTGAGAACTGTAAAACACTGATGCAATATAAGGTATGACTGAGTAATAGTCTGCAGACTGGCTCTGCCAGTGCTTCAAGTCAAAGAGAAGTTGTGTGACCAGGAGTGAAGCAATGCTGAGACTTATTAGCTTGGCTGGGCAGCACTGCCTTTATTGACATACCTTGCAGCACAGCTTGTGTGCGCTTTTCTGAGAACACTGTCTAGGCATATCTTGAACCACCCAAACTGAGTCATTAGAAACCTAAAATGCATTCTAGGCACCAAATATTATTGAGGATATGGGTCCTAGTCAACTTTTTGTCTGTTGTCTCAGTGATCTCTAAACAAGTTTTTCCACATGTTTGAAATGTACTGCATTTAGATTGCCAATACAGCACATAGTCTTTGCTCTTGAGGAGCTTATTCCATAATTAATCAAGCATTCCTTTGACTACTATTTTCTCCCAATGCACCGTCACTTTGAGGCTGCTGTCAACCCTTCTGATTTTAGCAGCAGAATCTGTTGAGAATGGCAAGACTTTATTACTGTGGTACTGTTTATCAGTGACTTATTCTTGAGGGTCCAGACCTACTTGCTTTTTGTTCAGCTGTGCAGACGACAGTAATGTGATCGTCACAAATGTGAGATCATTCTTTGTGGCATCTAAAATGCAGTTCCCAGAGAGGACTCTGCAAGTTGAAAAAAAATTGTATTCAAACTTAACAGTATATTAAGCAAGAGAGTTAGTATTTTCTGTAATGAGAAATTGTGTCTGAGCAGGCTATTGGCAACAATGAGAATCTGGTGTGGAAATCTGGCACAGCATGTGTACTGTGCATATGTGCATTTATTTTGTCAAAATTTATATATGCAATTAAAGACAGAGGAAAGAAGGATGCTTTAGTATAGAACTAAGCAAAATGTTGGTGTGAAGTTTTTGAAATAATATAACCTGGGGCTAAACAGTCTGAAGCATAACATTTTCTTCTTAATAGATCCCTCTGAATTTTAAGAGTAGTGATCTTTGTGTAGTATATCAAAGTGTTATTTGGCAGAGTGGTGTAAAACAGCCACAGCTTTGCTGCACTAATCACACAAGCAATACAGCCATGCCTTGTCAGAGTTGTTTTAATGGATCCAATCCATGCTATTAGTAGTAAGATTTCTGTTTGGAGCAACCTTCTAACAGGATGTTGAGTTCATTTAAAGCCATAAGCCTTTGGAAACGAAGATCTGTATAGTAAATTTGTAGTTACAGTCATAAGTAAATATTGTCCAAGTATTTTTAATTGGCAGTGTTCTAATTGTTTATTAACCATGTAATCCTCATTACAGCCTTCCCCTTGATCCTTTCACTTTTTTTCTCTTTGCTTCTGTTGTCACTCTCTTTACTGTAATCTTTCCTACTTCTGTCTCTCTATTCTCTTATTCTGTTCTGTCTCTTTTTGTAGAATTCTCCTGAGATTAAAGTCTCATTTCATACAACTTTGGCAGATAGGCAAGCAGACACTCTTGTCACTCTTTATGCAGCTTTCTCCAGTGCATCTGTATGTTACGGCATTTGAATTTTCAAGTATTTCTTTTTCCCACTTTTCTCTTTAATTCCTCAGTTACACATCCTACCTTGTACTGACTTATAGTTAGTTTCTGTTAAGACCAGTAGACACTGTTCCTGTGTTTGAAGAGCTCTTAATTTAAAAATAAACAAATAAATAAAAGAACTCAGGGGCTGTCGAATTACATAACTTTACGGATTTTTCATGTTTGAGTGACTTTTCATGAAACACCTTAAAAAGCAGAGTATGACTCAGGGCAAATTTGTCATTGTGTTAAAAATGGGCAAATTATGCTTCTGAAGATCACATCTTTTGAATCTTACTGCATTTCTAGGTTTATTGCTTTGAATTTAATCTTAATGTAAAGGCTTTCTTGAACTTAAACAGTCATAACTGTATATTAAATCCTTAGCAAGAATAACTTTTAAATCATATGTAGCACAAGCATAATACAGAAGGAAAAAGGAAAACTGTTGGAATAGATGATTTTTTTTTTTTAATCTAACATCTGACTTTTTTTTTTCCTTCCCAACCAGGTACTTTGGTCAAGCAAACCCTATGGTTCATCTCGGAGTATTGTAAGGAAAATTGGTACTAACCTCTCTCTAATACATTGTCCAAGAGTTCAGTTTCAGGTAGGCAATCTCAATAGTTTAAAGCACAAGTTTCATTATAGAGATGAAGAGATTTACTTTTGCATCAAATGTTTTAAGCAAACCTGCAGCTTGTTTAAATAAATTGACTTGAAGGTTCATGAAAGCAGAATTAGGTTAACCTGCCTAGATTCTATGTGAATAGGTCCTGCCTATTCACAGAGGAGAATACTTTGGTTCTTCCCACTTACAATTCAGATTTTTACCTAGTTTGGATTCTTTTCTGTGCTGCCTAAAGTGCTAACCAGTGTTGCTGCAACACACACAACAAAACTTGAGGTTTTTTCCTAAAGAAAATGGAACTTCTAAAATGACACAATACAGTTTTAAAAAGTTATTTCTGGGAAAAAAATATCAGTTCTTAAGAGTTAAACATTTGAAGCTTATTTCTAAAAACAGTAGTTAAAACTAGGCTTAAAAGACATGCAAAGGTGGATGGTTACAGAGAAATATTTGGGAAAATACAGAAGTTTATCAGAAAATAAAAAGCTAGTTATAAGATGGTACCCCTCTTGGTATTTTTTCCTTTTTCTAGAAGCCTGGCACATCATAGATAAAAGGGGAACAACAGTGCCGTGCAGCTTTCTGATTTGTTGTCTTCTAACTTTGACTGCATCAAATGGGAGGTTAAAGAGTTAAGGGCAAAAGCTTAAGGAGGAGAAACCCTTGCTTTTTATAACAAGTTGCTCAGGAACAGATGGGAAAATGGAAGCTGTTGCACATAATCTTTTCAACTCTGAGAATGCTGTGCATAAGGGGTGGGTATCAAATTGAAGAGATTTAGGGCTTGAAACTCGTGCTGAGAGAGGAACGTTTCTTGGGCTGAACAAGGAAGGAGAACACTATGATGTATGGTGGGAATCATATATTCTTATATTGTAATGTCTTTTAGAATAATTATAACTTTCAATATATAAACTGGTGAACATGTACAAGTGTGATGCTAACATTTCTCTTTGTCTTTATCTCAGTGTTAAGATTCTCTAGTGAAGTTCAGTACCAGTCTTTAACGTTTTTATGCTGTTGTAACTGAGGCTTTCCTATAGCTGTCTCTTCCTTTTTCTTTCTTGCCAGCTTTAGCTATATTATGAAAGGACCATGCACTGAGCCTTGCTGTAAGTCACTTTATCCAAAAACCAAAGCAAACTATATTTGTCTCATCTGGGTGTGCATGCATATACCAGTATTTCTAACTCCATATGAGAGCAATAAACATTCTACAGGCCTTCATTTTCTTATGATAAGTGGATAAGGGATATTGAAAGAACATCTGTTTATGGTCATTCTTTTCTCCTTGCATGCTTGAGGTGTGTGACTGTTGTAGCATTTGTCTCTGTGGGCCTTGACATAGTCAGCATTTGTTGCTAAGTGCAGCCCATGTGTTCAGTGAGCAGTGGCAGAACTTGACTGTATATAGCATGAACAAATGAAAGTGATTCATAAAGCTATTTTGTGTGTCGTGTTTTACATTTACCTGTGGTCTTTAGGAGAACAAAAGTTCAGCATCAGTATGACTTAGATAGATTCAAAGAAACTAAGAAACACATAGAAGACAGGAGCCTTCCTCCTCCACTGTTACCAATCCAGTGTCCTCCAGATATAACATCTCCATTCTAGTCCCATGCTTCTGTTTCTCTGATACACACCTTATATGTGAATACATGCCACCTAAGGAATTGATGTGAATGTAGCAAACACCAGTGCTAATCTGAAAATTCATAGCAGCTTTGTCCTGAAGAAGTATTTTCAAACGTTTAATATACAAATCTGTTAGTAATTTGAAACTTTTTTGTTCTTTATTAAATGTGTAAAAATATTTGTTCTACTTTCCTCTTCTTGGAGCCAACAGGAATCCTACTTTGACAGCACCTAAAAACAGTTCAATGCATATTTATTTTTTCTTCAGACATTCTGTCTTCATTCACACCTGCATACGTGAAGCACACACACACACACACACACACACACACACACACGGAAGTAGGAAAGAAGTCTGTTAAAGAAAGAATGGGGGAAACAGCCATATATTATCCAGAGAAAGAAAAGCAAGCTAATTCCTCTCCTTCATCCAATTCCTGCAATCCAGTTTAATAGAATCGGGTCTCTGTTTTCAGTTGTCATTTCTCCATTTCAGGTGTTGGCAGAGCAGTTGTCCAAATGTTTTTCAGCCAGGATGGGCTGGAGGGCATTCAGCAGGGATGTTTAAACAACATTCTACAGACAAGCAAAAGTTTTAAGAGATGAGTGTTGGCTTTTAACTTCCACGTTCAATTAAAAATCTTGCCCCGACTTGAAATTCAGAATCCACTTCTGTAGAAGGCCTTGACATTTATAGGGATAGAGAAAAGAAACATCTGCAAATGGTAACAAGCAGTGTCTGTTTGCACGTAAATATGAATTAAAAAGTAAGAAGAAATTTGCATCACAGTGTAACAGAAGGGTTGCTACTAACTGTTGGATTAGAAGTTGTTTATCTCATGATGCAAGAAACCTGGCAAGGGTAAATGCATTCCTTAGTGTTGCTTTCTAAAATGATTTCTGATGCAAGTAAATGTAACACCTTTATTTAAATGTGCCTTCAGCCTTTGTGTGGTAATAGTTCCTCACATGTCCATTACCATTAGGAAGATTTGTATCACCTGCAAGAAGTGGCTGCTGTATTACAGATGTTTTTAATTACCTTTAGAATTAATACATCTGCAGGGGTCATGATAATTTTATTAAAAAAAGGGGAAAAAAATATCCAAGGAAACCTCAAACAGCAACAACCCTGACATGCAACGTAGTGTGCTCCAGACTGTTCTGAAGAGAGGCAGACTGTGATGGTATTAGGCACAACTGTTAATGTGATAACATATTGCCATCTGTGCTGATGCTACCTGGAGAAAACCCTGTTGTTTCCAAATGATCGGGTAATGCCAATATGTACTCCTGGGAGCTGTGATAAAGGTGCACACACAAGTTGCAGAGTAGTCATCTTCACCTCATAATCTCAATTTCCAAAGCTGTTTGTAACAACTCCTAGGGGAAGAAAAACAAAAAACAAGCAAAAAAAAAACCCCAGAACTTCTATATTTCTGGAACTTGTATATCAAAGGCTACAACTAAAATATGTGTGGGTGATCTTAATAAATGGTTTTACCTAATCAGGATTACAGTCCTACTGTGCTAGGTCTGCTACAAATTGAGGATAGTGCTAGCTTTTCATTGTTGCTGCTATGTTATAGTTTCTTCTTCGAGCAATGAATTGCCTTTAAGTGCTAGCAGGATGAATCGAGGCAATACCTAGGAGGCTATTAAAGGATACCACCATGTTTGTCAGTGTTAGTAGTTTCTCTGCCACTATCAGCACCAAGTAGCACTTAAGGACCTGCAACACTTCATGTGCAGATTTGGCATGTGGATTGCATGTAACGTACACAAAAGAGGTGGCATAGTCACACTGGAAATAAATAACTAGAGACAGCAAACAGAGCAGGAGAAATTACGAAAAGATATTTCAATAGTTTTTATTTGCTAAGGTACAGAGACCAGGCTGTACTCTGTCACTGGACTGAGTACACATGCCCTTGTTTAGCCTGGGGAAGCAGCTGTTATTTCAAAGTAGATTTGAAACCACTTTGTATAGTTGTGGTTACGGAGCACGTATTGATGTCCCAGACAATTTGTCAGATTTCCATTTGGGTCACTTAACTGTAAATCAAAGTGTTCCAGTCTCTTGAGCCTTGTTCATCTTTGGCTTCAGAAAGCCATAAGGCTAGCAGCAGAACTGTGCTGTAAAGCAGTCCACTTATTTGGCATGCTGTAAATGAGATTTTTAGTAAACAGTTTATTCGTTCCATTATAGATCTGTTGTGGCTGTCATTGGGAGTCCTCATGATGATGGAGCTAGTAGGAGGACTTCTGTCTTTTTTTCCTGTTCAACAGACACAGCTTGAGTCTCATACAGAAATTCTGGAAGTAGTAGAGGATGGGAAACACACTACAACAATTCCTCTTTCACAATAACACTAAACTGCTGTAAAAGATTAATAGATAGCAGTAGTAATTACTTTCTTTTTTAACTACTGGTCATGAATATCATTAAAACATTATTTGAGTTATCACAGCAAAGAACTTCAGAGTGTCGATGTTTGTTTTGTTATTAAGGTAACAATTTGCTTTGGACTTCCAGTGTTGAGTGTCATGTCATAGTACGTGTAGCTAGTTGTGAATCTCAAAAAACAGTATGATATTTGTAAATATTCAGTAGTCTAGACTGAATAGTGTGTGAAGTTCTAGACCAAGCTCAGAACAGTAACAAGTGCACTGAGTCTATTGATGTGTTAATAGTTAGCTGCAGCCTCACTATGAGTATTGGGTAAAAGAACTGTGAAATAGGCTGGGAATAAATGTTTCTAAAACTTTCAATCTTGTCTTTAAAATGTAGCTTACTTCTCAAACCACGGAAGGAAATCATCCTCATCAATTTAAAGACGATGCAGTGGCTTCCTTTGCAGATGTGGGATGGGTTGCTCAAGAGGAAGGTGAGATCTCTACAAGGCTCAGGTATGTGCTTAGATTTTCTCTTTGAAGTTAGAAGCTGAGCAAAAGAACTGGGTTCTCTCCAAAGGGAGTATACTGTGCATTACAGTTAATGCAGAGCACTTCTATGCTGGGAGATAGAAAAGGCAGGAACTGGAAAGGAAGCAGAGGTGAGAGTAACAGATTATGAATGAAAGGCTGAGAACTTGGAGGAGTTTGGCCTCGTATAAAGACTGTAGGCTTTATTAACTTATTTATTGCAGACACAACTTATTTTTTTACTTATTTCCTTTATTAACTTATTTATTGTGGACAGACTTATTTATTCCTTCCCATGACCTTGTTTCCACAAAAATGTCTACTGTGATGTGGCACAATTGCTTGCACTGATTCTTCTCCAATTCTCCAGAGGCTTCACTAGTGTGGGGCAAGGTTTTGTAAGGCTTCCTGACTAACAGTAATTATCATTCTGACAACCTGGTAATTATCACATCATTTTTCACCTTCCTGGTTAGAGTTTTGCATTCTGTAGCAGGCAGTTTAAAAGTTACAACTTGTATTTTGTCGTCACCTTTATAATGAAGACAGGCAGAGAAATGTGTGAGTACCTGTATCCAGAATTATAGCATAGGTACTTCTGTGTTGGACACGGAGTACTACATAGCACTGAAGCTGCATGAAACAGGATGGCCAAAGTGATGAAGTTCTGTTTCCTTGTTTACCCAAATTGCTGCTCACACCAGCCTGAAACAGAGCTACAGTTCTGTAGTGCAGAGAAAGCTTTAGTTCAGACTAACCTTCCAGAAATTGTAGGAGTGATGTGCTGCTTGCTGAAGTGCCTGCATGCAAAGGGAAGGGAAGGGTGGGCCAGGTAGATACGAGATCAGTCTAAAAGAATCCTCTAGGTAAAATAGTGACCATAAGGCAATGTAAGCTTCTAATGAAACACTGCAGGTGAGTTACTTACCAAACGTGAAGATTTCAGTGTGCACTGTTCATTACACCTGTGCATGGTGCTGTGTAGTGCACCATACATTAGGTATCCTCCAGACACTTGAAATTCTGTTTCAAAGAGTTCACATAGGTGTTACTGATAAATATATTATCACTCTAATTCAGTAAATAGCCTTGCAGACATTTTTTCCTTTATTCACATAAGGAAATGTTCTATAAACTGAGTGACAAGTCATGTTTCTCCTACCCCTAACCAGAGCAGTAGTGACAACTCAGGCATAATGTTCTTCCACGACATTAAAATCCGATGAGGAAATTTGCTTGAAGTGCTATTACTGCTCTGAGCCTAAGATACTCTTTGCTGTTCCGCTCCTTCAGAGCAGAGTTAATAGAAGCTGCATTTTGAAGAGTGGAGTGACTGCTGGCCTCTCCACCTTGCTTTTTCAGAGAGTGCAGGGAGCTGGTTCCTATAGGAGGCATCCTGTGCCATTCTTTGTTTCAGTTGCTGTCTATTTCCATGCCAATAATACTACCTGAATTTTAAAATCCTTGGTAAAATTCAGTTGCGTTTAATCAAATTCTTTAAGCTGTGCTGATCATAGAACCGTGGAGTGCTTGGGTTGAAACTGTCCTTAAAGACCATCCAGTTCCAATCCTGCTGGGGTGGACAGGGTTGCCACCCACTACAGCAGCAAAGCTGGTGAAGGGTGTGCAGTGTTATGGGGAGCAGTTGAGGGAACTGGGATTGTTCAGTCTGGAAGAGACTCAAGTGAGACCCTCGTGGCTCTCTGCAACTCCCTGAAAGCAGGTTGTGGCAAGGTTGGAGTCAGCCTCTTCTCCCATGTTACAGTGATAGGATGAGAGGTAACGGCCTCAAGTTCCATAAGGGAGGTTCATGTTGGCTATTAGGAAAAATTTCTTCTCAGAAAGGATGATCAAGCATTAGAGCAAGCTGGATGGGTGTGGGTTAGTGGGCATGGCAGTGAGGGGATGACATTAGGACTAGATGATCTTAGAGGTTGCTCAAAAGCCTTATCCAACCTGGGCTTAATCACCTCCACGGATGGAGCATCCACAGCTCCTCTGGATAGTGTCTGGTGTTTTCTGTCAGTGTTGTGAAAGACTCAATTGTCTATCATCTAATGCTACAGTGAGGTGATCTCATTTATGGCAACCCATTGTCATTAATCTATATCAGCCCTACTCAGACTGCTTTAAAAGGTTCTGTCACCAATGAATATAAACTGCTGGAGACTGCAGATGTTCAGTAATCTCTGTGTTTAATATAGCTTCTGTCTTCATGGAGAAGGGCATCATTGCTGAATTACTTGATCTTTGTGAAAAGGAAAAGGGAAGCTCACAGACTCTTTTAAACCGTACAGAGCTCTACAGTTTTATTTATTCTTAGAAACCTTGACATAAGATCCTTTCCTATTTATTGATAAGCAGTATCAGGTTCCACATGCTCCAGTCTCCCACCACTGGTGAAATGGGGGGCAGAAGTGGTGGAAAGTTCAGAAACAATATAAAAATATGTCCTGGAACTAACAAATACTTCCTCCTTCTGAGCAATCCGCTACAAACGACTACTTGCAGCCTATGGAAAAAAGTATAGCAGCATTTGGACCAAAAATAATTAAACCTTAATTTCAACAAAATATAAAATAGGCATGAGACAGAGGAAAATATTAGGGGCGGGAGGGAATTAATTCCTTTTTCCTCTGGAAATCAAGTATTTCATACAAAGCTGGGCAGGTAGAGAGAGAAGAAACACCAGCCAGTAGCACAAACAGAAAGGATGCGAGGTTCTTATTTACTTTAAGCTATATAATGTTTTGGTGGACGTGATTGGTATGAAGACAATTTTAGTCAATCTTTCAACTTCTCTTCTTGGCTTGCTTTCAATTTTACTTATTAGAAAGCCTTTAAAGAAGAATTTCCTGGTGTTTCTGTTACAGGTCAGAAGTCTGGTCAAAAACAGCCCAGCCTGTTTCTGGTGAACTGCATCAGCCTGGAAATTCCCTGGGCAGGCAGGCCTCCACACCAAACCTGTTACGTGAAGAGCCAGCACCCAGGAGCACGGTAATCGCAAATGAAGAAGCTCTGCAGAAGATCAGCGCTCTGGAAAATGAACTGGCCACTCTAAGAGCACAAATAGCCAAAATTGTTATCTTGCAAGAACAACAGAAGCTGTCAGCAGGTATTGGATTGACTGTACTCTTAGCACAAATTGCTCCAAGTATCATCCTCTTTACGTTCAGTACAGCGTTACATCGTTGTTTTGAGCTCTGAGCACTTGTGCGTACTGCTTTGCTTAGTCTGGTAGATAGGCGTAGAATCCCAGCAGAGGGATACAGAGTATTTCTTGAAGACAAAGAGGCCTGTCACATTTTTCTTATTTTCTAGTACTCCATCAGTCATGATGTTTCAGAGAATCATAGAATGGTTTGAGTTAGAAGAGACCTCTAAGATGATCTGGTTCCAGCTCCCTGCTATAGGCAGGGACACCCCCCTCTAGAGCAGGTTGCTCAAAGCCCCATCCAGCCTGGCCTTGTATGCCTCCAGGGAGGGGGCATTTCTGTGAAAGCGTGCCACAATTCTAAATCCACAGATGAGCAAAGAACTATTAGCAGTTTTAAGAGCAAAGCTAATGATAAGTGGGTGGGATTTAACCAAATTAAGTAATTACTAACACCTACATCTTCCTACTCAGCAATAGACCATCTTGTGTCATGACACAGTAGTGTAAGAGGCAAACTATGCTTTGAGAAGATGTAGTGTATATCTCAAGCTTGTGAAACAAATAGCAGAAAAGGAGATGGTTTTCTGGGATGAAATACATTGTTCATATGGAACCAGAAGTTGTTTCCTGTAGTAAGCATGGTAAGAACTTTTCCTTCTTTCTTTCACAACTAACCACCACTATCCATCCAATTCTGAGTCTCCAGTCTGCAAAGGTTACTGGGAGAGAGAGCTGTTGCCAGTTGCAGATAATAGCCATTCAGTTTTCACCGATTCCTGCCAAGCACTTTGTTTTGCCTGTGTTCTTGGTATTACTTAGTTCTTGTCTTTGAACTGACATCACTTATTTACTTTTCTGTAACTGTTCAAATACCAAATGATGAAGCAGTTTTAAAGGTCACTTGGTTTCATTCTTGAATTGCAGTTGGTTATTTGAGAGAGTCCCACAGTAACTTAGCTTTCCTCATTTTCCCTTTTCCTCTGTGTATTAGGAAACTTGAATTTTGATGTGACTTTATCATCTTTACCCCCCTCTTCTGGTAGAATATGGTAACAATCGTGTATGAATACATTGACACAGAATAGATTCCTGTATTACCCACATACATATTCATACTAGATACTCTAGGCCTCAAAACGCTGACTTAGTTGGGTTTTAGCAATTTCTTTAAAGCTGCATTTGAGCAGAGGTTTCTTCATGTGTTGGTGATCTCTACTATTGTAATTATTTGTTTATTTTTTAACCTAGAGAGCAGAGGAAATATTAAATCAAGACAGTCCTGAGAATCTCTCCTCAGACATGAGCAGATGTCCTAAAACAAAACAAAACCCCTAACCTCAGAGAGCTGGCATAAGCTTGAATTTAAGCACTGTTTAAGCTCTTATTTGCATTGTTTAAGCTCTTATTTGCATTTTTAAAGTCTTGTATGGGAATCTCTGATGATAAACTGAAGGAGTTGCTACAGGTGGGAGTTGGAGCAGATGACCATTAAAGGTCTTTTCCAACTCAAACGATTCTGTAACATCTGGCTCAGGAGCTGCCTCTCTGAAGAAAGTTAAATACTGATAGTTTTAAAAGCAGGATTTAGTTTGAAAGACGTGGTGACGTTCATCCCAGTGCAGTAAAAAAAACACACCCTTTGAACTGGAAATTCAAGGAAGGATTTTGATGTGCCTGAAAAGTGATGTCAACTTAAGAAGTTATGCAGCAGTCTTTTAAAGAAGGCAGAGAGGAGACAATTGAAGCTCATTTAATTGTGTTCTTATCAGAGTACTTGTGAGGTATAAAGGGTGCCTTTAAGGAAACTGATGTGGAACATGTTTTATTTGTAGTTGGGCTAAGTCCAGTTGCCTCAGCTGCTGTCCCTGGTGTGCCACCACCACCACCACCACCCCCCCCTCCACCGCTCCCTCCCCCAGCTCTGCAGCAAAGTGTGTCTGCCCTTGAGCTCATTAGAGAACGGAAAAACAGGAAAACAAACTCTGGCCAGATTCCAACAGAAAATGGGCCAAAGAAGCCTGAAATACCAAACATGCTGGAAATCCTCAAAGACATGAACAGCGTGAAACTACGCTCGGTGAAAAAGTAAGACATTTATTTGTATTCACTAACTTTTGCATTGACTGTTTGCTTTTATCACTCAGAACTGTTTTATTTTGAGAGAAATGACGGTGTAACATCTGAGAAGCAAGTAAGAGTGGAAAGGGATTCGCAACTTCTAAATCTTGGGACTGTGCTGAGGTTTCTCATTTACTTTTCTAGATCACTGGGAGATACCAAACCAAAAGTAGCTGACCCCACAGACCCTGCAGCTTTAATAGCAGAAGCACTCAAAAAGAAGTTTGCTTATCGATACCGAAGGGATAGCCAAAGTGAAACCGAAAAAGTAATTCCCAAGTCTGAAACAAAGACAAAGTCTGAAGTGGTGCTGGTGAGTATTGTGGTTCTGATTACTCGGGCAAATGATCACTTGATAATTGCCTGGTAAGCCCAAGTACGTCTTTCTGCCAACAGATATAAATACCAAGGAATTAACATGGCTATCCAGAGAACCCCATGAAGTGCCACTGGTTTTGTTTCCAGTACTGGTTCTCAAGGTTGCATACTGCTTTGACTCAATAATTAAAAATCCCTTCTGAAGTTTTCTTCTTCAAACAAGAATCTATTCTGTTGCAGTGTGAGCACGGTACTGCAAAGGCTTGATTCCTAAGGGCTCATACCAGAAACAAATCTGAATTGCATTTGCCTGTTACTACCAACCTTAACCATTCAGACAGCACATGTACAATTTTGAAACAAGATCCTGAAGCACACATTCCTAGTAATGCATAAAACAAATTGTTGAGAATGCCTGCTGGATCAGACTGTAAGGAGTTTCTTCTAGTTGTTGGTATAAGTAGTTTTTAAGGTTGATATTTCTTAGTTTTGTTTTCTGTTTTTACAGCACGGGGGCATTAAAATGAGAGTATTCTCAGTACAAGTTAATGGCTTCTAGTGTATATCAGATTGATCTGAAATTCGAGGGGTTTTTTTGAGCAGTGGATATTCAGGATATAAGTTTCCAGCTATGTACACTTACTTACAAAACAAGCTAATATAGACCAGTGATGCTAGTAAACAGCCCTTGAAGCCTTGTGCTATAAAATCAGAACAGAAAAGTGTAAAACACCAAAATCTAAAGCAGCTTAACTAAGAGAGTTAGTTGTACTCTGAATTAGTTTGAGAAAAGTAGGACTTCAAGTGTCAGGTCTCAGGACTTGGAAGTGATTCAGCTTATTAATGCTGGCTGACTGACTTGCCTTCTGGCTTAGGCCTTTCAGGTCAGTAACTTTCAGACTTCACAACTTCAGGGCTGTGTTTCCCCTGCATCAATCATGTGTTTCCAGCAGCAGAGACTTGAAGATAAAAGACCAAGTTGACAACATTTTATTTGCACATGGGTTTATCCGTGAGTCCCATTTTGAAATTTGAAGTCCATCCGTAGTGGTATAACAGCAACAGGAGCAGCACAGTGAGAAAATGTTACAAAGAAAAAAGAAAACAGAATGCTTACCCATGTCCAAGGATTGAGGCTTACAGGGAAAAGCTCCACAAAGGAGGGATCTCCAACAAGAGATCCTTCCTCAGTGGCAGTCAGCCCTTAAATGAGGTGTAAGAGGGGTGCAACCTGGCTCCACCTCTTCTGGTCACACAGGTGAATTGCCTTCACCTGTGCTCCCAGGGCTGACTGGGTCTTTTCTCTCGGTGCTCAATGGTTCAAAGAGCTGATAATGGAAATGAGCACGGCCCACATTCTGGCTTTACGTACAGCATGGATGGGTAACAGTTGAGCTGGGTCTCTGCTGGAAGCAATCTGAGTGCCTTTCTGGTTATCTTCTCAGTTTGGACCGCACATGCTGAAGTCTACAGGAAAAATGAAGACTCTGATTGAAAAATCTTAACGCATTGAGGTCACTACATGAAAAACTGACAAGCTGTTTTGTCTGAAGTCTCCTATGCTGCACATTGCATTAGTACCAAGAGGTCTTACACAATGCGGAAGAAAACTGATGTGAAACGTAGAATTGAGGAACTAAACATGAAGTTGGAGATGCATGTTTGCATGTGATTTACCACGAGGAATAAAATTGACCTTACACTCAGGTATTAATTTTGTATTCAAACCTGGCTTTCTACTTAGACTTACACGATGGTTTTTGTTCAGTAACACTGTGTTATCTCTGCATATAACTGACCACCTTAAAAGATTGTGTATGTGTTAATAATGACAGCCATACACCCTTAATTTAATCACTCATTTGAGCTCTAATGGGAACTTGCACTACAGCATTTCCTTTGATACTGACTTTTTCTACATCAGCGTTTATTTTAGACGTAATTTTAGCAAAGTTTTACTCCCCTTCCCCAAAAAACTGAGTACATTCTACTTCATTCTGAAACAAAGAAAAAAACTGATGTCTGCTGCAGAAGCCTGGTGTGAGATTTTTAGCAGCAGCACACTGGGTCGGGGTTCCTTTCCCCCCACAATGAGTTTGCAGCAGTAAGACAGCAGTACCTGGATTGTATTGTGGCCAGCATACAGAGTGCTGTGCTGCGGGAGCCTCTGTGCTGGCACTGCAGCAGATCTGTACTAAGCAGTAGGCAGCAGCAGAGTGAAACAGTTCACGTCAGAGCACACGTCAGCCAGCTCAGCAGTGGTGTAGATACAGAGGCAGAAAGTACCGTGGCGTGCGAGTTGCCAAAAGGATACTGCTCATCTCCGCTGTGCTAAGGGATGGCTGCAGACACCTGATTCCCAGCTCTCGGGGTCCCTGTGTGGGCTTTGGGCTGCTGGGGATTGCACAAGCCCTCGTGGTTCTCTTTGCGGGAAGCCACAGTTGAAGCTGTTGTGATCTGTTTTCAGGGGAAGTCCTCTGGGGATTTCCCACTGCAGCTCTTTGCTGCCGTTCCTGCAGAGCTACTTTGCTCGCCACCCCTCCTGCTTCTGTCCTCAAACGTGAGGGGCTGAAGCTAGAACCAGAATTCAGGTTGACCAGAGCTGTTCAGCAGCCAGAGAGCAGTAACTGCCACACACCTAAGCGAAGCCAGGCTTTGCTCTGACTGCACCTGGGCTCACAGGAGCCATGTGTGGTGCACGGCCTGCCTGGCTACGTGGACGAGTACGTGTGCCTCGCAGAGCTGCTGTGTTCCCAGAGCAGAGCACACGAAGTAAAGACAAGGGAATGGCTCCCAGGAGGCTACTGATGACGACCAGAGCTTTGCTGCTGCTCGTAACTGGGACGTAGGTTGTGTGATCAAGGAGGATTTCTTCTGGTGCGAAACCTGAAACGTACGCAATAGAAGTTCTTTTCAAAACGCTCTGCCATCGGTTTTACTGATAGGCCGTTCGATTCTGTGTTCTTTTAAATGCCTTTACAACACTTTGTTGAAAGTTAATCTGGGGTTCCGAGTTTTGTATTTAATGCTCTATTGCCATTAAATAAAATTAAAAGCATTTAAAATAAATACCGGGCATGTGATTTGTGGTACTCTGCGAATGATGTCAGCCACACTGAGTCACAGCGTTCTGTGACGGTGACTAAAAGTCATTGCATTGGCAGCTTGCATCTCATTCAGAACAGGACTGCTCTCTAACAGTGCAGCACCATCTGTGGAGTAGGAGTAGTCGCAGTGGGAACCTGCACATCCCATAATGCACTCCAGGGCCCGGAGGGGCAGCAGCCCTAATGCGTTCGGGAGGCTCTCAGCGCACACAGACAATCAGATTAGAAGCAGCCCCCCTGAATCCAGCGAGGGAGTCATGGACAAAGCCGGCACTCAGCGCTGGGACCCGCGCACTGGCTGCTGCCTGACCACGGCAGGTCAGCGTGCTTAACGACGAGCTGCAGAACGCTACAGGCGCACAGGTAGCTTATGAGCAGCATAAGTTTCAGTGGTGCTAATACAGTTTGTAAATCCACTGGTTCCTCTTCCCGTTGGAAATACGGGCACGTGAGCCACCCACCGGGGAGGGGCCGCCCTCTGAGCCCACAGCTCAGCGCCCGACCTCACCTCGGTGCAGAGGGATAAAAGGCGACGGGAAGGCAGAGTCAGACGGCACAGGAAGGAAGTGACGCAGGGTCAGAACGAGTGGTTTCATTACAAATTTATTTCTTTAAACATGGCCACCTCGAGAATTACAGTATTACTCCAGGGAACGTGAAAGGATAACCGACAACTCAATTTCAGAAGGGAAACGAACAGGTTACGGCGGAAGTTGTTAATACAGTAAGAGGCCAAGCCAATAAATGCCGGAATCTGAGGACAATTTCCAAATCCAAAACTGGGCTTAGTGTACAGTGGAAGCTGACTGCAGCCTTCGCCACCTCTCCGTACTGCTGGACTCGGTCGTAACTTAAACGTACAGGAGCAGAATGCAGAAAGATTTTTTTTTTATTATTATTATCATCAATTAAAAGGTAACAGCAACAGGCACATATCAAAATGAATATGGCAAAGCCTTACAAATGGCTTTACGCTGAAGCTCGCTCCCAGAAATGGCTGTTGCAACGAACTGTAAACAGAATCGATAAACAGTCTTTTACAATAATAACAGGGAGATACAAATGAACCAAAACAAAGCACCAGTTTCTCAAATCAGGTTACAGTTGTGCTTACTGTACTTAAAACGATGTCAAACGAATTACAAAAATGGAATGTCGTAAGTTTAAAATCAGTCCTTGGATTCTGTCCTTGAAAAATAAAGGAAAAAAAAACCCAAAAACTAACAAAAACCAACAAAAAACCAAAACCATTTTCTCCTTTTCCCATCTCAACCCCATCAACGGGCGATGTTTCAGTAGAGGGAGGAACAGGTAAACAATGCACTTTTGTTTTTGTTTTTTTTGTTTTTTGTTTTTTTCCTCTTCAAATCAAAAACAAATTTGGTCACTTAGCTTTGTGCATAGTTTAAGGCATCTGTAGCAATCTGGTACAGTTTCCTCCCCGATGTGGCTGTTGGTGAAATTGTCACATTCTAAAAGAATAAATAAAAAAGAAAATAATAATAATACATGTTGCCGTTCAAACCCCGCCCGGCCCCTCCCTCCCTCCCCCCCACCCCCAGACAGACTCACGCACCCACACATACACACACTGCAGCAAAGGGGCATTTGTACCCTTGTTCTGAAGGACACGCTTCCCATCCCGCTTTTATTTCAGATTGGCAAATACCCTGAGCTGATTATGGTGTTGAGACATTCCACCTTTTTTCTTGCATGTGCAGTTCAAGTGTACAATAGTGAAAACAACATGCGATGTTTCCACTGCAGGATCGCAATGCAGTTCAGACGCCTCTCCCCCCCCTCCCCCCCTCCCCCACCCCTTCCCCAGTTCAGAAGTGTTTTCTGCTTTTAAAAAACCGCATTCCCATACAGCACTGGAGTAAAGCTTGGCTGTGCTCTATGATGAATGCTCAGTTCCCAGTGCACAAACAAAATTATGGCAAATGGGAGGCTTTTCTGGCATCCAGAAAACAAGAGCTGCAGTCTCGGATTTGATCTTTTTTTTTCTTTTAAAAAAGCAAAACCAAACAAACAAAAAACCCAGGTTAGTGGTTCCTTCACAGCCATGCGCAAAGGTTAAGTCTAGAACCCATAGTTTCAGAGTACGTTTGTAAACATCAAGTCTTGCCAGAGGCAGCAGAGGATGGGCACTTCACATTTCCGTATTAAAACAGGGACTGAGTGGAAGGTAACGCTTTGAACACATTCATGCAAGTCTTGCGAAATTCCGAGGACGTGGAACAATCCATCTCAAGTCTTAAAGAGATTCGAAGACCGTGTTTCAAATTTCACAAAAAAGAAACAAACCCAAAAGGTGTGGCACAATGAAGCCTTCGTACTGTTCCTCCAAGGCTCGGTCACCGCTGTGCTTTGCATATTCAAGGTTCCGAACGAAAACCAACTGAGGCATATGCATATTGCTCTATGTTCAGATCTTGCAGTTAAAAAAAACATCAGGTCCGAACGTCTGTTGTCGAAGGAAAACTTGGAAATAAATAATGCTGGCATTGTTTCACCAAGACCTCGGGCGGGCAAGTATCTCCTTGAATCCAGCTGTGCAGACACCGAGAGAAGAGGCAGTTTTGTCATGAGGGCTGAGGTCAGGACAATCGAGGTTCCTGAGGTAATATGTCTGAGTCCATCTCCTCAAAGGCGGGGTCAGCGTCCTCCCCGCCGCCGCACTGTTCTCTCTGCACCCCCTTCCAGCTCGCCTTGTTCAGTCCCAGGTGGCCGAGCATCGTCTGCGACAGCCGCGTGTTGGAGAACCGGGCCCACTCTGCAAACAGCGGCTCCACCAGGTAGGTCATGAAGCCTTCAAAACAGCAAACACACACACAGCCACGTGAGAACAACGGGGAAAGGCGAACTACATCTTTCAAGTCAAATGTAATAAACTAAACCATGCGGATGATCACACGCATCGGTACAGCCTGGAAGATGAGAGAGGAGAGGAGCTCTGCAGAGAAGGACCGGGGGGTCCTGGTGAACAACAGGCCATGAGCCAGCAGGGTGCCCTGGTGGCCAAGAAGGCCAATACTGGGGTGCACTGGAAAAAGCATGGCCCAGCAGGTCAAGGGAGGTGATCCTCCCCCTCTACTCTGCCCTGGTGAGGCCACGGTTGGACTACTGTGTCCAGTTCTGGGCTCCCCAGTTCAAAAAAGATCTCCTAGGAGTCCAGCAGAGGGCCACAAACATGACACAGGGCTGGGAGCATCTCCCACATGGGGAAATACTGAGTAACCTGGGACTGCTCAGCCTGGGAAAGAGAAGACTGAGAGGGGATCTGACAAGTGTTTATAAATATCTAAAGGGAGATGGGAGGCAAATGGATGAGAGCAGGCTCTTCTTGATGGTGTGTAGCGATAGGACCAGGAGGAATGGCCTAAAACCTGAACACAGAACGTTCTGTACTAACATGCAGAACTTTTTTGTAAGGGTGACAGAGGACTGGAATGGGTTGTCCGGAGAGGTTGTAGAGTCTCCTTCTATGGGGATATTCAAGACCTATCTGGAGGCCTACCTATGTGACCTATTGCAGGATACCTGCTTTAGCACGGGGGTTGGACTCAATTTCTTGAGGTCCTTTCCAACCCCTGCAATTCTGTGACTATTCCTTTCCAAAGCACATTTAAAAACTAATTCTGGTATTTAGGGTATCTTTACAAAGTAATTTCTTAAAATCTAAAATATTGTACTAGTCAAAGAACAGCATTGTGCTGAATCACAGAATGGGGTGGGAAGGGTCCTCAAACACCATCTAGTTCCAGCCCCCTACCAGCTCAGGCTGCCCTGGGCCCCATCCAACATCACCTTGAGTACCTCCAAGAATGGCGCACCCACAGCTTCTCTGGGCAGCCTGTGCCACTGCCTCACCACCCTCTAAATGAAGCATTTCTTCCTACCGTCTAACCTAACTCACCCCTCTTTTAGTTTAAAGTCATTTCCCCTTCTCTTATCACTATCAGATCATGTAAAAATTCAGTCTCCCTCCTGGTTCCTCTACGTAAATGACTTGATTAAAAAAAAAAGTCACCCCTTCTGCTACTTAAAATACAACTCAAGTTAGCAGTATCATAATGTCTCTCTGTGGTTCTCTATCAGATTTCTATCTACCTCCCCTACTAAGGCTGCATTTAAACTGACTACTGACATTCCAGAGAGCTAAATCCAGAAAGCTGGAATCTCCTGTGAAGTGCCACACACACACACACACACACACAAGGCAGAGCTTCCAGCAAACGTATGGATATGGCATTTCCTTCAGTGCACACCCTGAAAGGAATCTACTGAAATACACAGAACTGCAGTTACCAATCTGGATGTTGGCAATGGTCTCTGTCTGTCGGTCACACAGTGGACTCACACCCAAGTGATACTTTTTTTCAATATCTCCTAAAGAAACAGAAGTATAATGCACTGGCTAAGTCAACAGTTCCAATAAGATGTTGTTTTTTAAATCACACAAGCAGTTAACATGCAAAACATCAAACCAATGGGCTCCTGAACATACTTGCTTGCAAAAACTCCTAGGTTGCTGTAGAAATGAGAAATGAAGACCCTCTCGCCCCACTTCACAACATGGAAGATAACATTTTGGCCTTCAGGAATTTCCCACTGAGGGCAATTTGTTGTTCCACGTCTACATAATTTCCTCTGACAATAAGTTCCACATGCTCAGCACCCAGCTCTCCATTTTTCATAGCTATACACATTAGCATTTGTCAATTCAAGGTAAAGCAGCCTTTAAAAAGGAGAAGCACACGCTTCTTTATTATTACAAGAACTCGATAATAATGGGAAAAATTCATTTCTTCCATTTGTCAATTAAAAGCTTCACCCGCTGCTGTAATTAAGGCTAACGACTGAAGTCAGACCTGGCTTATTCCTGCCTCCCAACAGGCTCTCGTCGCCAGAGAAATTTTTAATATTAAAGTATCTGGCAAGAATATATTTCATAACTTATTGAAAGCAGTAGGAACATGTGAACAGAACGTGATCGTTCACCCGAAGCACCCTTCAGGATGGAGGAGCTTCAGAACCTGCCAGAGTTCTCAGCGGTTTTCACCAGCTCTTAGTAGCACCAGCCTTCTGCAAGAAACACAACCCAGCACAGGAAATCCCACACTGCACTGTACATCTCTATTAGTCATCAACATAAGTCACTATTTATTTGCATGCAGCTATGACTCACGACTGCTATCTCCACACTATGAATACATCATCTGCTATCCGATACCCATACTCTCACTTGCCTTGATGGAAGAACTCCTCTGTCACTTTTTCACTCCACTGCTTGCTCAGCTCCCAAGTCCGACACGGGTTACAAATATCAGCACACTTCAAAGCCATCTAGGAAGTTAATACGCAGTGTTAGGCCACATGACTGACTCCTTTCCTTCCAACAGCAGCATCTTCAATTCTCTTATTTCCTGGCAGCAGAAGTTTTGCAAATAACAAACCTACCTGTCATTCGGGCTTCCCTCGAGTTGCATTCTATAATCACATAAACTTGGGAAACAATTAGATCTTGTGATCACCTCTGAGCAATACCAAAATTAAGGCAAGTCAAAGCATTTCAAGGGCATTATGTTTAGCGTATTCACTAATAGAGGAGACAGCAACGAGTTCAGATTAGTGTCAGTATTTTGTAGCAAACAGTATTTTGTAGTTCTGGCTCTTAAGTCTACATCTTTCATAGCGGTTTGCAAAGGACAGAACTTCTCTGTCCATTTTCCTTTGCAGCCCACAGAAGAGACCTAATGATATATATATATCTATGAAGCTGAAGCTATGAAGCTGATTCAAATAGTTGTACTTCTCTCTTTTTGCTGAAACATGTTCCAACAAAGCCTTTCACAGT
Source organism: Cyrtonyx montezumae (assembly GCF_038088225.1). Classification (NCBI taxonomy): domain Eukaryota; kingdom Metazoa; phylum Chordata; class Aves; order Galliformes; family Odontophoridae; genus Cyrtonyx; species Cyrtonyx montezumae. Next base: position 32,469,746 of record NW_027072089.1, on the reverse strand, counting down.
TCTAAGACTGAGCTGGAGTCATCAAAATACAGTTCCTAGGAGTGCATGGCTCCTTGCCTAACAGCTCTAAGTTTTCTGATGACCAACACGTGACATCCCTGGGGCTGTGTGCTAGGAGAGGTGGGGAGACAGAAGCGGAGGAAACAACCTTCTTGTAATGAAACAAAACAACTAAAGGAATTTATTTCATTTTTAATATAGCCTAGCAGTAGAGCTGTTCAGCACATTAATTACTTTCGAAGTTAAAAATCGTGTTTTCAAAGAACATAACAAAGAACATCACCTGTAAAATGAAGTGACGGTGGTTCGCATCTTCTAAACATAGATCTCCTCTATCCAGATGGGATCGGAACATGGACAGATACTCATTTTGCTGACTGATGTCTGTGGCAAGAATGAGATCACCTATCTGGCTTTCCATCAGCTGCCTGAAAAGTGTGGTACCAAGCATTCAGAGAGGGTAACAATTAAGAATAATAGCTATCACTAAATTCAGGCTGGTTGTGGGTGGGATTTTTTAATCATATTCGTTATTATGCAGATGTAAGTCACAGGCATACTGGTTGTCATCTTCATAGCACAGTGTCTTCTGTTTTTCCTGCACCTTCCAAACCAACATTGGGACATTTCATCAGCAGCTTTCAGAACAACTAGAAGATTTGGATGTTTGTTTCTCCTTAAATATGCACAAATTAATTGTTCAAAGCATATGGATTGTGAAGGTAGGTAAGAAGGTTATATGTTAAACTGCAGAAGCAGTGACAGAACGAGAAAGGGCTGCCAAGTTTAACATAATCAGCTGATCAACTATATCTCCTCAGTGTGCTCACATTAAAAGTTGTGTTCCAAGTACTACGCTGCACTGCTCTACTCCAGCAGCAAGGTATCAGGGAATTCTTACAATTGGTCCAAATACAAAATTTAGGTAATGAACTGCCACGCAATAATTCTGCCTGTTTTGCAAGGCTGCCTTTCTTAAGAGACAGCTTACTTGCACCCTAAACTGAGATGAATGACTCTGTGCAAACATACCTGTTTTCTAATGACATATGTGCAAATAAACCAGACTCTCTCAGCAACCCCACTGCTGATCGCCAGTGATGGTTCTCCAATACTGAGGTATTCTGCAAATGAAGGTGATATTACAGATATCAGTGATTTCTTCTTAAACAGAATCCCTTACACTAAGTGCTGAACCACAAAGGGCTTCTGTTTGTTTGTTTGCTTCTATAGGGAATTAAGCCTCTCACATCCATTCACCAGCTCACAGTTTTATCCCAGTGGCATGGAAAGCACCCTCTCAGTTCACACCCACATCACAATTCATATTCCTCTTCTGTCCTCCTCAGGAATACTCCAAATCTGATTTCAACAGAACAACTTCATTTTCTCCTTACCTTATACAAAGTTGCTAAGTAATGGTTTGTTTTAATTAGGAAAGGTTGGTTAACGCCTGGGTGATCCAAATCGTGTGTGGCAGCTGCAATTAAACTGAGCAGAACATCCCACGGAGTTAAGGATTCGGACAGCTGTAAGGTAATAAACAGAATTCTATCAGCAGTGCAAGCGTGGCCATAGCATAGCTGCTCAAGTGTCACATCCACAGTTTTCTTTTTTGTGTAGTCAAAAGCCAACAGGAATTTAAAAAAAATTTTAAAAATATAAAATCAATATTCTACTCAGTCTCGTTCTCCACTTGTTTTTTTTTTTTAAACACAGGCTGGAAAGCCTAGCTTGCACTAAAACAGAGGACAGTGCTACATGTGCATAAGTGAAAAGCAACAACTCCTATGCAAGGGCAGGAGTTTATGTGCCCTTTTGCGTTTGCCATCTGTCATGCTTCACGTTTATCATGTTGGCACAACAGAACCAGTAATGCCTAAGTTACTAACAATACCGATTCCATTCTTCTATCTGAAGCAATACAAAACACTCATCAAGAGTATTCATTAAAAAATGCTCAGAGATTCCAAACCACATGCCTTAATAAAGGTGCTCTGGGTATTGGCTCTACTCCTTGTGTTCAAAAGGTGGGGTTTGGGGAAAAGAAGCTGTTAGCTTTGTTTTTTTGGTTTGTTTTTTGCTTTAATAGCTGTGTGGGACCTGCTGAGTCACAGCCTGAACCACTGATTGAGCACCTGAAGGAAAGATCCAGTCAGCCCTGGGAGCACAGGTGAAGGCAATTCACCTGTGTGACCAGAAGGGGTGGAGCCAAACCCCTCTTAGACCTCATTTAAGAGCTGACTGCTACTGAGGAAGGACCTCTTGTTAGAGATCCCTTCTTTTTGAAGTTCCTTCCTTGTGAGCCTCAATCCTAGGAGACGGGTGAGCTTTCATTTTCCTTCTTTTTGTAACACACTAGTCTCTTTGCCTTTACAACCCTTGTGTTTGGCAAGCTAGGCAGGAGCAAACATTGTGGCTTTCCTGTGGATTATCTTTACATGGATCAAGGAGGAGAACATCACCCCATTGGATAAAACTTTGCCAGGATGTATCCCAGGATTTCTGGGATCATCCTATTATGAACTTGCAACTGTAATTGAAAAATGGGGTCCCTTTAGTTCACTCCCCATCCTGCATGGTGGAATATTTCTTTGGGTTGCATAAAGACTTTCTTATTACAAAGGAGAGACAGTTGGCTGCATCCACTGTGGCGTGGCCACTATTAAATGCATTAAATCAAGTTATCTCAAGTAACACCCTTATAAAAAGCAAAAAGTGTACGTGCACAAGTCACTTATATGCAAACAAATATGTGTATTTCTATATGTATACTTGAGAATGCTTCCTTACCTTAGGCTCTTTTAAGTAACAGTGCATGGCCTGAGTCACATCAGCAGCATGAACTGCATTATGATAAGGGTTTTGACTGTGATAATCTTCTTGAACCATAACTGCAGGAAAATAACATATCTGAATTTAAAAAGCAGCAATTTTTTTTAAGTATCATTTTATATGTGCTTGTTAGGCACAGAAATATGCAACATCACAAGTTAAACACACACACAAAAAGTGTCAAAGCCAGTAAATCATCAGTTGAACCAAAACCAGGTATAGAAGATTTTTATCTGAGGAAACTTTTCTACAAGGAATGAACTACATGTAAAGCCAACTCAGAGCAAGAATCATATAGCTGGAAATCAGTATATTGTCTAAGATACTCTGACCTGAAGAACTTTCCAGGAGAAATCTCCCTTTAAAAACCTATCCTGCCTGAATGTTGAGGCAACCTAGAACACAAAATGAAGATGATACTATGAACCAAAGCATCGGGATGACTTTACATCATGCCTTGAAAACAAATAAATCAGAAGAAGCAGGCAGTGTTTTACTGTCGTAGAAATTGTCTTCCTTTCTTCTTCCAGCAGTGGTTAGAGAAGCCACCTCTATGCAGTACAGGCATCTTGTAATACTTGTATATAGGCTCAAAATTCCTAAAGTACACAAGTATTAAAAAAATCTCATTTAGATTATGGCTGTACTAGACACTCTTAGATTTAATATTTATGCTTAACTTCTTCCTTGTTTTTCTCCTCCATCTTCCTGTCTTTCTTTAAGTAGAATGTCTTGAAGGACATTCACATTAGCTTGAATAGAAAGAGTAAAAGAACTGTAACATTTAAAAGAATGGAGGGAGAGAAGATCTGAAGAGTAGCAATCAAACTATACTTGAAATTGCAAAGTTTTGCCTGATGACACATTATTTTGTTCAAACCAACCTCAGAAGAACACTTTCCTGGCTGACTACACTGTGTTATTCCCTTCCAAACATTTTTCCTACTCAAGTTTGCAAGCCAGCACCCTCCATGTAATTGTGACTGTGATGTTAGAGCATTGCATGGTATTTACGAAGATTGGTGGCTTATAAATAGCCAAAAAACTGTAGCCAATGTGTCATCTGGATTTAGTGCACTGCTGACATCTCATAGAGGCAATAATAAAGAAAATAAGCATCTCTGGACTCTGTTAACCTGAGGTATAACTCTCTTACATATTCCTCATGTCTACTGCATAAGTGAAGATGTCCATCATTTAATCCTCTGGTTTTATGGCTTCATAAGCTGGTCCAATGACCTGAAATGCTAAGGGATTTGATTTAGTAGCTTAGTGGGTAGGGATAGTGATAGGAGGATGGTTGGACTAGATGATCTTGTAGGTCCTTTCTAACCTAATGTATCTATGAAATCTAGAATACATCTAACTTAAAGTAGTACGAGGGCAGTATGCAGTACCTTACATTTTTTCTTTGAATGATGAGTAAGAAATTGAAAGCATATGAAAGGAGCTGGTCCAGCTCCAGGTAACCTTTTGAAATCACAGAAAGCCTGTGTGTAAGTAAATATATACGTGTGTATGTTTTCATACATACACACATGAAAATAAAATATTGAGGTTCTACCAAGGACTAACACCAGATTTCTCCTTAAAAAATAGAAGATTCTAATAAGTTCCCAAGTAAAATGAGTTTTGTGGGACACTGGAGAGCACATGAAGTGCCCTAGTATTCTGTGAGTTTATCTTTAGATGACTGCAAACTGAGGTATAAAGGGCAACAAAAGAAATGAATGACTTAATGCCAGGAAGCACTATTGCGAAGAAAAGCTCCTTGATTCAACAGATGGGCTGAGGCACAGCTAAGAAATGTTTTGTTACTGCTGTTAAGTAGAAGGCACTAACAAAAAGAAAACTGTGATTGATTTCAGTGGTAGAATAAAATGTTGCCTTCTCCCACGGTCTAACACCATTTCAGTGGCTTACCATTTTGAATGCTGATTAACTAATCCATTTATTCCTAACTAGAGTTTCATTTCAAGTCAAATGCTCTTTCAATAAATCTCTGCTATCCAAAGGAAAAGCAAAGTGACAACCAAACATGCTCAGTTACAACTTCAGCAGCTTAAGATCAGAATTCTCTAACTGCTTGCAGCACCTCCAAGAGAAAAAGAGAGTCTATGTCCTCTGGAAGATGGGACAGGCTACTTGGGGTGACTACAGAGAACTGGCCAAGATCTGCAGGCAGAAAATTAGAAATGCTAAAGCCCAGCTTGAACTTAGACTGGCTACTGCTGTAAAGGAGAACAGGAAACCCTTTTACAAATATATTAACAGCAGGAGAAAAACTAAGGAAAATTTCCCTCCTTTACTCAACGAGGCAGGCAATGTAACCACAGATGATAAGGAAAAGGCTGAGGTTCTCAATGCCTTCTTCACATCTGTCTTTAATAGACAAAGCAGTTGTCCACACGGTACTTGCCCTGACCTGGAAGTCCGGGACGGGGTGCATAATGCACCCCCTGTGATCCAAGCAGAGACGGTCAGAGATCTTCTCCTCCATCTGAACTGCCACAAGTCCATGGGGCCAGATGGGATCCACCCAAGGGTGCTGAGGGAGCTAGCAGAGGTGATTGCTGAGCCACTTTCTGCCATCTATCAGAATTCCTGGTTATCTGGAGAGGTCCCACAAGATTGGAGGCTTGCTGATGTGACTCCCATCTACAAGAAAGGCCGTAAGGAAGACCCGGGGAACTACAGGCCTGTCAGCCTGACCTCGGTATCAGGGAAAGTTATGGAACAGATGATCTTGAGGGAAATCACACGACACGTGCATGGCAACAAGGGGATCAGACCCAGCCAGCACGGGTTCACCAGGGGCAGGTCGTGCTTGTCCAACCTCATCTCCTTCTATGACTGGGTGACCAGACAGGTAGATGAGGGAAAGGCTGTTGATGTAGTCTACCTGGACTTCAGCAAGGCCTTCGACACGGTCTCCCACAGTATTCTCCTAAGGAAACTGGCAGCCCGTGGTGTGGACAGGTTCACTCTTCTCTGGGTGGAGAACTGGCTGGAGGGCCGTGCCCAGAGGGTAGTGGTTAATGGAGTTAAGTCCAGCTGGCATCCTGTTACGAGTGGTGTCCCTCAAGGGTCAGTTTTGGGGCCCATCTTGTTTAATATCTTTATTGATGACCTAGACAAGGGGATTGAGTGTACCCTCAGTAAGTTTGCATATGACACCAAGTTGGGAGGTTTTGTCAAACTGCCTGGGAGTAGGGAGGCCCCTCAGAGGGATTTGGATAGGCTGAACAGCTGGGCTGAGCTCAATGGGATGAGGTTCAATAAGACCAAGTGCCGGGTCCTGCACTTTGGCCACAATAACCCCATGCAATGCTATAGGCTTGGGGCAGAATGGCTTGAAGAATGTAGAGAGGAAAAGGACCTGGGGGTGTTGGTTGATGCTCAGCTTAACATGAGCCGGCAGTGTGCCCAGGTGGCCAAGAAGGCCAACGGCATCCTGGCCTGTATTAGAAATAGTGTAGCCAGCAGGAGCAGGGAGGTGATCATCCCCCTGTACTCAGCTCTGGTGCGGCCGCACCTCAAGTACTGTGTTCAGTTTTGGGCCCCTCACTACAAGAAGGACATTGAGGCCCTGGAGCGTGTTCAGAGAAGGGCAACAAAACTGGTGAGGGGTCTGGAGCACAAGTCTTATGAGGAGCGGCTGAGGGAGCTGGGATTGTTTAGTCTGGAGAAGAGGAGGCTCAGAGGAGACCTTATTGCACTCTACCACTTCCTGAAGGGGGGTTGTGGTGAGGAGGGGGTGGGCCTCTTCTCCCTGATAAATAATGACAGGACGAGAGGGAATGGCCACAAGTTGCACCGGCGAAGATTTAGATTAGACCTGAGGAAACATTTTTTCTCTGCAAGAGTGGTCAGGCACTGGAATGGCCTGCCTAGGGAGGTGGTTGAGGCACCATCCCTAGCGCTGTTCAAGAAGCGTTTAGATGAGGTGCTAAGGGATTTGATTTAGTAGTTGGGTAGGGATCGTGATAGGAGGATGGTTGGACTAGATGATCTTGTAGGTCCTTTCCAACCTTATAAACCTATGAACCTATCTATTTAAATACCAGTCCTCAAGGACAGCTTCTGCATCTTTTTAATACTTGAACGAGTTGAGACCATTTTAAAACAAACTCGTGACAGAACAGAAAAATTCTGACATAGAAAGAGAATTCAGTGATGAAAACTAAAACACTCCCTTATTTGAAAGGGGAGAAAAGCCTTCTGAATGTGGTTTTCTTTCCTGTTAAATAACAAGCTTCAGAACCACCACACTGTTTTCTCTGAACTGGGAAACCCTGCTAGGAGGGACCAGAAACCTCTTCCTCCTGCTCAGCCAGAAATCAGCAACCCATTCCACAAAATTAAATAAAAGGTACCACCACAGAAGAAACAAAAGATGGAAGCCTCACACCAGTGTCTGTGACTGTGGCACAGGGATGCGTAAAGACATCTCCTTTGGCTGACAAGTGGAAGTACTGTTCAGTTTGAACGCTCCACATCGTATTTACAGTTCTTCCCCACTGAAGTTTTCCAGTGCCTCAGGCACACACAGCCCCAGTATACCCTATGGAGACAGTATGCCTACAGCACAGTGTATACTTGTATTAGAGCTTGAGCAAGCAAGACATGACATCAGATTGGCCAACATAGTACAGCTATGAAACCATACAGAAAATTTCAGGAACAAAAGCTAAAACAGAAATGAAAATTGCACCAAATAAAGAAGCAGTCTTTCTTTCCCAATAAAAGTGTCATATGGATGAATTCACATTCATTCCTGAAATTTAGATTTAACAAAAAGTATTACAGCATCTGTCATAAATGTAGCAATACCTGCTTGGTTTTAACATGGAGACATCTACATTCACAGAAGCTTTGAGAGATTTTCTCTCAATCGATACAGTTGAAATTACTGTACAATCTGGACAGGGTCAGTACTCTTCAAACCTTATTGCTCAACTACAACCAGCACTTCAGTTAAGGCATGAAAATCCGGATAAACAGCAATATTCATCGTAATAAAAAGCTGTATTTACCCAAAAATCTACGAAGTTTCATCGTATCTAACTGGAAGTGTTCAATTAGTCCATGAAGATTAAACAGATGAAAGGTTAAGCTGACTAGACTGTTTCCTAAAAATAAGATGAAAATACTAATTCATTGGAAGTCATGAAATCAGTGACTTTCACAAGAAATGTATTTCAAACAAACTGGACACAAAAAGTTACACAAGCAAATTCCTTTACACCATGATAAATATTCAAAATCTTATTGCATGACAAGATTGCATTAGCTGTCTCCTCTAGCAATCACCAGTATCGTTCACTGTCAAATGACAGGAGGAAAACATTACCCAAACATTAAAAAAGCAAGGAGTTTCAAAGTGCAAATCCATTACAACAGTATTCAGCTTTGTGGTACGTTGCATCGTTTTTATCAATGGACACACAGCTGAAGAAGGAATAAAGAAACCATCAGAAAAACAGGAAGCCCAACCATGTCAATTTGTGACACTGTGCACATGCTGTCGTGTGTTTTTATCTTTTTTTTCTAATGCGTGAAATTATTCCTTATTTCAGCCACAAATCAAATAAAAAACGTACATTTCTCTAGGAAATGTATACCAGTCAAAACCTGCAATACATTTCACCTGCTCAAAGCAATAATATTGCAATCACTTGCAACAATAAAACAAATAAAGCTGTAAAAGTCAAAGAAATAGCTGCATGTTTACTGTTTACCTGAAATAGCTTGCAAATTATTTACTCTGCAAACAGTACGTACTGAAGGATTACTCAGTGTTGGTACATTTAGTCTGACAATCTCATTTAGCAGGAATCAGATAAACTAGCTAGCAAAGTAGAAGCTGAGGTACAAAAGGACAAAGAATTCTGCTAAACCTAGCTTATCACTAGGCTTGAAGTATTTAGGTGTGCCCATCACCTCCTTTCAGTAAGATCCACAGTTCTTCAAACAAAATTTACTGAGCAGCCCCTTTCTTACAGGTTTGCCCAGGGCAGCTCATCAAGGGAAGCTGCATGTGCAGCAAAGTTGTATGCCTTAAGTTGTAACCCTTAAGAACTCTCAAGAACAACACTGTTCTAATCGTGCTCCTATATCAACTGAATTAGGATGCAAAGAGGATGGTACAGACAGGCTTCCAGAACAGAAGCTGCACTGAGATGTGAACAGTATTGCACACTGGAAGTATATCTGAAAAAGACAAAAATCATAATCCAGTCAGAGAAGACTGTATTAAAAGGAGGACATCAGTTTACTCCCCTTCTGCTAAACTACTCTGTTTCCATTTTTATATTCATGCACTGCATTAAACTGTGAGGATGCTACTAGCATACAGCATTTAAGCATCCTTTTAACATGGTGTCGTATCTTGCTTTCTTAACTTTGTGTCTTCCTGCCAAACTTTAAACATGCTAACTGCATCTCCGCTACCAACTCCATCCAACTGATGGAAAAATGGCACCAGCTGCTCCCAGCTCACAGTCCAGGCTCCAAAAGCTCTCCTCTGGCACAGTTGTCTTCTTGGACTCACACACCTCTTTCTTCTTTCCACTGCTCCATATTAAAATACAAACATTCTCCCTATCCACTACAGCAGTCCTTCGCCTTCCCAGCACACTAAGAGATCTCTTTTCCAACCAGCTGTCCACAGCTTCACAAGACTTAGTTTATTTTTTAACCAACTCCTTCCTACTGCTACTTAATCTTTTCTTGTTTTGTATTTTGTGTAAGCCACACATATACAGCACCTTCTGTTCACTCACCTGTTAGTTCTCTAGGTATTCTATCAGACATTGTAATTACAGCGTATTCATACTACTTTGCCTTTTTATTGTGCTGAAAGTAATACTAATACAGCTCTTCTACCCAACATTCAATTTATCCAAACAGGCAATCATTCACTGTAACTGACCTTTTGTACACAGATGTATAAATTAAGACCATTCCATAAGTAAAAAAAATAGATCAAATGAGCAAGATTAATTGTCAAACTTGTATGAAATACTAATTATGGTTAGAAAAATTAAATAGAGAATACCACCTACAAAGTACAAGGGCCTCTTCTATAAATCAGTGATTATTATCAGTTCTGACATTAATGACATTTTCAGAGTGGCATGGCAAATCAGAAATTAGATGGAAGACTGTTAAAAAGTACTACCTGACAAAATCTTTGCTTTTTAGTGAACAAGCATCACATACCACAATGTAAGAGCAACAGCTAAGTTATCCTAGGAGATAAAAACACAGGAGAAAGGAAAAAGCAAACTCACCATTTGTCAGTCTATCAAAAAGAAAGATATCAAAATTCCAGTTTCCAACCTTCTCCAACATACACTGAAAGAAAACACAAAAGCTTTAATTCTTTTTTCCCTCAGTATATGGCTATCTTCTTACAGTCTAGAGGAGTATTTAAGATTTTAAGGACTCACACGAGTCTCTGAATTTCTACACACAAAACCAGTAATATAAAGATTAGATTTGTCTAAAAAATTGGAAATATATGCTACACATTAAAAGACTGAAATATGAGAAGTGTCTTGACAGTATGAATTTGAGATTCCCCCTTCATGCTCTAACCATTTTCAGAAAAGTAAGGCAATTCAAAACAATTAGGTTAGAAACAGAAGCAGTATGACAAAATAACTGTTCAAACTTGAAAAAAAAAGACATCTGAAGAGGCCCACACTTAACATTTCATACAATCATCTTAAAAAAATGTATCAATCACAAAACTCTGTCTGATGACTTCCAGTCTTTTGTTTCAAGATCTCTTGCAGATCTTCCACTTCAATTCTTGCAAGGAAGTACTCATCTGTAAGTAGTTCTTTAATTTCTCACTTTCCCTTTCTGTTTAAACCAGGACAATACTTCCTAGACATTTTACTAAGAATATAAGAAGAGCTTGTAATTTCTTCATAAGAAACCATCTTTTCACTTTCCGCCTCACTGGACTACCACTTCACAAACACAGATGGACAAGAACACAGCACTTTCAAGGGCTCAGAGTTTAGGTTGCCACCTTTGCTACCCTACTTCCATTAGAATTACCTGCTCAGCACATCTTACAGTAGATACTTGCTTTCTCAGACACTCGTTAAATTTGCAATGGTTTTGTGATCCCGCTGCCATATGCTAGTTTTTCTCTACTGGCCACTAAAACCGAGTTACTAGAAGAAATACACATCATTGACGAGATCTTTCTACATGTGTATTTTTGTTGTTTATTTTATTTTACATGTGTATTTTGTTTATTTTTGTTACATGTGTATTTTTTAAATCCATTCCAAAGGTTATCAGATTCCTCCTACACTGTAGCCTGATCATATTAGCATGCTGCATTATGAGGATATTCCATCTACGTGTAAAGGTTATTAACAAAAAGCATTATACTCTATCAGTAGCAAGACACAACCTTTAGGCTCTCAACAGCCTGTAAACTGAAGAGGTGAAGGACTTTGCCAGAAGTCACATAAATCTGGCTAGATTTTATAAAGCTATACACATGCATATACACACATACATACACATGAAAATACATGCTTAAAAACCTGTATTTACTTGTATTTTCTTAACACAATATATTTTTATAAGTAAACATTAAGAAACATACTTGATAAAATGAAGATAAAAATTAAGCAACCAACCTTTGCTTGTCCATTATAATCATCATCTAAAATGTTAGAAGAATTTGGAACAGTGATACCACGGAAAAAACGGGAAGATCTCAGGTATCGCTGGAAACTAAGCAACCTTCTCACATTTCTCGCAGACACAGACACCTCAATTTCAGAATTTGCTATAAGAAAAAAAGAGAGAGAATAAATACTGTCTCTGAAAAACCTTCAGCAAAAAGAGACTGCTCGAGGAAGTTTGGTTCAACTGCACTGCTTTTCTTCTTTTGTTGGCACATCATACGTTTCAGCCACAAGTAAAGATCACCGTAAAGAGTGAGTGCAGAAGTATGGATTAGAAAAGAAAGATAATGATTTAAATACCCTGTGAAGAAAAACAAATACTTAAATCATAGCTGAAGTGCATCCTCCTAAGGAACACTGCTACAGCTAGGACAGAAATATGAAAATTGGGTAAGGACACAAAGAATATTGTAAGTAATTCCTTTTGGGAAACTGCTGTCACATACACACATCCAGTTCCTGTCCCTAGCAAACCACATAAAACATGCACACCAGCAGAATATCAGTATGTTTATAGAGTAGTTAAAAAAGAGCATCTACAAATAACTGTGCACAGATGTTAAAGCTCCAGAAGTTTCCTGGCAAAGTTTTAAACAGAGTTGAGTGACGTAGGTGCTTGTGCAGGTAATTTTACCCTGAGTCTCCCCACTGCCAAAAAAACTACCACATTTGTTTCCACTGCATGTGTGATTTGCTTTCTCAGCAAAATCGCTACAGAATGTGTTTGCAGCTTGTTTTCAAAGAATAATCCACATAATTTGATTAACTCTACGTTAACCAGTTTAGCTATCCAAAGGACTCGTGTTAGCTTGCACCCAGTATCACTTGGCATACTTACAGGGTCCATCTGTTTGTTTCAGAAACCTGAAGACTAAAGTACACATTGCTAGTTCCTTTGCAACACTCCAGGTATTTCCAGCCTGAAACTTTAAAGGCTGAACTTCACCTTTACATTCCTTTCAGCATTACACCCAACAGCATTTTCACACAACCAACAGAGAGCCAATAATGTTGATACTCCTTCACTTAGCCCAAAAAAATTAAAGAAAAAAAGAAACAAAACAGAACATATATTAAGATGGGAAGTAACAGCAAACACACTTTTCCAAAACTTCAGACCCTCAAAACCAACACGAGCCAAACATGCATAGTACAGGTCTCTTGCAGTTCTACAAAGTATACTGGACATCAGTGAAATAAACAGATGCATTATTTGTTCTAAAAGACAGACTAAAATGCATTATGAACAAAGGTGTGGATTTATTAACAACCTAAATTTAAAGTCTTGGTGATCTATAGTGAGAGCGGTTTGATTGTGCACAAAATAAAGCTTTATTCATTTTAACAGCTCTCTGCAGAAGTTATAATGCATTTTCCATCCTACCTTAACTCATTAATATATTCACTTCTAGTCTACAATAAAAAAACATTGGAACAATTATACTAATAGCACACTAACAGTATCTGAAGTGCAGTAGCACTTTATACTAATGATTATTTTACATCAGCAATCCTCATTAACAGAATTTGAAAGAATAAAATTGGAACAATCTTTCAGACCTGCCTGAAAAGCATCAGAATACAGAAATTCCCATCACTTTCAAAGAGCTAAAGAAGACAACTTCACGTGAAATATTTTCCTCCAAGTCATCACAATTAAGGTCAAGGGCACTTCCTCCAGAGAGTCTGTTAAACGTATATCCTGATTATGTAAGCAGGTGTACTACATATAAGAAAAGCTGCATATAAAACAATATTCTTACATACAGCAGGCAAATAAATGTATACTGTATTATTAATATTTGTAAGAAGGCTTGTTAACATTAGGGTATAGTCTGAGACACTGTCAATCCTGCAGAATACAGAAGTTCCTGCTAATAGGAGCTAGGCTTTGAAGATCTTTCAATCTTGATTCACTCAAAACCCAAATTTCAGACCTGAGGTTATCAGGTTTGAAATAACATAATAGGAAATGGTTACACTTAGGTCATAAGCGTATCTAAAATGTCCACAAATCTATATATACAAAGCCAAGGAAATTCACTGAATTTGAGTAAAACAAAACACCTCCAATAGCAGAAATAAGTACTCTTAAGAGATTCAAGTAGTTTTCTTGATCATATGTAGTCTTTCATAGCTCTGTAGTTAATAAGAAGCTACTTTTGATGTCATGCTACAAATAACTGTCACAGATACCACTTACTAGTCTTTGGTAGAACAGCACACTGTAGGTAGCAGAAATAAAACAAAGCATGATCATTCAGCTGTGTCTACCTACTTTCAAGCTTACGAGTCATTTGAGGAATTTTGCATGCATTTGTCTTAATTTTTATTTCCTCATAATGTGGGTACAGAGTCAAATTAATTTTTCAAAGGAAATGCAGTTTCCTGTGAAGCTGCACATTCACGACTCTTCACAATATGCTATTGAAATTATGCTTAAAAATAATCACCTCACTGAAGTTATCACGTTTGCGCAGCTCATAAACAACTATCCTTACACGTTAATCCTACTTTTTTCTTCCTTTCCCTAAATAAGAGGGAAAAAATGTTCGGCCTCCAACCATTTTGTGGTTCTGTTACAACAGCTTCAGCTGATGTAATTCAAACAAGCTACAGCAAAGCCAACTTCATTCCAGCTTTCTGGGCAGAAAGAGCTGAAGATCTGAAGGGGCTTCCGGGTCCTTCACAGGAGAGGTGCTTCAGTTTCTTCATCATCTCAGGTGCTATTCATTGGACTCTTTCCATTATGTCCAGCTGTCTCTTGTACTGGAGAGCCCAGAACTGGACATACTGCTCCAGGTGTGATCTTACCACTGCTAAGTACAGGGGAAGGATCACTTTCCTTGACCTGCTAGCAATATTGTATTTAATGCCTTATTAGTGGCAAGGGCACACTGTTGGTTTGTATTCAACTTGGTGCCCATTAGGACCCCCAAAGCCTTCTTGACCAGGCTGCTTGCCACTTGAGCAGCTGGTAGCCAGGGCTGTCTTTCCCCAGGTGCAGGACTCGGTATTTCCTTTCAAATTACTACTTATTCCACACATATACCCCAAGTTCAACTGAAGGCTACAACTTAATCAAACATCTAATCATTGCAGATCTAAATAATGGGAATAATTTCCAAACGAGAGATTTTGAGTCCTTCCAGAATACCTTACTCGACTACACCAACCCAGAAAGTGAATTATTCTCTCTCTGACAATTAAACATTTGCTATGGGACATTCTTGGATACATGAGTCACACGTGGAGGTTTGACAGGTAGTTTTAAAAAGCAGACTATAAAAGAAAATTGCTAGCTTTCATGGAAGGAAAAAACGTTTTTTAAGCTGCAGGAACACTGATGGCACCCAAGCTTGCAGTTTCCTTTTCATTAGAAAGAAATCAATCTCTCTTGAGTTCAGGCAGAACAACAAAGACAAGTTCATGGGATAGTCTGTAAAGCAGGAATGATGCAATGGTGTGCCTGAACTTTCACCTCTAGCACAGGAAAAAAAAAAATAACACCATTTTCCATTTATATACATGATTAGTAAGAGAATGCCAGCCTTACCCTCTTCTACCATTAGCCATTAGAGAACCTACAAAAAACAGAGCTCAAAGCATTCACAATGGAAAGAAGGCGAAAAGTAAAAAAAAAAAATGTATTAGATTTGCTCAAGACAAAACATATTACAAAAACAATCCCCCTCCTAACCCAAGTATACTTCATTTTGTTTGCAACCTTCAGTGTGTCTTCCTAAAGTCTAATACTGTGCAGTTGTTTTTAAGAGATAAGGACGGTTTAAGGACAAATTAGAATGAGAAAGTAAGTGTTTATGACATGAAAGCAAAGTCAGGATGTGGGAACTGTTAAGAAGGAAGTTTCAGCATTCTGAAGTGGCTTGGCTACAAGGAACCAGAAGACGGTCTGTCTAGCCAACAGCAGCTCTGGTATGACATTCTTTCTTTCTTATATCTTCATTTCCCCACTTCAAGTTAGAAAATCATCCAATGATTCTTTTTCCCTCAATTGTTTTTTTATTATTAAAATAGCTTAACTCTTGTTTCTATGCATCTTAGAGAACTAATATAATAAAAAATGACAAGATGCTCTACAAGAGAGAAGAAATTAATTCTTCTGTTTAATAACATCAGTTATTTTAGCTTACATTTGTATACACACAAATAAAGTAATGCAAGTTGCCTTCTTGCAACAGATTTCATCTACATTCCAAGATACTTATTTTAATTTTCTCACTCCCAATCTTTTAAGCATGCTGTACTTCATAAGAAGCTAAAGCAAATAAATACCACATTTCATGGGGATAACTCAATATTTCTCACCCCCACACTGAAATATTATTACAAAAAAATACCTACAGACCAGTATTTAATTTCTGCATGCTTGTAACTACTGAATAGTAAGGAAGACAGTAAAACAAGAAGTGACAACTTTGTGATGGCTTAATTCAATGTTTTATTTATAGAAACTTTAAATCCTTGCAGAAAACACCTCAACTTTATTTTAATGCAAAAATAAAGATTCATAACTTCTGATCCAGCTTTGGTCGAAATAAAACTATCAACAATAGGAACTTTACCTCCATGTCTTCTGTGCTACAGCCCAAAATATAAATATCAAATTATCGATGTTAAAAGCTGAGTTTTACTTTTATTATCAAAAGAAAAGGTTTAATTGACAATACCAGTTACCCACTGGTATTAACAGCAAAAAGAAATAAAAAAGGAGAGTGAAGATGATCTCTCTTAGGTTTGAATATCAAACTGCAGTTTGATGTGCACAGTCCACCAAAGGAAATTTTTCTAAAAAAAAATATGACCTAAATAGAGTTTCTTCTCCTCTGGAATTACCTCTCACAGTTCCTCCACAATAAAGCCAACTATACACTTGAGTATTCATCATTCTTACACAGCAGATACTATATACTATTGCCAAGCCTGAAATAGCATAAGTTTCTACCATCTGTAACAACATAGATTTGAAACAATTGTAACTGTTTTTCTGAAACCTTCCAGAATACAAATCATTTTATATTTATGAACAGTTTAAAACTATTATCTAGCCCTTAACACCACTAGAGGGACCCATAAGCTCTCTAATTTCACATCTATTCCTCATCACACCATCAGGAAATGCATTATATTAGATCCCTGCTTTTTCTTCCAGCCCTGTTATTTGCTTTTCTTTAAGCTTTTTACTGTCACGACTTGCCTTTAAGTACTTTTAAGACATTCTGTATCACGATCGTTAATAAGAACTATGATTCAGTTTCTAAGATACAAATTCAGGGAAGACTTGATAATTCATATATAAAGATGTCTTGCTGTCTAAATTACCTTGTTATAGCTCCTATCTTCCTTAGAACTATTCTTAAGCCCTGTCGGCACCGTTATAACGCAATATACCCCATCTTAAAGCCAGGTCAGACTGTCTTAATGTCTCCTATGTGTTATTTTTTCTACCATATTCATACATTCTTTTTTAAATAATCCAGACCATTGAAAATTAAGCTACAAGTTAGGGTTCAGTGAAAGAAATATGGCTTTGCAAGTGTCTTTCGACTGACTGGAATCAAATAACTTTTTATCTCGCATGAAACAGTTGTACTAGATGATCTTGTAGGTCCTTTCCAACCTTACGTATCTATGAATCTATGAAACTGCAGTACTACCCTAGTAGAAACCCTAGCAGACATCCCTCAGAACAAGGATCTTACACAATGAAACACCAACTAAGTACAGAGCCATAAACAATCAGCACACTTCAGGTCAGAAGAGAAAGAAGTAATGTCTGACAGCTCTTCGGTCCAAGCCTCTGTTCACAGCAAAGATAATTTGAGATAAATGACTCAAAGTACAGGAATTATACTAATTCACTGAAGTAGAGAGAATTAAATGCCAATTCTCCAATAGCACTATACACCTTTAAGTAATACACAAGAAAATACTATGAAAAGACATACAAAAGGACTGTAGCCTTGTAATTCTTTTGAATTTTGGCTCCTCTTCACAGATACCCTGAGAATAATACAACATTAAGGAAACTCAGTAACAGAACTCTTGTACTGAACTGCATAAATATTTAACAACTATTTGAGAACTACAAAACAGTAAATATAAACTCTTTCACTTTCAATTTACTCAATCATAAACCTAGCAATCTTGTAGTTACGTACACTTTGACCTGACTCCAACCCCAGGCAAGCCAAATCCGTACCTCATACCAACTAAGCTTCACTGAAGCAAAATACTTAGGAATTATCAACAGAACACACTAATATTCATTGAAAAGATGAGTTAAGATGAAGCCTCTCCAGTGTTAACACTGTGGCTCTTAGAGAGAAAAAACAAGAACACACAACATACTGATTTAAGTCTTCTCCAATAATAAGGATAATATACTCCAGACCATCACCAGATCTTTTTCTTGATGTCTTCCAAGAAAACATCATTCTAATGTGTTCTAGAATTTTTCAGTTCTATGATGCTGGAACGAAAAAACTAACAAGTAATCTTCTGGGGGCTTTCCTACCACAATAAATCAAAGAAAATTACCAAAAAAAAAAAAAGTAGCACATTGTAATTAACAGAAAAAAGAGATTATCCTTTCTTTAAAAGGCTGTACGTGTAAGTAGAAAAGTCAAACTGGGAGCAGAAATGCAAACAAAAGAATGCTCGTATTTTTTATGATTCCAAGTTTGGCAGAAAGTAATACATTCAAAATAAACCACTTGGAGAAGAAAATGTACCAGAGAAGTTCAAAAGAAATGAAAAAGTTAGAACATGATTGTATCTTCCCTTGAAGACAAACTTACCACAGCTATAAAACACTGTGTTTATCAGTGCAGGACTCCAGAGCTGTTCTACAGAAACTTGTGAATATATTTGTACATAAAATAATCACTTATTAAAAAAATCTGTCTTGTATTCTTAACCAGAAGCTTGTCCCCTGAAATCTTCCCTAATCAAGCTCATGTGTACTTTGACTTCATTGTTTTCTTTTGACGAAAGCTGTATTTAGAAGATTTCCATTTGACTGGGCTTTTGCAACTTCCCTTTTGTGACTGCATTCACTGCAGTACATGAAAGTAAAACTCTCTCAACTGGAAGAGAAAAATGACTTTAAAAATTCAGATTCTGAATAATAAGATGCCAATTTCAGAACGTGTCCTGCATAGAAATACAACTTTCAGAGAAATCTCTTGAGTACAAGCTTTTCAGTGGTCGCTGTAGCTATCTGCACAGGTAAGAAACACGTCATTCAACCTCTGACCATATATTTTCTCGAATGATTTGATTTGTTGTGTAATCAGTCATTCTTAGTAGTAGAATGCTTAAGAGCAACTCATTTCTTGTTCAAAAAAAATGCAGCTAGGTAATCCTTTCGTTTTTTCATGAAGTAAAAAGAGGGCATTCAACACCATCTGGACTCTGCTCATTTTTATTTCAACCTCTCTATGGCATAATCAAAAGCATGATCAGGTGTTGCTAAAGAAAAATTTCCAAAACTCTTGAAGGCAATTAATTTGAATTTGAACTCTTTCTTACATTACTTCTGTACTTTCATTTAAGGCAAGACTAAGTTCATCAACCAAGATGCATCTTTTTCAATGCTTTTTGAGCAAGGAACTAGAGAATTCAAAACACTGCAAGCGGCATATGCTGTTACTTCCACCAGATCTCAAAGTAGCAGATAAAATGTTCACTGAACTGTGGATTCCACATTAACAGTCTGAAAACAGTGTGCCAAAGAAAATCTCCACAATTCCTTCATGATTTTGTACTCTTAAAATGAAAGACAATCAGATTCTTCCATCACCAAGGAAACACACCTGAATTCTTTCCTTCTTTCCTTTCCACTACAAAAAATAAAAAATAAAAATGCTCCATAACCGACTAGAGAGAAAATGCATCAATGAAGCCACCAAGATCCAATCACAATCTCTCTGGGATGTGGAGTCCTGCACTAGTAAGCACAGTTTCATTCAAAACTGAGTCATTGCTAGCTGTTTACAAAAACATACTTATCAATTCAAAAACCCTTCATTAATTCCAAGATGCTTTAACTCACAGATGTGACTAACTTATCTTTGGAACATAAAAATAGAGCCACACTTTGGCGATATCACCATCGCCCTGTACAAGCTGGCTCACACTACAGTGGCACGAGAGAATTCCAAAAGCCTTTTGACAAGATCTTATCTGTTCTGGTGCAGATGCAAAAGGAAAGGTAAAAAGAAAAAAATGCTTCCTCCTCACAAGACTAAAGTATTCTTTTTTATCCGGTCCTTCCAGACTATATTCAACAACCTCTTCCTAAAAAGGAAGTTTAGAGCTATTAATTCAAATTGTATCTGCATATGACACTAGCCAAGATTTTGGCTGCTATCTTGTTTAATCATTTTGGCTTTGCTTCCCCATTGTAACACACTGTACACATCACTGAGCACAATTTTTCTTTAGACAAAACAGTGAGTGGTGGAAGCACACAGTAGATTCTTTTGTTCATGCATGCCAGAGAAGCTTCACAAACACAAGCAACAAAGCTTAAGTGTCTATACATACACATAAACATGAAAACATAAAAATAAACATTACCAACAACCTCTCAGTAACGGGAAGACAAAACCTTAATCTTTATTTTTGGTTTGCCACTTATAAAAAAATATATACACTATCATCTACCGATTAATAATCTAGTGAAGATTTTGTATTCCAGCAGGTTTTAGCCAACATATCCGTTGACATTAAAGATTGAATTACTATTTACCATGCCTTTAATTATTAAAGAAAAATTTAAAAAGTAACTACATTTAGCGTAGCATATTTGTAACGAACTGCAACCACTTCTTCAGTAACTTCACCAAAAACCCAACAGTACATGAAGATTGTCAGATAGTACACTGCCAAACTTACTACCCAAGAAATGCAATGTAGATCTGGTGGTCTACATTCAATTCAGTAAAAGACTGTTAAAGAGTATGCAGTTTATTGTGCAGCTGTGGAAAAAAAAAAAAAAAACATACCCTTGAAGAACACCAGACCATTTTATTTAAAGTACAATTTACTTTTGAGGAATAGTTATGTCACTGCTCTCTTCTCTCCAGAATCAGTGGCTTTTAGCTACTATCTTGAGGTTATGTCCATGGTCCCAAAGAAACAAATCAACAGATCACAGTAACAGAAACTACTAATTGATGTTACAGTGTTAGCCAACTACCCACCAACATGATGAACACAATCCTGCCTTTCCCTACAAGTGGAATGTAGCCTTGTTAAAAACAAAAACAATCTTTTTATTAAGCTATTCTTTCTGATAAGTTCCTCCAATGAGCTACTAAAACATGATTTCTGGAACAGAGAATAGTAAAGAAAAGCTGACACCCAAAAGACATGGTTTAACAATCAGTCAGATCTTACATTAATACTCTTCACATATCTCTCATGTATATTTTGGTTGAGATGGTAGTGTATATTTTTTTTTCCTAGCAATCACTTTAAAAATCAAAGTTATGAGTACTTCTATCCAACTTATGAGCTTGGACATTCATGTGACAGTTACAGAACGAAGGGATAAAGTTGCAGACACTAAGCTTACAACCTGTAAGAAAAAACATGACCAACCTTAAGAACTAAGTGCTGAGAAACTTAACTTTATTTAAAAATATAAGTTCAAGTTACAATTAAAAACAGTGTTATGAGACAGAGTGGATTGTTTTAAAAAAAAAAAAAGAAAAAGAAAAACAACATTACCTTCCTGAAAATATAGTCACATATTTTAAATTCACTACACTTTAAACTTATTAATAAACTCTTAATCCAAAGTTATACTGGTACAACACTGGAAAACAAAAAACGGATCACTGGTTCATTAGCTCAACTTTCTGAAATACTTTGAAGTTCCTTCACAAAACATGACTGAGAAAAACAAAAGAATGCTCAAGGACAAAAACAAAGTAAGCGCAATGTAAGATGGCAATTATGCTTCAAAAACTGTGCATGACAGCCAGCATGTGTGATCTGTAAAAAGGCAAGCAATGATTATTGCTAAATTTTTAGAATCACAGAATCCAGTTAGTCAATAGCAGATGAGAGTTACAGTGAAATTTTACAAACAACATGAAGAAAGCATATTCATGCAATACTGATAGATGTTCATTATACAGCTGTTTTGGAAAGAAAGGAAAAACAAACAACAACAACAACAACAAACAGATGCTTTAGTACACTTTTGCTGCAAAAGAGAAGCATTTCAGCCCAGTTTTTGCTCCAAGCAGAGCAGGGTAGCTAAACTGGCTCCTCTATTATGGTGACTACTTTTCATCCCCAAGCGTGGGGGAAAATCCTTCTGCAGTTACAAGAGAAAATAAATAGAGTTCCTAAGAACCAAGTCAACCAGGTCTTTTCCATAAAACTACTAGGGAAACACTGATAAGGACTCTATTAGCATTTCAGAGAAAAAGAAAATACCTTACAGTTTGTTTCTTTTTTAAAAAAGAAATCTGTAAATGAGTAGATAATTTAGTGGTACAGTAAGATTAACTCTGCATTCACTTGGAAAGAAAACTATATAGCAGGAATCAGATCAACTCTGCAACAAACCACAGTTAAGTTAACCGCAGGTTCTTGAGCAAAAAAGAAAAATGTGAATATAGTATGGCAACTTCGAAGGCTGATACAGAGGCAGACAGGAGAGGAAAGTTATAGGCAAGGAATTTTTGGGCCTCCTAGCAACATTCCTTGCTGTCATCAGACACCATAGTTGATGCTGCTAAAAGTCAGTGCCTGTGCCTGAACAAGTAGGGGCAAGAAGAAAGTGTGTGAAAAACGCTTATCCTAATCTGCCTGATGTACAACTGTCAGGATGGGAACAGAGTGATGAGTACCACAGGAAACACATTTGACAATGGCGAAAATATCACATGTGACTGCCTCTTAACACGCTGTTCTTCTAGCACTTCTGTTACTATTTCCCTGTTTCAGTATGAAATGCCACACAAATGTGTTTTTTCATATAATTCATAAATTGCAGGCTATTTTTACAGGGTTTTTTTTTAATTTTCTCAGTAGAATTACCAGGATTTGGGATAGAATCCTTACCCTCTTCAGATACTCTTCAAACTTTGTTTTCTCACCTATTTTATAAAGCTAACTTTTGAATGAAACCGTAAGTCTTAAAGTTTTAGATTTAAGTAGTCAGCTACTTAAAAACAATCAACTTAAGGTAAGATCAGATAATTAGCAGTTTCTGCCACTCCTTAATAAGATAATTATAACCACACTTGTTACCATGAAATATTTTTTCTAAATTTCACCACTGCATTCAGATTATTCAGAATTCTGATTACACAGTGTCAGTGTAGACACTTTATTACAATACATTAATACTATCTGTATACTTTAACATCTGAATCTTTTCCACTTTGCTGCATATTCAGGCACAGCGACGACTGCAGCTTTTATGTTACAAGTACTGATATATCAAGTTCTTGCAATATAGAGGGGAAAAAGTGAAGTTATCAAAAATATTCTAAAAGTTCTCTGAGGGAAAAAAGTTTCCTATAATCCATAATTAGAGAAAATTCAGACTGATCTTTTCTTATAGTATTTTAATCTTTACTTTGGATTTGTCTTCCTATGAGAAACTAAGATCTACCTATATGTTTGAGAAAATGAAACTGATCGATTGTGATTAAGTCAAGAATACTGAGATCTACTGCAATTCTTTTCAAACATCATCCTACACCAGGTCTTTCTTGCACCTGATAAAAGCAGGAAAGTATTCTTCTCAAATTATTGTGCCTTCTGTAATTTGCATACACATCAGCTGTGGCATGCAAGTCTTCTTCTCCATAGGGATTCAGATCTGACCTCAATAGGAGTTTAAACTACAGTTTTAGAAGCAGAAATTTAGCAGTGAAGATTTTCTCGTTCTATTTTGGTAACGAAGAAGAATGAAAGATTTTCCTAAGCAGTATAAGAAATGGTCTTGCTATATAAGCTGCTAACTTTATTTGTATAGGCTCAGTAGTTAAAATTAATGGAAGCCTTTGTTTATTTGTCATTTATCTGCTTTTAAATACTTACAGTGAAAAATACGGAAATCAATGTATGGATGAGAACCTCTTCTCTCTGTTTCAAATCCTGCCCGACTTCTTACTCGCACATCTCCTAGAAACAGGGTCAAGAGTGAAATAAAAGTGTGGAAGAGTGGCAGAGATAAAAATGCAAATGAACATAGCCTGGAGGGGTAAAGATTCATGTACTTAATGGAATAGGGTTATTCAAACAATAGGCCTATTTCAATGCTTTTCGTTTTTAAGGTGAAATTCAAAACAAAGTTTGAAGACTTGTTATACATGCAACCGCATGCTTTCTTGACAAAATCTCTCCTGCCTAAGCATACGTTGCCAGAAGCATGTGATAAGCATTCAGATGAAATTAGGAACAGCTTGCTACACCAGTATGGTCAAAACGCACCTTGATATGACAGGAAACGATAACATTAAGGTTTATTTGTTCCTCAGTAACATACACAAAACAAAAACATCTTGTATAGTACGAGAAAGATTCAGCTTCTAGAAATGGTAGCTTTTAGCAAAGAGGCTGGTAATAATATGGTTTTATATTACATAATAGAATATTTTCCCACTAGCATTTACTTACTTGTGCTCAGCTGTTTGAATATTACACATGAGCCTATTAAAATACCAAAACTCAGTATTAAAATTTTATAAAACTATTTTATACTGCAGTTTAGCTTTAACCTGAACCTTTCAGCATGCTTGCCGATTTCTATTTAGGCATTTTAACCAACTGAAAGCTGATCAGCATTCTTTCATAAGGCAGTTGCATACATTAACAGAAGTAATCCACTTAATTTCAAGCTTTCATTTTAAATCCTTCAGCAATGTCAAATTTGGGCAACCTTCTGAGGATCAAATGCAACAGTATTTCCCACTGAGATGCTAACAAAAATAAGTTAAAATTTCAGAGAGGGAAGTATTCTGATTTCTAATTACGAAAATGCTATAAGTGTATTACATTCCTCTCCTCACACAGTGATTTTCTTGTATTTAATGCAATAAATTGATTGGTTTTAAGAAGAATAAAAAATGGCTACTTAATTTTCAGCAACTACTATTCCTGTGCTTTTCCCTTTTCCTTGCCACCTTGCTAATTTTAAGACAGCCTAAGTCGGAAGATGCATGAAGATACTGACCAAAACGTTAGTGGCATGCTTTTCACACTTAACAAATATATTTCCAGAGATAAGTATCTATAAACACAGACATATCTGCAGTGACACATTCCACATGAATGTTATCTTGTGAGACAAGCTGGAAGCACCACAAAAGATAAGCAGCAGGCTCCCTGCGAAAGGAGTCTTTGTTTCAGTAAAAACATACCAAATACAAGTGGATTTCTTTGTTGGTTTTGTTGTTTTTTTTCTTTGAAACTGAATAACTTAACAGAGCTGTAAGGTAAAGTAAGTCTATTATTACCTGTAAAAACCATAATTCAGACCACTGACAATGAAATGAATTATAAAGATTTCATGCATTCATCTGATCAGAGATTGAGAGGCTCATTTTTTCCCAGACAATACAGAGGCAGCAAATTGTAGAATTCTTCAGTCAGGCTCAAAGACAGCTGGTGAATTTTATGTTAGAAATGAGTGAATAAAAAGGAAAAGACAAGAAGCTTAGGAAAAGGAGAGGTGAGCGCATTAATAGTTGCATAAGAAAACAGCAGTTTATACAAAGGAAAACGCATCTTTCATTACCCATCACATCTATTTATCTGACAAATCAGACACAGCTACAGCTGTGTGCCCTTTCAGCACACCAGCTGCACTGTGCAGCTGAGCTAATCCTTATCAAAATATGCTACAGCTTTTGTGAATGGCACTTATTTTTCAAAGGATTCTTAACCTTCAAAATTTACCAGCCTGCAAATTAACAACCGTATCGTTTGGGGCAGCATACAGAAAAGTTTTGTAAATAATTTACTTGTTAAAAGCATTGGGAATAGAAAAGGTTCACAGAAAAATACACGGAGACCAATACAGAGCTCTGCAGGCAATAAAACAAACAAATTCATCTGACAAACAATACCCCAAAAAATTCTCTCTGCTTTTTCCTACTTTGTTTTAGTTGCTAGTGCCTCACCTAACGGTACAGCTAGGATAATAGTAACCCCGTTACTCCTGAAAAGCTCACAGTGTTGTGCATTTTGAGAAGGAAAGCAAAAACAAATAAATAAAGCAGAGTACAACCATTGCTTCTACCAGGAGTTACATTCAGAATACACTTAATTTTATTCTGGCATTCTGGAAAAATTATCAGTACTCCAGGACTGGAATTTATCACAGTACACCAAGTAGAAATTCCTGCTGGATCAAAACAAAAGCAGGAGAGCACAATGCGACTAATCTCAACTACATGTATGTAATTAGTAGCAAACATCCAAAAGTACCTGACCATCATTATGCATTCAAGGTTCAACTGATCTGACTGGCTGAGATCAATGGATGCCAAATGCGCCCACTTCATTGTGCTTGCTCAGAGCACAACTCATTCACACTTGGTTGATAAATTCTGCAAAGATCTTGTAAATCTATGACTTGGAAACAAATTTAAGAAAAACAAGACTGTAGTCATAGGTAACATCAACAAAAAAAAGGTATTAGACACTTCAGATTCAAGATGGCCTTTGCCAGATACAAGGACACTATTATCACATAATTTTTTCAATCAACATAAGAAGTTCAACATAAAAGCTGGTTATTACTACGGTAGATGAAAGATAATTAAATTCAACACACAAACCAAGATAATTTATGAATTTTTTTTTACTTATTTAGACCTTTTAAAAACAAAGTGGTTATGAAACGCTTTGATACCACCAGATCACAATGCTTACAGGTAGATTTCCTTGGTGGGGCAGAACTGGTAGAAAGATGATAGCTCTAATGTTAAGTGCCTCTTTAACAGTTATTTCAGACACTCTGGAATAACTCCTCTGTTTTCTTAGGGAACTCATTCAAGTCCAGCATCACCATGATAATGGACTTCCAGGAACAATTTTTTTTTTCCTCTTTGCGAGTATCAGTGAATCCAAAAAATCAGGAGAAAAGAGTTTTCTTAATGTGTTTCTCAGCTTTCCATTCAAAGTTTGATTTTGTAGGTTCATAGGTTCATAAGGCTGGAAAGGACCTACAAGATCATCTAGTCCAACCATCCTCCTATCACTATCCCTACCCAACTACTAAATCAAATCCCTTAGCACCTCATCTAAACGCTTCTTGAACAGCGCTAGGGATTGTAGGCACACCTGATGTACAGTGTCTGCTGGCTGAGTATCCAACTGGATTTTATTTCCAGAATAGTTCTTTACAGATTGATTTTCTTTCCTTCCTTTAAAAGACAAAAGCCACACAGGGAAAAAATGATTTGAAGGCTGAATAAATAATGGAAGAGAGAACATGTAAGAGGGAAGTTGACAGATACAACTGAAGAAATGTCAGGTCTTCAGCAAAACTTACCTGGAGACTGCTCGTTTAGCTCCTAAGCCCTCTCTCAGACTCTCACTCACACTGCAAGGACAGCTTTGAAACTCACACGGCAGCTGACACACCATAGTTTACATCCTTGCATGTTAAGTTACACAACATGTATTCATGCTACCCTAATCTTCCAGTCCGAACCAGAACCATGCAGTAGCTGCTCAGGTTGCCCAGGGATTCTGGAGAAGGAGCAGAAATCTCAGATCATGGAGGACAGCTGGGAATAGAAGCCACCTCAAGGTAAATCACTCACACAAGTCAAAAGCATGAAGGTGCACAGCACAGGATTTTCAGAAAGAATTACTACCTCCATAGACCCAAGCTGCTATTAAATGTGCTGAAGAAACAGATGACAGGTCAGCTGAATATGCTGGAATTAAAGCAAAAGCAATACAACATAGCAATTGCTGCTACAGAAGAACATGCCCTGCATTCTCAATTGCTTGCCTCCAGTGATACCTAGTTAAAGTGATCAAGATTTTTAAAACAGGGCATACTGTTCCAGCTTTAGTTGAGATATGTGCTCTCCAACACAAGCAGTCAATGCCCCACTCTTCCCAGGCCATGCGCAGTAGCAAAAGTCAGGCAGTACAAAATAACTACAGGAAAAGACAGAAGAGCAGAGGGGAGGGGGAAATAAATTCAATGAAGTACCAAGATAACATGGAAGCACTTATAGGAAATAGTGCAGATTTCTCATAGCTGCTGAGAGAAATAGCTGACTGAAGTGATGTACATTTATTAGCCTATTCAAGGTCTTAAAAGAAAAATTTTACAATGCTGCATCTGTATGTATACTTTAAAACAGCAAATCAGCCACTCAATAATGGCTTAGCACTTATTTTGGGAACAGGGTATAACAGACGAGTCATTATCATCAATGCTGTTTTTGTTTATACTGACACTTGGGGGATTTGTTAGTTTATTTCATGTGCCCCTAAAATTTGATCTTTTTAGTTGAACTGGAAACACTGAAATTTCTGACCTCATGGTGCAAATGAATTTCCATTGGATTCCAATCAGAACATCTGGAGGATATTAAAGGAAGCAACTCTATGGCCTACTCACCTAAACAGATGCAGAAGGAAGCGTCCTAGATACCCTTACGTTTTCTACTTTGGTTTGCTAAAATGGAGCCCTTACTTAGGTGCAGCAGACATAGTCTGTAATAGCAACCAATGAAGAAAAAGGCAATACCTCTTATGACTGTGTAAGTTCCCATAACGTTACAGCTGAGAATTTCTTACAGGTCCTCTGCTAAAAGGAGTAAAATTTAAAACAAACAGGGAATCCAACACTATTTCTTTTAAAAGTTCTAGTTGAAAATAATCATCTTTCAATCTGTACTGATAAGAATGTTTCTAAATACTGATGCATCCAACTGTTCAGCTTTCAGGCTGGTCTATTTTTATAATGCATTTATGCATACAACAATACTCTGGTAAACAGCTGCTTTTTCGTACAGTACTGTGTACTTAATATTTGGGGGAAACAAAGTGATCACTAACAAGTAAATAACAAGAATGTAACATACAGATTCATATACCTAATGAGCAATCTTTTGTTTGCTTATTGATACCATTCCCCAGCAGAAGTTAGAGGAGGTCTACTCCTTTAAAAGACATACTGCTTCTAAGTAGCTGTCACATTTAAACAATAACGTCTGCAAGAGTTAGGTGTCAGTTATGAATAGCATTATCACATAACCTAATAAATTAATTCAAATTAGAGAACAAGTGAAATGCATTTTACTCAACACATTTGCACACATTCTGAATATATTCCAGTTCTGACTACTAGCACAGTGGAGAAAGACTTCAAAGCATATTAGAATCTTCCTTCACTTCAGCCATGTGCACACACTAGGAACCATAGAAAATCATGCTTTGCTTTCTTCTAGTTTCAGTTGTGTTCTGCAACTAAACTCTTTTGCAGAATTCGTGGGCTTAACTACTGGGTGGTACAATTAAGCTAAGCTTTCAAAGCAACCAAAGATTATTCTCCCCAGAAATTTTCTTACAAGTTGAACTTCTACCATTAGCAGACGAGTTCAAAAAAAATAAAAATCCTATTTTGAAGAGTTCTATGTTTATCTTGCATGAGGGATGACTGAAAATAAGTGATTTAACTTCTTAATATGAAGCTTAATTCTACGCCCTCAAAAAAGCTGCTTTTTCAATTAGAATTTATAAAACAGCATCATCTATCCTCCTACTTTTCTTAACATCCCTCCAAATTACATTCTGCTATTAAAAATTCTTTACTAGACAGCCAGTGCTATATTATTAACAGCTTTACAAACTTAAAATAAAGAAAAAAATCAAGAAAAAATAATTGAAAAATGGAAAGGTGTTAAGTCAAAGTTGCATTTTACATGCACACACATTTGCCTGACATACGTAGCTTATGACTATAAATTCATAGGGAACATAGTCTTGAATTTCTGGAGACAGGGATAAGTGCAATTTACAAGAGAACTGAAAAGACTCAGGGCATAAAAAAAGACACGTTCTGGCAGATCTAGTCGGAACAGGGTAAGAATTTATAATCACTAGCTGCTTGTGTTCACTGAGCTGTGCAAGACATGGAAGCATTCATAGCCCATTTCAACACAAAATCATAGCTGAAGCTGGCTTAAATTAAGCACTGTAATTTTGCAGTGAAACAGACTTAAGAGCATATACAGAGTCCCTCGGGTCATCTGCAAGAGTTTTGCAGCTTGCTCCTCTCAACTACTAACCTCAACTCCGTCCTCAGTGCACTCTGTATCACAGGGGGTGTCCCCTGATGCTTGCTCCTCCCAGTACTGTCCTCTCTTTTTAATTTGGCTTTTATCTAGTTGTTACTCTGGAAACATTCTTCAGAAAGCTGACTAAGCTACCAGCCCTGTCACGCGTCCTTTTGCTTCTCAAGTCATCTTCTAGAATTAATAAGGAGTATTTTTTAAAACCGTATCATTATTTTAAGAACACCTTGAGCATTTCACAGCCTCAGTACTGACATTTTTTGAAGTGTATGGTAATTTCCACACGCAAATATTCCCTAAGCTACAGTTTTAACCAGAAAGATACTACACAGAGGTAAAATTCCATAACAAGAACAAAAGATCCATAGCAAATAAATTACAGTAATTTGTAAAATTAAATCTTCTACTGAATGCCTTGCATTAATTATAAAAACAGTAATTTATTTTTATTTCAATGCGTGAACAAAGTATTCAACAAAATGGTTACCTTGATAAAAAAAAAATTTAAAATTTCTAAAAATGCAAAACAACCAAAAACCCAAATCAACATTAAAAGGTTTTTCTGAAGAGCTTAACCAGAATATTTTCCAGGAAAAAGAGAATTATTAAACTTAAAAGTACAATGCTCAAATATATAATTTTTATTTTATGTTTTTCTAAATAATAACTGTAAGACCTCTGCAATATAGAAATTGGTATGCTTACCTAGCATACGAATGTACAACGCAGTCTGATCGGAGCTGTCATAGGAAATGGCTCCACGTCTCTACAAAAGAAGAATATTTTATGCATGTTAGAATGAAATTATTTCTTTCAATTCAAAAAATGAAATATTAGTTGTCCATGTACACAAGCTAACCCTCAACATTTATTTCCAAAGTTTGAGCATACATTCTCATTTGGTTTTAGGAGAGGACACAAAGGAAGGACAAGTTCTTGTTGAAGAGACTGTGATGAAACAGGAATGTGGAAGAACACTCCTCTAACTTTCTTTCCAGATGTTCTACAATCATTTCCAAAAATAAATAAGACACAAAACAAGATAGATAAAGCAGATGCAAAAATGTGCTTCTCACGGCCTTTTACTTCACATACTGGCAGTTCCTAGCTCATTTACTTACCCATGAGTTAATTCAGTTTGTAAAGCTACAGTAGTTTCAGAGGAAGTAAAAGAAGTTGTACGACACCGTTACTGCAATCCTAGGGATTCAACAACTATTTTCTGCAGGGAAGGATGTGAATGGCACATGCTTCCATCGTTCCACCCGGCACTTTCTGCAGGCCAAGCAACGTACCCTTTTAAGAAGAAATGTCTAAAAGGGTCATCAAGCTATCCAAGCACAACACAGACTCCCAGAAAGAATCCAGTTCTAAACCTACACAAAACTGTTTTCAGAGCTCCAGAAACATTGAACTGATATGGTAACAGTTATAGTTTAGAAATCACTGAGAATGTGGTGAACTGGTCCTGCAATCGCAAAAAACTGGGGGAAATGTTCACACAGTTACACAACACCAACATCATGTAGTCTCTAGAGCTTGGCACAAGCTAGCACTCAGTTTCATGTATCTCCTTAATGTATTTCCACCATCTTTTCCCACTTGCCAAACCAGTGGCCTCACCAATGTTGTCCTGACCGTAGGAACAGAGGACCGCCTTCACTGTCAGAGTTCAATTTCACCAGTTTCACAAGACGGTTTTAGGTGGTTTTGTTAGGTTACTTTTTTTTCCCCTCACCAGGCACACTTAAATTCAGAACAGTAAAGTCCTGGGTGTCTAAAAGGGATTATCTCTTGGAGAAGTTCAGATAAAACCCAATCTGAAGGTGAATGCAGGAACCTATTTATTCCTTCCTTAGTAAGAAAACACCACACTGGGGCCATGGGTCCAAACACACCCAAGGGGAAAGCGGGAAAAAGCATGGAAAAACAGAACTTGGCTGTTGAGAAAAGTTACAAGAAAAAGAGACAAATTACTGGGAAGAGGAGAAAGGTAGAACTGCTTACAATAAGCTACAGTGCAAACTGAATTGCACTCAAAGAAAGTGCAGGGTTGATAACCTCTATCAGTATGATTTCTATAAGCAGCGTGTTAAGTCTCTAAACCCAGAAGTTACTTTGTTGTTTTAATATTTTCTATGCTAAAAGAAGGAAGGAAAAAAGCCATAAAACTTTACACTTGAAATAAGAGAAGTTTCTTCCAAAGGTAAGCTTAATATTTAATTACAGACATGACCAAAGATCTACCTCCAAATCGGGTCCAATTAAAATAGCTATTATATAAAAACTACAAGGAAGAACACCCCATACAGTACTTTTATATTGTTTTAGCTTTTGTTCTGTATTTCCGTGGAAAGGTTATAAACAATGCAAATCATCCTTCCCATAAAATACAGTTGTACAGCAATTCACACAGCAATGTGCCTGCCCTGTCAGAGAACTTAGCAATACAGCTCTTCACTCAGAAAACAACACTGATTTCCCACTAATGTGTTCAGATTTCTTCCTACGACCTTCGAATTTCAGCAAATCTCAGCTGGATATATTTTCAGTGTCCTAGAGCATTTCATATCATTGACTAAGCACAATCAGTGATGGAATTTAGTGCAAATTTGCAGTTTGCACTTGCTACCACATTGATTTCTGGACGTGTCCAGTACAATTCTGTAACTTAATACAGGAGGAAGGATAGCACAACTGCAGCTAGAAGAACCATTATTAATGGGAGCCTTAGTCTCTGAGACAGAAAACAATGTGAAGAAATTGATCAAAACAGAAATCCTTTTAAGACATTATTTGCTAACTAAAATCTAAAATAACACTTGCTGGCTAAAATAGCAGATCAAGTACACAACACTCTAAGAACACAACCCACTAGCTTATACAAACAGATTATTTAATTCTGCAAGGACAGTAAAAGACCTCATTGGAATCTTTATGCAATCAAACCTTATAGAATCATCTTCCAAAGTTTGGTTTCCTAATGAAAAAGAGGCAATGTATTGTAAACCTTACCACTATGGCTTCAAAAGTAGCAAGATCATCTCTATTACAAACGTATAGGTCCCACTGATACTACATTCACTGAAATCTGTTAAATGAAATAGGTAAGAGGAAAACACTTATTAGCAGGTTCTACTAAGGGAAAGGCACAGGTGAGTGCTGGTGCTCAGACCTCACAGCTTTAAACCAGGAAAACAAGGGAGGGACAGAGCCAAGAGTACTGCGGTATACAGTCAAGCAGAAGAAGAGTTAATAGTGCCCATGTTTATCGGAAACAGTAACTCTCAAGTCCAAGCTTACTGTCAAATTATCAAAATTACATTTTCTTCATCCTGATCTTGCTCGATTTTGTAAATAATGTGAACTCAGTAAAGCTACTTCTAGAGCTCTGTCACACTTCTTCGGTCTGCCTGAAGCTTTTTATCTATTAACTACAAGACAGCACATTGAACTCCTTGACCCCCTGTGCATTTCTCAAGCAGATAAGCCTCATTCCAACAGGCAGACTGAATTGCTCATGCTCAAACCAAAGCCAATCCTAACATGTTTAGGTAGTTTTCCTTTCAAACACAAGGATAAACTTGGTCCTGGGAGAATACCTGCTGGACTCCAAGTGATTCAACAAATTCCTCAAATAATTAAGCAAAGTTATTCTCTAATCCTTTCCTTACATGAGAACAGGCTAACCTGGGTGGGCTGTTTTGCTTCAGCCATGAAGTCAGACATCAAAAAGGCAAGTGGGAAGTTGAAGGATCATTCACAAAGCATTTCCACTTTGAAAATTTCACCTTAAACATCAGTTTCATATTAGTGCTATAATTTCTCCCAAAAGTCAACAGGACAATACATGAAAAGATTAATTTCACCTATCTTTTGTTTTTTCGCATCCATGCAGAAAGGGAATGGAAGAAGTTTAAATAGAAAACAATTATTCCTGTAATAATACAAAAATGCCATAAAATGAGTAAAAGGAGCATCAGATTTTTTATACAGATTTTTTTCCTGAAACTCTTTTCACAAGGGTACAGAAAACTATTAAGGGTCACAAAATGAGAATGATATGCCAAAAAAGCACATAGCTGCATCTTCATGAAAGGGAAGCCACTTCACTGACGCTACATAGAATAAACATTTAGTAACTGGGCAAAGAGCACTGCTCTTTTCTGAAGAAGTTGAAGGGATAGAGTTCACCCTCAGCATGTTTGCTGACAATACTGGGAGGGCTGGCTGACGCATCTGAAGGCTGTGTTATCATTCAACAAGACCTGGACAGACTGAAGAGTTGGGCAGGGAGGAACCTGATGAGGTTTAACAAGAGCAAGCGTAGTCTTGCACCCATGGAGGAATAACTACCTGTATCAGTACCAGTTAGGAGATGACCTGCTGGAGAGGAGCTCTGCAGAGAAGTACCTGGGGGCCTGGGTGGCCAGAAGATTGGCCGTGAGCCAGCAATGTGCCCTGGTGGCCAAGAAGGCCAATGGGATACAGGGGTGATTCTCCCCCTCCACTCTGCCCTGGTGAAGCCACAGTTAGACAACTTGGCTCCTCTGTTCAAAAAAGACAAGGATCTCCGAGAAGAAGTCCAGCAGAGGGCCACAAACATGACACAGGGCCTGAAGCAACTCCTATACAGGGAAACACTGAGTAACCTGAGACTGCTCAGCCTGGGAAAAAGAAGACTGAGAGGGGATCTGACAAGTGTTTATAAATATCTAAAGGGAGATGGGAGGCAAATGGATGAGAGCAGGCTCTTCTTGATGGTGTGTAGCGATAGGACCAGGAGGAATGGCCTAAAACCTGAACACAGAACGTTCTGTACTAACATGCAGAACTTTTTTGTAAGGGTGACAGAGGACTGGAACGGGTTGTCTGGAGAGGTTGTAGAGTCTCCTTCTATGGAGACATTCAAGGCCTGTCTGGAGGCCTACCTATGTGACCTATTGCAGGATACTTGCTTTAGCATGGGGGTTGGACTCAATTTCTTGAGGTCCCGTCCAACCTCTGCTATTCTGTAATTGGTCTGTTCAAGCCAAACAGAGAAGTTTCCAAGGACAGATCAGTTTTATCACAGCGATTCCCTCACCCAGCTTAGAGCAAAGCACAATAATGCCAGGCAGTTAATGCTGGCAAATGTTCACTAGCCAAACTTCAGGCTGCCAATTGAAGTAATTGCTGGTCTCATTCCGCAACAGCAAGAAGAAATTTAAAGAGCTGTAGGCTTTCAAACTTCAGTATCTCCTATCCACATGAAACAATCTATACTTTCTGATGGGGTGCACAACTTTCCTTTTGCAACTCAGTTGTTTATTCAGACTCTGGAAAAAAAGCTAGAGGTCAGCAACACAGCCAGTCAGCTATTTTTTCCCTACTTGGCTTTTCTGCCGAAGATATTTGCTCAACAATAAGAGAGACTGTTCTCAGCAAGAGAAACTGAGAACAAGTTCAGAGAAGTTACGGTATTATGGTAACTGCAATTTGCTGATTGTGCTGGGCCTATGTACACCCTTGGAAACAATTTAACATTCTAAGACTGTTTTTCAGCAAGAAGGGCCTAGAATGACAAGCTAATTAGACTGGATTTCTTTTAATATTATTGGATTTCAGAAGCAAGACTGTCATTTAATGCAATTCTTATAATGATTTAGGTAATTAAAAATTCCTGAGTGCTCCACAAGATACCACCAGAGTTTCACTCAGTGAAGTACTGGTAAACGCTCCTAAAACCAACTAAGGAGTTGCCATTAACCAAAGGCAAGCCACTGCAAGACAGTCCTACAACAATTTTGTAAATAGTTCATTGAAGTTCAAAGCAGTCATTTTGAAAGTTTATCAGACTAGAGATATGAAAATATATTTAATTTCAGGAAGGCAATGCTGATCAGCAATAAGGTTAACTTTCTGCGTGTATGTATCAAATGTTTAAATGTGGCTACTTCAATATTTTCTGCCACATAAAGTTATTTCATATAAACATCAACCCAAGACTAACAGTGACGGACTGTTTCCTTTCCTCTTATCCACCTTAGAAGTATTGCAACTGGAATAATAATATTTCCCTGAAGTTCCATTATTTTAAAGACTTCAGGTTTTAACAGAAAGATACAAAACAAAAGCTTGAGAATGGATCAGAAAAGACAGCATATTCAGAAAAAGCATGTGATTTACCAAAGTGAAGAAAGAAAACCTTAATAAATTAAACTGGGATAATGGAAGGGTACAGAAGCAAAGAGAGGCAATCGGATGAGCACAACAAAATATATTTAAAAGAAATGACCACTGATGAGATTAAGATCATAACCAAAAGCAAGAGTTTTTAATTGTACCTGAAAGTACTACTATTCTCCCTTTAACAGAATCTTTGATCATAATTCTAAGTTAGACAAAACAAAAACAAACAAGCAAACAAAACCCAGTATGCCAGCATAACACAGATAACGTACTAAGCTAGCATGCCAGCAGTAGAACTTTGGAAACCAGAATCTACCTTCAACATAAATGAACGTTTATTAGTGTGTTGTGGCCTTTTTCTAGCAACTAAACCCATCCGCTTCAGCTTTAGTAAATCTGGAACTGCTTTGCTAATAGTGACTGATGGCTCAGAGACTTGACAAAGTTTGGTTTGACAACAAATTCAAACTCATATCTGTCAGATTCTCCTGCTGACTGTACACAATCATTAAAATTGAGGATTAATAAAAATATCCACCTGTATGAAGATGAAGGAACTTGTGATTTCCTTCCACTTCCCTCATTCTCTCCACTGATTCCAGCCCTCCTTCACAACACAAAACTTAACTGCATTACTTCTTTTGGAATTAATTTCAAGCTAGGCAGCAAACTGTGCTATAAAGCATCTGGTCTCAATTTCAGACACCAATTCCACCCCCATTTATTACCATCATATACATTATGCGAATACTTATTTTCCTTAGAACAATAGAGGAGGAACTCCTAATTTTGCCAAACATTAGCCCACATTTTTCTTAACACAAGCATCTGCAGCTGAAAGTCTACAAAGTGAGAGCAGTAGTCGGTATTTCACCTAAGCAAACAAAACTGGTATTTCCACTCCCCTAGCCCTGAAATCAACAACACAAAAAGGATATCCTGTCCAGGAAGCAAAACACTAATTTGAATTATTCTCACTATGTTTAAAATTGTTTTTCCTTATTTTCACCAACTCTTTAAAGTGCTGTAAAATTGAAGACCAGCAAACCAAACCCTGCCCTTTGGAAGGCATTTCAGATCACTTTTCAGTTTCCTAATTGGCATCGCTGCAAATATACCCTTCCCACTTGAAGCGAGGAACAAGTCATAAAATCATGTTTGAACACTTAAGAAATGCAATCTGAAGTTGTGAATGATGTATTTCCAAAACAGATTAGAGTTTAAAAAAAAAAGTAAAATAAGAACTTAAAGTTCTTAATGAGTTGTTTTCTCTCAGGCTACTACCTATAAAACTATTTAGTCAAACCGTAACAATAAAATGACCTACCTTAGAAGTAATCCATTTGATAAGGATCAGAGTTAAACACCAGACCGATGCAATTCCCATTGGAACACTCAAAAGATCCCAAGTGTAATCCCCTTCCTGACCCCGGTGGTGCCACAGGCTGAATGTTTCTGAGCCTGCAGGACCGCGTGCAGCAGGATGGGAGGAAGCGAGGCTGTGCTCAGCCCAGCAGCTGCAGGAGCACTGTCACCTGACAGCCCAGCAACATGGAAGTGCTGCCCCACACCTCCAGCCAAGTGCTCTGGATGACAAGATATGACAACCAAGGAACACGGGCAACATCAAAGCCTTATAACACCCACAGGATTTAGCACAGGACATTAAAAACCACAATTGTGCTTATTATAATATGTATTCTAAGGCAAGCAAAGCTTACGAGACTCAGGATCAGCCTATTACAAAACAGCAGTACCCCCGAGCTCTGGGTTCATTATACGAAGATCCTGTTTCCAACAGATTTCACACTCAGAAGGTCCCTTTACCTCTGCCACTTAGAGAACTACAATGAACTGAACTTCAAAACATATTTCAAGGACACTTTTGTAGCAAGCTAGTATGAATAATGTAATGAAAAAAGTTAATGCATTTAATACATCCAGTTGTTAAAACCAGTTGTGGTTCTCTGATCCTTTATGTCCACCCAAAATCGACTCATCCTTTATAAGAACCTTCACAGCTACCTATGCTTGTGCCTGAACTATGAACTAACACATTTTTTCAGCTCAGCATTCAAATAGATGAACTTGCCCCTCATGTCTTCTCCCACTCAGCCCTTTTCCAGGGTTGGCAAGTAGACTCATCTCCTTCAAGAGCACTGATAGAGCACCTTTTGCTCCTTCCCCTCCAATTGCCTCCGAATACCACTCAAACCAAAACCATAACCACGAACATGCAAAATGCACTATTTGGTACCTTGCATAATAAATACAAACCTTATCTAGAAGGATAAAATCCACCTAAAACATTATCTGTTGTGGATGTAGCTTTAGAAGCGTTACCATCTCCAAACACTTCACGTATTTTAAAATATCCTGACAAACAGTAATCACCAATCTGCTGTTAGCTAAAAAAATAAAATCAATAAATAGCATTAGGCTGCAACTGTATTATCAGTTTGACACAACCAGACCAGATAAGAACACAGTGACTGTGGACATCTTTATATCCATACTACAGGAAGCTGAGGAAATATACACGTATATTTAAGGCTACATCCAGCCAAATTTCCTGAATTGGACACTACCACAGGAGGGTAAAAGATGCCAAAATTCAAATGCTTCATAAGGCAAAATTTCTAACATAAAACAAATATTGCATACAAGCCAGCATCTAGTTCATCCCTTACCATCAGTTCAAAGCCACAAACGCATATGGTATTCCCTACAGCCTTTAAACAAACATCCCAATGACTTGAATTTAAAGTTAATTATATAAGGCATAGTAAATCCGCCTAAGCAAAAGCATATTCTGCTGTGTTCTACTACCATTTTATCTTTTGCTGAGTACACCTTCTCATGTAATTCCCTACTAATAATAGTAAGAAAATCACACACAAGATTTCATTAACAATAAAGCTGAAAGAGGGCCTCAGAACAGTTGTTACAAAGGTTCCACTAAAGAATTTGCTCAAGTTGTTGTCAGTTTGGTTTCATTTTGAAATGTCTGTAATACCAGATGAGCTTCTACCACTCTCCATGTACCTCTCCACTGATAGGCCATCATCATTTGTTAAGATCCAGTTTCTTCCATAAATGTTTCTAGGAATGTACAAGGCTCTTTTATTGCAAGGACCAAGTACAGCATTACAATTTTAATTGTATATTTGTAAATACTCATTTGTAACTACTACATCTACAGATGCTTCTTTAAACGCTTCTCACCCAAATAAAATAGAATAAATTCAGCAACACCTACAAGAAACTCAAAGTTGAAATAAATGCATTCTATTTCACATACATTATTGTGCTTGATACGATAATCCTGTCTAAATACATGAAACTATGCTGCATCTCTTCCTCCATTTATGTTTTTAATGCAGAATTTTGAAGTCTGTTGCAGATCACTCCTACTTTCCAGAGTGACCTGATTTCACAAGTGCATACTTGTACAGCCGGCCCAGAAATTAAATCTCTGTGGGGTCTCTGCCCTTCAAATGCCACCTCATCAAACAAGCACAGAAGAGTGACTTGTTGCACTTAGATTTGTAGGATACAGTCCTGTCTGGTCGATCACTTGTTCTGGACCAGACAGAGAACGTAACCACAGTAACGTTAACAAGAAATAAATATAGCAAAGGGATACACTTATAATTTACAAAGTCATAACACAAGAAAAAAGGTCTAAAGTAACTTCCTTCTTTTCTCTCCCCTTTTCTCCTCACCTCATCATCCATCATCTGTGATCTCTCTCACATCCTTCACTACAAGTAACATGGTAGTTTGAGAGAAGCATTCCTACAAAAGCAGCTACTGCTGCAGCCCAAGCTAACCACTGAATACCACACTCTAGGAAAATAGGTGGAAAATATCCCATTATTCTTATGGATAATGAGAATAAGTCTTCTAGAATTTCATAATACATAAACAGTGGCCAATTTTTATAAATGCTTATGCCTTAATTGAAAATGTGACCTAAGCTTTTTAATTTCAACTTCTTAATTAAAACATTTACCATACTGAAAGTGAGGCACATGATCTTGAATATTTTTATTATTAAGGCTACTTATCAGCTGGTGAGCAATGAGCAAACAGGAGAAATTAAAGTAGCAAAATTCACCTCCATTACCACACGTAAATAGACATTACTACCAAAGTCACTGCAATCAAACTCAAGAGGCTGGCTGATCTCAAAGCAAGGCTGACAACTCCAGAACTTGGCCTTCCAAAAGCCAAGGACAACTACCAGTCCAGAAGGCTGCTCTGTCTTTAAAAATGTTTTTAAGTTTCAGACATCTTCCGCTTCAGTCTTCAGTGAGCAAGAAAATATCAGTGAATGAACAGATTCCAATAACTTTTTATTTTTACACTGCCATGCTCATTCATCAGCTACCTTAACATATTATCAGGATCACCCCTTGTGCACTCAAGACACCGTTTCCAAAAAGTGTATGAGGTATCATATATTTTGGTGGACAAACAAATCTAAGTAAGCAGGCAACTCAACGCTGCATTTTTCTGATGGCTGTTTTTAGCTCATGCTCTTTTTTGCTCAATATCACATTTGCACAGGTTAACAAAAATGGCTCTGAGTAACACAGAGAAATGATTTGGCAAAAAAAATGCATCTCTGTTTAGCAGTGAATGCATTTTTAAGTTCTAAACGTCTAGAAATAAATCATTCCTAAAATGCCTCTTTGAACTAATTAGGATAAACTCTCAATTTAAACTCTTTCATATCACAAACTGTAATTAATATTACAGTCGTTTTTCCAATGTAGTGCATTTTTCACCTCTAGAAATACAAAGAATGTACTACTGGAAACTTAAAGCAGCTAAACTGGTTCATCTGTCACTGGACCAGTTTGTACCATGTAACCCTCATTCTTATATGAATACATGTAATCAAAGAACAGAAATCCTATAGCACAGTATTCTCATTTATTCTGGCTTCAATTTTCTGAGTCTATTTACTTACAATTGAATTTTAAGGGACATTAAAAAAAATAAAGTAGAAAAAACAGCATTTAAGAGTGAGAAAAGAAGATTCCCAGCAGAATCAGTGTGTGCCTGAAGTCTGTGACTAAAGCCTCAGTGACCTCTACTTTCATGCTGTAGAGGATAGGAGTACTTCAGTTGCTTAGAAGCTCTAGTGAGTACAAACTCTTCAGCAGATTTTTCTCCTTGATTTGGGACAGCTGGGGTCAAAGGAGAAAGATGGGAGGGCAGACAGCCATCACAAAATAAAACAGGTTAATGTACAGTTAAATGTATTATTATATTCATTTGCCATACTGTGCTATGGGGTATGAAATGCTCTACCTCAGTGTATTCTGTCTCAAAAAAAATCATTTCCAATATTGGTTTAAGTAATGCAAAGCAGGAGTTCATTTACTGCAGAAATGTCAGCAAGCACTGCCACATCTGTGTAAGCACTGCTCAGTCCTAATGCACAAAACTTCCACTGTGAATTCCCACTCCTGTTGAATCAAATCCACAGCCAAGTGAAGAATCGTGCTGCGTTTCAAGACTCGTTTAAGACACTTCCCCATTTTTTGCTTCCCCAAGTCTTACTTCCTTCCTACAAGCTTCATGAGGACTGCACAAAGGAAACAAGGGCTTTGTTTAAATCCACTGAACTTAGGTTTCTGCTTCTCCCCAGAGAAGAAATGATGGCAAGGAGCTCTACTCCACTTTACAAAGTGCTCTTTGGAAGAAATAACAAAAAAGTTAATTAAGAAGCTATTAAGATGACAGTCTACACGTATATATTTTCCATGTTCTATTTAGGAGAAACATGTTTTCCAACTGTCTGCAAAACAAAAGCTTATTACCTTGGACGGAGAACCACCTTAGTACAGTTGTACTCAACCAGGGCTGGTCTACATCCATTTGCATCTGTCTGCACCTGTTTGTGGATACTGGCATCTGCTGACTCACAAAAGGTCTATGGCACAGCAAGAAATTAGACTTTTTTCAGAGTACAAGATGAATGCTTTTGTCTATAACATAAGTGAGGAAAAAAGCAGTACAGTTATTAAAAGACAAGTGCTGTCAGGGCCTTCAGCTTCCAACCCAGTCACTCAAGACAGACTGCTCTGAAGGTGAAGCATCCAAAGGCCAAGCTTTAGCTGCTCTGAGTTACCGATCTACACTATCGAACACATCTTTGCACAGATTGAATGCTAGATTGGAAGCAAACTGAGAATCATTTCAATTTTAATATGCTTCACATTTTGCAAGTAACCTGGCTATGTAAGTGAAAGCAGATGAACAGTAACACGTGACAAAAAAAAGCTAACAGTGTTTTAGATACTGTAAGGAAACTGCTACATTCTATTTCTAAAGCATATCCCTTGAATGGCGAAAGACTGTAGAACTTGCCTGTCTTATATTTCTAGAAACCGAAATCCAAGATACTGAGGTTGTAATCTCACAGAAGGACAACATAAAAAAAATGTCAACATATCACAACACCAGAAAAGGAACATAAGGAAAAAAAACCAACAAAGTACAACCATAGTAGTTGCATCTTACTATAATCCTTCATAAAATACCTACAAAAGACACAAAACATAGAAGTCATCTGCCATTTAAGCCAAGTGCTTAAGCTGTGAAACGGGAACACAGGAAGCAGTCAGGGCCCCCGCGGACAGCAGCTGCGGGTCTGAATTTCCACAGGCACATTTGTTGAGCCCATGAGCACAAGGAGCAGAGCCAAGCAGTGCCACAAGTGGAGGCAGAAAGCCAAGGGGGCAGAGCACAATGAGAGCTGCTGCACTCTGCTCTTTGACTTGCTTCCTGGCTTCTCTCTCATTCAGAAACAAACAGACTGAATAAGAAACCCAGAGAGCTTCTCTGTGGATCCCAATCAATGGGTAGTCTCCCATTCTAGACTGCTTCTGTGTGGATCCCAATTGATAGGTAGTCTCCCATAACTACGTGGACTCCCTCAACATTATAAGCATCCACATGTACTAATCATCAAGTACTCATTTCTCCAGCATCACTAAAGGAAATGCTTCTAATAGCCCCATTCCATGCTTCAATTCGCTTCTTAGAAGGTATTAAGAGTCTACACTTTAAAATATTGGCATCTATTGAGACTCCTCGCTTTCCATTTATTATAACCATGTGTTTATTCAATGATTTTACATATATATATATATATTATTTTTTCTCTTTAATAGAATCTGAGAATGTTAAGGTCCCAACAGGAAAAAAGTCAAAATAGATTCAGCACTTCTTTAGGCACATAAACACTCATCAGTAAAGATCCAAAAATTTGGTAAACATGTAAAAAGTAGTAATAAAATCAACATTTCTGGTTCCTTATTAGCAATCATACAGAAACATAAAAATGCTACGTTGTAAAAAAAAAAAGATCAAGTTTAAAGGAGAAAGCTGAAAGTTTCAGATTAATATATTAAGCAGAGCTGGCAACAAAATATTCAGATGATTTATTTCAGAACAAAACTAACCTAGTTACATTTTTGATCATTTCCATTAAAACGCCAGAATGACTACGCAAGTCAAACACTGAAACTGGTTATTACAGTATGCTGTCACATCCACAAATCAGGATAGTATTTTAATAATATAATGGCATTACAAATGAAAAAAAAGAATAATTAACTGAAATAGTCACCACAGAGTTTATAAAGATTAAAGAGATTCAAAGCAAGATCATGCTGGCCACACTCAAGCATTTCATTAAAAAAGAGAATTGCTTAACTAAGAAGCGACATATGCTATCTGAAATACAAAAAAGGATAAAGTTACATTAGCTGACTACATTCAGCTTCTTTCACTTCAAAAATGTGACCTTCGAAGCTTGTGAAGAAAGTACAGTTAGAGTGTGCTACAATTATCTATGGAGAAAATTCTTCTGGAGACTCCTCCCACTAAACGCTTATTTCAGACCTTGCTGATGCACCGTATCC
Organism: Cyrtonyx montezumae; assembly: GCF_038088225.1. Taxonomy (NCBI): domain Eukaryota; kingdom Metazoa; phylum Chordata; class Aves; order Galliformes; family Odontophoridae; genus Cyrtonyx; species Cyrtonyx montezumae. The sequence goes on along the minus strand of NW_027072089.1, from coordinate 32,425,757 downwards.
AAAACGCTTGCAGTTTTCCATGAGTTTTCCCAAGAACTAATTAAACCTACACCCATCCAGGCTAAGCTGACCAAATTCAAGTGAACTGGTTAAACAGACCCATGGCAGCTGAACTGGTTAAACTCAGAACAGCTCTAATGAGACTGAAAGCTGAAAGCCCTAACTTTCCCTAAGCCAGCTCAACACCTGCCATCGCAACCCCTCACTTTCTGGGCTACAATGCACTACTGCCAGCTTACCACCTTTTATTGAGCTACCCATACTTCTGCCGCCTTCTACTTCTACTATGGATGAAGTACTTCTTCCATACTTCTACCTACTCTTTGAATTTTCTTTTTCTGACCTGTAAGGGTTGCAAATTTCTTACAGGAAATCCATTAAAAACTTGTAAATAAAGTTTAATAATGGTGTTTTCGTGCAGTTGATGGATTTTATACACATCCAGACATTCTTAAAGCAGTCAACTGCACTAAAATAATATTCTGTTGGTGTGAGGGTGCCAACAACGCATGCGTGCAAAGATTTTTCATCATAGCTCTTTCTCTGCTTATTTCAGCATCTCACCCACTACAGATAAACCGTTAACAGAGAGCTTCTCACCAGTGCCTTGCCTGAGGTCTGCCACTCTTAAACTGCATTGGAGATGCTAACAAGATTCAGCCTTTTATTACAGAGAGGTCAGCGTAAAACGCTCTCTTGGATATGGAGAAAATTTGTTTGTTTTAAAAGCATCATTAAGGAAAGAGCTGACAAAGTAACAGCAGAATTACAAGCTCAAAGCTAGGCTAACCAAAAGAAGCCACATGAATGCAATCCCATATTAACTTAAAGGAGGTATGGAAACAGACATACAAAGAAAAGCACTCTATAAATATACTAATGAAATTTTGATACACTTCACAGCTGGTATACTGACATAGGAAAAAAGGTGAAAAGCTCAGATAAAGGGTTGGGGACCTGTTCAGCTACAGTTAATACCTATTTACAGCCTTCTCTTCAATACAATATACTTGTATTGTACAATACAATATACACAATTCTTACTCTACCACTTTACCGTATTTATAACATTCCAAGATCTCTCACAATTAAAAAAAACAACAAAGATTAAATAATCTTTTTTCAGGGATTTCACCTCTGAATGTAATACTCCTTTTTATTATTATTATTATTTTTAGGTAAAAAGATATTACGTTCATTCTGATTCTGTGATTGTCAGGCTTTGACATGAAACAGAAATTGAATTTTAGAATCTAGTATAAAAGAAGTCAGAAAGTAGGATTTAAAAGATCAACATTCCCAAAATTCAGTGCCAGTTATGCTGTTCCAAATACAATGCCTCCCACTTCATTATGTTGGCCCACAGTGTCAGAGGCGGGTGTTGGTGCGGCAGTAGAGGCTGAACCTTCCCACCAATATTCTGTTACATGATGTTGCTGTGTGACAGATGGCAGCAGAGGGGCAGTCTGACAAAATGACATCTCACATGGAAGTGTGTATGAAGCAAAGGTGTGGAAATTAATTCCTCCATGCAGAAAAAATGGCACCTATTGACATACATCAACCCTTGCTGAATGTTGATGGAACCCAAACAGTGGATGTGAGCACAGTGAGGTGGTGGGTGGTGTATTTCAGCAATGCCAACAGCAGGTCACCTCCACTGGTATAGATTTTTATGAGCGTAGCATGCAGGCTCTTGTTCATCACCGGTGAAAATGCATAACTAATGGTGGTGACTACCCTGAAATTACACTTTGTAGCTGAAAATTTGCTGTATCAAATAGCATTACTGTTCTCTTTGTACCTGTTGTAGTTTCCATGGAAATAAATAGGAGGCATTACTTTTGGCATAGCCTAAGTAGTTACTCCTGCAACGATAGTGGAGCAGAGGAAAATAAAAGCCACACAATTGTGACATTGTTTCCTAAAGAAGCAAGAATTGTAGCAGCACGAACAAGAATATTTATCTGTGAAGCTCCTTGCCACCCACTGGACACCTGTCAGTCTTGGCACCAGCCTTTCTGCGCCCATGTAAAGATTTTGCATGGCATAGCCCTCTCTTGACCAAATTAGGCTAACCTCATCTGCATTGACATCAGTGCCTATAATTTTGGAATCTCATCGACAGAAATAGCTTATCACAGGGCCTGGCATACAAATTAAGCATCTGTACGGGGCACACTGAACTTGTGAAAGTACTGAAAAGCTGTAGAGGAAAATCTTAGCATACACTTTTAAGTGACACCTAATCACAGCAACAGTTAGGTACTTCCCTATATAACATCTTTAACTAGTGTTAAAGATTGTCATGTAACCGACAACTCGCAACAACAGTTAGTTCATTCAGCACATTTGAAGGCTCCTAAAATTTCAGGTGTACAGAAATCACATGTAATTTTATTGCCAGATCCCAGTTTTGGTCTTTGGATTTGGTTTCATTAGTCAATCCCACTTTTGGTGAGAAGCCATTCCATCTTGCCATGGGATTACCTCCAGTATTAAACCTGTGCCGTGTGCCACAAGCTAAGATGCTATTAATTTTATAAACACTACAAGACTTAAGCACTGAGAGGAAAATGTAGTATATCAGATCACTGTGATTTCCTTATGAATGTATTACTCTAACATTATAGAAGGACTAAGAAAAGAAGCAGAATGCCAAGACAAATAAGCTACATAAGCAAAGCATTTGGAAAATGAGGGAAAAGAAAGAGAAGTAACATGCATGACTGTTGCCTATCTGCAGGCTCGGAGAGAAGCAGCAGCTCAGCACTGTCAGAGCTGGAAATGCTCATGGAGAGGCATACAGAAGCGTATGCACCGTTCCCCCAGAAAAGGAGGATCTGCTGTCAGTTACCGCTCCGCAGATGATGGAAGACAGGCTTTAATTATGCTGAGACTCACGTCTTTCTCACCTCCTGAGGAAATTTTAAGCCTTATGGAAATACAAGCACATAAAACTAAATATCAGAAGAACAATAGGAAACTCTAAAGTAATTCTTTCCTTTAAAATAGTTATTGAGTATGGATGTCATTGTTCCTGGAGAGAACAGGATGAGAAGCTCAGTGCCTACCTGATAAAGGCTTACCTGCAAAAACCAGGAAAAAATAGTCCAGCCTTTAGCTGAAGATCCTGGAGTGGTCCTTTCACACTTCTCTTGCCTTTATCTTATTGTTAAGGGAGAGATCAACTTGTCACATACAAGCCTTGTTTCTCATGCTGTAAATCAGTCTATCACCATTGCAATTACCCCACTTTCCTTCCTGTTTCCTATACAAAAATACAAGTTTTCCCTCATGCCTCTAACAAACATGTTGAACGTGTACAATCAAGTGACAAACTCTCATCCTACTGCTCCCTTTTTTTTCCATCATATTTCATCAAATAACACTGTAGGAGAATAGGAAAGGTATCATGCACATACTGTGGCTGACTCACCAGACTAGTTCAAGCCCTGCTGCACCCCATGCCAGAGAACTTCCCCTGGGAAGCCCTGGTGAAAAGCCCAGCTCCAGTCCTTCACTCACTTCCCAGATTGGTAATAGCAAAAAATTCTCAAAATCCTGAAAACTACAGATCTATTATTTTTCAACAGTGAATTTTTATTCTACTTTGAGAGAGATGAGTCTTTCTAGTAAATGATTTCTATTCACTTCAAGAAAATGTCAGACGTGCCCTTCCAGACAAGTGAAACATACTTTAGAAACTGTCCTGCACTGAAGAGTTTTCATGGCTATAAATTATTAGCCATCACAGTCAACTGTTTATAATCCATAGTTACGATGTCGTTAATTTTATGTCCCCTCTCTCCAGAAGAAAGGAGCTTAACTCTTACAACATACACTTTTTTTTTTAAATAGATCAAGAGTGAAATTACACACTGCTTCTTCAAGAGCTCTCAAGTCAATATATGCTCATAGGCTGGTGCTCCCATAATTAATTATAATTATTTATTTAAAAAGAAAAGTGAAAGGTCTGCCATGGCAACAGACCTCATGTATTGCCAAGTGCTCTAACTATGAAGGCAGAATTATAATTTTCTCAGTGGCTTCTCTAAAGCACTCATCAAAATTATCTAAGCATTTCACAAGTACTCATTTCAAAACCCCAGCCCAACACAAAGGTCACAGTCCAGACCTCAATCCTTCTGGGCACCCTATTTAAGATTGTTAGGATTGTATTCTTCCAGTTTTTAAATTACTATGTCCCTCCATAAGCACAGCTCCTCCCATAAGCAAATAATGTTATAATTAAATCTCTTTAACGCATCAATGTAAGGATGCTAATACAGACTGCAAATATAATCCAAATGCATATTTCCTAAATGTAGTGGTTTTTTTAAAAAATTACATCAACATGGGAAGAAAAATATTAGACCACAGGGTTGTTTTGTTTTAGGGAAAAAAAAAAGTACTATGGAAATTTCATTACATCATAACATACTTTACCCATATGACCAACCAAAGTCACAGACTAGATTAATCTCAAAGGCCATGTCAGCTGCTTTAAAATATAAACTAAATGCATCATTAGTCATGTTCTAATAACATAAAACAAAAAATTCAAAATCTGTTCCCAAAATTAACAGTTCAAAAAGGTTTCATACACAAGAAATGTTTAGAGGTAAATATACCCAGCATAAACTGTATTTGGAAGCACATTCACAAATGCAAAGCAGTCATGCTTAAACCAGTGAGTAGCAACTATTTACACAACGAAGTACCATACAAATAAAATTAGCTATGTACACCAATTTGTTTTTATCCTTCTCGTCCTGAACTACTTACACTTTTCCCTGCACAACTGGACTTCCTATAGTAGACTCGCTGCTTTCATTATCTATAAACCCAAAAGATAAACAAAAATCTTTAAAATTCTGAGGTTTATAAACTGTCCAAAGTTGCTTCCTCTAGGCAAAACTGTTCAACATAGAATGCCTGCTGAGTCCCAAGCATACAGTAACAGGAGCTAGGTGTGGACAGGGCATTAGCTGCAAAGCAATCTGCCCTTGGTGATGAGAGTAAGTTTTCAAGTGCACAGTTTGATCTGAAACATCTTTGACCCTGAAAACGTACACTGAGCAAAGCTTTGAACAGGTTAGCCACAAGAGCACAGCACAGCACTTGAGATACTTCTAAGAACCTATGCAATTATTACAATGAGACTAAACATCACTATAATTAAGTTTCCTTGTTTAATAAAAATAATTGTTTTAAAATCCACAGGTATAGAGCAGTTTATTAGACAAACTCAAATCATCAGATTATAGCTTGTGCTACTGGTAGAGGAGTACTATCCTAAGTACTTCGGGAATACCTTAACTGAGCCTGCTGTACTATCTGATATCATACATGCACGTGGGGTACTGCACACAGAGCTGGAGTGTGCCCAAACATCCACATTATTACGTCTTCCTTTTTCTCCCTTCTTCTGCAAAGCAGGTTTCAGTATAACATAAACCTTGGAGAAGGAGAAAGAAACCCTATGAAAAAGCTCAACTCTTCTGGTTCCAGCCCCCCAGCATGCTGTTACCTCACCTCCATTCAGCCACAAAACCCCTCAGCCTCTCATCACTTGTCTCCTCTACCCAAAAAATACAACATACTTATTTCTTTTCCTCAGCCATTTTATTACATCTGTATAAAATACACTCTGGCAAATTTACCTGATGGACTTCTTACATCCTTTTCCATCTAATGTCTATAGTTTGTTTTTTGTTGTTGTTTTTTGCAACAGTGAAATACTTTAGAATTTGAAGAAGAGTAGCGATTTGTAGAGCAGTCAACATTTAAAGAAAAAGGAAGGAATGTAAGAAACCCAGTGGACAGTGGGATTGAAACCACCTTCATTGCACTTGAAGTGACACTAAAAATGAGTTAGATTCAAGGGTTGGACCCTACGACCTTCATGGGCCCCTTCCAACTCAGGATGCTCTGCTATTCCACAAATATCAGAACTAATTATTTTTCTTTGTTCTTAATTTCGACAGGAAAACTTAGGGGGTTCGGCAAACAAGTTGAGACAATTCTCAAGGAACTGTACCTTTTTCCCTCCAATTCACAACTTGGTAAATTTGCTCAGTTTCACCTTTCACAGGTTTCATTGCCTGCCTTTTCCTTGCACTAGACTACACACTTCTAAAATATATACACAAGCATTGCTGAAGTACCACAAAGATCTATACAGCAGAGCTGCTCAGCTTCTCTCATCTTTGAGGTTTCATGCTGTGGAGAAACCTTTTCTTTATCAAGATCTCCAAAGTGCCCAGGAAATGTGACAGTAAGATAGTTTATTACCCAAGCATGTGAAAAGGGGAGGCTGAGGAAACCTACCTCAGGCTTGGAGTAAGACATAAGAGCTTCTCCTGAAATGAAAGGAGCAAGCTTCCTGAAGTAAGAAAAGTAAATTATTTGCAGGATCCAAAAGCAAAGGAGCAAATCCACACACAAATCTGTAAACTTACACAGCCCGTGCACTCTAACAGCAAACAACATCAACAGGCATTTTGCTAATTGCCAGCTGTAACTGTTAACTAACTGCAGGGAGCAGCTAGGCCCCCTGACACCCATCACCACAACAGATTAATTCAGAAGGAACTCAGGCTCCACAGCTCACATTAACAGGGAATCAAAGAAGAAAGCAGGCATGTTTTTGCTTCCCTCAACAAGCAGCAGGCAGACTATTTTTCCCTATCCTGTTTCCATTTTGGCATGTATATGCAATAGCACATCTGCTAACTTCACCAGTTTGGACAAAGTTCTTAAAATTAACCTGTCCAATTTCCATACGTTCATCAATCTGGACTGCCAGAGATCTGGAAATCCTTCAGAGAGCAACTTGGTATCACACAGAGAAAATCAGCACGTTCTGGGCACTGAGCTCATTTTCTATGATAAAGTCTGTTACAAACTCAGGGAGCTTATGAATATGGGAACAGCCTACACACATGCACTAAATCTGTGCGTGTCAAAGCCTGCTACACACGTGCAGAAGGCTCCTCAGATTCCTATCCACTTTCTCCAATGAAAACCAAGGAAAATATATACTAGGTGACTCATTTCCTCAGTGTGTACATGCATCATCAGTAGGTAAGAGACTGCTTTTTTTAAACTGCAGGTGTTGTCAAACCCCATCAGATCAAATCAACATCATACCAGTGGTGTCATTTGAAATGAAAGTAGTCCTCTGATGATCCCTTCCCATCTCTGATCTCAATGCATTCTCCTGAAAAAACTGGCAAAGAAAGGATGAAATCTGGTCTCCTTGGAAAAAAAAAAGCTTCTTGTGCCTATGGTCAAGACTGACGGGCGAGCTACCAAGGATCCAGCACTAAAAGCATCATCAGATAAGGAGTAAAAAGAAGTGATTAACTTGAAACAGTGTATGATGTCAACTGTTACACGGACTGATACCTCAAACTTTCCAAACAGCCAAGAACAGTAATATATCTAAATGGCATATCAATTCTGTAGTAATAATCAATGAAGTAACAGACTCATTATATCCGGTGATAAGAAAGGCTAATTCACTACAGTTTAATTTTCAACTAAATTGATGAAACTGCCTGAAGTATCTTGATTAAACATCTTCTAGATCTAGAAAATTTTTCTCGGGAATACTACCAATCTGTTGGTGAGTTCTTTTCCCCTCCTTACATTTTTGTCTAGATATCTCCACAGTATCAACAGCCTGCAATTTAATTTGTACACTGCAGTGTGTCAGATCACCAAACAGCAGATCTGTGTGATGGCTGTGAACCAAGGCTATATACCGGGTTCTGCACTGTGCTGGCAAAAGACAGCAGTGACTGTGATGGCAGTCAACGGAGCCACAATCATTAATCCACACAGTAAGTCTGCTGTAGAAGAAATGCAGTCTTGTACAGCAGATGCATAACAAGCCTAAGAAATTAACAGCAAAGACCTTTCCTTCTCCTGCTGCTGTTGAAAAAGCATATACTTAAAGACTCTTAGAAAGCCCTATCAAGGGATTGCTTTCAGGAATAGAAGTAACCCATGCCAAAACAGTACGATATAATGGCTAAGATGAAAACTTGGTAAAGCATATAAAAGCTGAACACCTAATAATCACCCTCCATTTTCATGACATTTTAAAGACACTACAAGTTTCACTTCCCTTTTTCCCATCAACAGGGGAACATCACGCAAAGTTAATTGTTACAGAGATACTAAGAACTTGGCCTTGAGCCTTAAGAGTTACTGAAAACATGTACTCTTTTAAAGAAAGCTGAAAACAGAGGAGATTAATACAAATAATGAGAAAGCATTCGTCTTAACTTTAATGCCCTCCACTAATATGAATAAAAGCCAGGGAACAA